>NC_137981.1:23192651-23787101 GCF_963924665.1 Micromys minutus | reverse complement strand
TGCTTATCAGTGAGTACATACCATGTGCGTTCTTTTGTGACTGGGTTACCTCACTCAGGATGATAGCTTCTAGTTCCATCCCTTTGCCTAGGAATTTTATAAAGCCATTGTTTCTAATAGCTGAGTAGTACTCCATTGTGTAGATGTATCACATTTTTTTTGTATGAGGTCCCTTTTGTCTATTCTTGATCTTAGAGCATAAGCCATTGGTTTTCTGCTCAGGAAATTTTCCCCTGTGTTTATGTGTTCTAAGTTCTTCCTCACTTTCTTTTCTAACAGTTTCAGTGTATCTATGTTTTAAGCTGATAGAATTTCAGTTTTATGCAAAGACACCAGTCCTTTACTTCATTCATTTCCTGTTGCTAAGGTCAGAATTTAAATCTTTTTGCAATGTGTACACATTAACACATTTTCATAGTTACAATTGTATTCTATTTTTTTAAAGTATGTGCTGAGCTTATGCATGATCTGTTAGTCACCATTGAACTATCTTATTGTCTGTATTTAGACCAATATTTGTCTTTTCAGTGGGGTTTATATTTTTGTAAATTGCTATATTGCTCTTTAGAAAGCTTGTGTTTTAAGCTGGAGAATCCTTTTCACTTGCAAGACACATTCAGTGGTATTAAACTTGTTTGGTTTTTGTTTATTTATGAATTCTTTATCTTTTTAAGTTTGTGTATGTAATGTGAATGTGCATCTGTGTGTGCATGTGTTATGAATTTGTGTGATGTGTGTGATATATGTGTTTGTAAGTAACTGTGTCTGAGTGAGTGTGAGTGAGAGAGTATTGTGTGTGCATGTATGTGAGAGAGTGTGTATGTTTGTGTGTGCATGTGTGTATGCACATATGTGTGTGTTTGTGTGTGCATGTTTCTATGCAGGTACACTTACCAGTGCAGCAGCATGTGAGGACTAGCGTTTAATGTTGATGTCTCCCTTGATCATTCTCTATGCAATTTTTTGAGACTAGGTCTTTTCCTAAAGCTGAGTTTGTCACTTTGAACAAATTAGAAGTCTAGCAAACCCAGGTATCTGTCTGTCTTGCCATCTCACACTAGCCATAAGCATACAGATGCAGGAGGACTGGCTTCTACAGGAAAACGGGGCATCTGAACTCAGTTCCGTGTGTGTATGCAAGGCACTTGTAACCCAGTAAAGTTACTTGTCTCCCCGGCCTGTCTTCTAATTTCTAATAAACAATTCTCTTCCCAGAGAGATGTGGGAGGAAGAAGAAGGAGGAGATCGAAGAGCATAGGGAAGGAACGTAACTGGGGGAGGGAGGAGACTTTTAATGCTTTAATTAAATCATCCCACTCCATGGCTTGAAACATCTGCTAAGAAAATCACAATAAGCCTTTCTGAATTTTCTTATAAGCATTGTCTGCTGCCACTCCCCAAAAAGTCTTTATCTTTACCATTTGATGCTTTAATCCTAATATATATGTGTTTAGATGTCTCTAGGTATACTGTACTTAGGCTACTATCAAGGCTACTAAAATTCTGACACATTATAAAAGCTTATAATTAAAACATACATTCTTTATAGAGCAACAAGTAATATAGAGAAAAATACAAATAATGTTATTAAAAAATGCTTACATGTTTCAAAATTTCTCTTACTATTATTAAAATGCATTAAAAAACAAGAATCTGAATAAATTTACTTGGTCATATTCAATTTATTTTACATATTTCAATTTCCTTGTCCCTTTTCTTGACTTCTGATCAAATTCTATAAAAATGGGGGCATGGTGGTGTTAATATTCATTCTTTGGTAAATTCATACATGCATAAAATGATAGTATCTACACCCACCTCCTAATCAGTTCTTGACAAATGCCTCAACCCCATAATCTCTCTTTCAGCTTGATGTCAATTTCTACCTCTCTCCCTCCTTTTCCTTTTCTCTGTCCTCTTCCTCTTCCTCATGCTCCTCCTCTACAATTTTTTCCCAGTGAATTTCTTAGTGTTATCCATACGTAGGTTGTTATATCCATATGAATGATGCATAGGCAACCCACCATGGATCACATTACTGAAGAAAACTATCTCTCCCTCTTCCCTATGCCAACAATTGACACTAGGTCCTCAAATAGGAGTGGGGAATCATGACCCCTTCTGTATCTCTGATGGAATGTCTACTGTCCTAATCCTGGGCAGGTCATATGTCAGCAGCCACAGTTGTTATGAGTTGATGCTTGCAATGGCATTGCCCTATCCAGAAGACTTCATTTCAGAGCAATATGACTGAATTTTTAGCAATTTGAGAATGTAGTAGCTTTTTACTGAAATGATTTCTATATAAATACGGTAAAAGACTCAGTGCATATGTTTTAAAATAATATAAAATCCATTAGTATAGTGTTGTAGGAAAACCAAAATGTATTTTCCTCTGGATCACATTACTTTGAGAGGCATTTTGTCAGAATATGTAATGAAACTGTAAGTAGGCCAGGGATATGACTTGGTAAATGTCTTGCCATGTATATGTGAGGTCCTGAGTTTAGATCATCAAACCCACATAAAGCCAGATGTAGTTTTAAACATGTATAAGTCCAGTTCTTAAGCTTAATGAAAGGTAGAGACAGGAGGACCCTTACAAGCTTGTAGATCAGTCAATCTAATGTTTTCAGTGACAAGCAATAAGAGATCCTTTCTCAAATAAGAAGGAATGAGAAGACAACCACCCAAGGTTGCCACTGCCCTACATATTTCTGTCATAGTCTGTGAGTGTGTGTACATGCACTCAAATATACAGATACACACACATACACACACATACATGCATGTACATCTCCTTTTAAAAACAAGCATTTATTGGCTCTTACAGTTAAACATTTGGTTCACAGATTATTATGATGCTTGTAGAGATGGGAATGGAACCTTCAGGATGTAGTACCATAGTAATGGAAGAAAGTCATTAGATGCAGGACTTATACCTATTTCATGTTCTAATTGGTGTAATCTGCTTTCTCATCAGCCACAATGTGACAGGTACCATCATGCTGTGCCATAGTACTTTCCCCACTTTAAAAAACTGAGAGTTCAGAAAACTTTGAGCCAAAATATATCCATCATCTTTAAGGTGCTTCTGTTATATATGTTGCTTCAGATATAAAAAGTAACTAAAAAAAGTGTTTTATTTTTACAAAAGGGAACATGTATACCCCTTTGTTATTAAATACAAACTATAACATTGCAGAGCCTTTCATCATTCTTAACTCACAACAACGATGTAGGGGCTACTCATACTGTTAGAATCAGGTAAGTGGGGAAGAGGCAGCAACTGCATAGTACAACATAGATCGTCATCTCTGACTTATGTCTTTTATGTTAACATTAACAATCAAACCAGAATAAAAATGTCAAGTGTAAACTAATAATTTGGACATATGACATTGAACATAATTATCGCAACCCCATTATAAGGCATTGGGAACACTTAGAAAGAAGACATTTAATTGGGTAATAGAATCTGAAGGAAATATCCCACTCTAGCTCTTAGAGGAAAGTCAGATGTTTGAGTGGATGTATCTGACATAGTAAATCCTCCACACAAAGAGTGGGCACAGGGTCCCCTCATCTTATCTTCTTAGAGTATCAAGGTTTGCTTGTGTCATGTGTCTCTTTAAAAGAAGCAATATTACCAACCATATATCTATGAGGTTTGAAAGAGAAAAGACAGAGGGAGGAGTTTTAGAGAAGAATGACAAAGTTAATTAGAATTGAGCATTTTCTAGAGATGAAGACAGTGGAGGCAGACTTAAGGAGAATACCAGGAAGAAAAGAAATGACTGGTCTTGACAGAGCTTTCTCCTCACTGTATATGTCAATGCATGTTCCCTCTGTGCGTGGGAGGATATGGTAAAAGATTTATGTCATGTCATCCAGCATGTACAAGGTTATATGCAATAGAAACATGCCACACTCTGTTCATATCTGAAGCATACTAGAGGAAAGTTTAATCTGTGGCTTTGAGTTTTGCAATGTGACTTTAATCCACAGACAGGCACTGGAGTGTCAGATGGCCACTCTTATTTCCAGACAGTGAATTTAATCCTATTTATTTATTTTCGGTACTCTAACCTTTAGGGCTCCATCAAGATTAAAACCAGTTCTAAAATCCTGCTGAAGTGGCTGAGATTGCTAACCCCTGCATCTTTGCTTAAATAGCTTCAGTTCCCAACATATATTCTTAGATTTCCACATCTTGATATTTTCTACTGCCCAGAGACAGTCAGACGGAGCATGAGCCTTATGCAACAATTGTTTCTAAACTATCACAGGTCAGGTTTCTGAGTCCCGACTCCTTGAGTTTTATCTCTCTAGTCCCAAAGACTTCTCCCTGGTTATGAATCCAGTTTTTGGATGGTATAATAGCAAAGCACCAGGAACTTCCTTGGACAAAGGTTGTCTAATTTACCAATTAGTGACAGAGCCTATCTTATGTGAACCTAATAACTCAGTGGAAGAGACTAGTCTCCTATCTGGACTCTGATTGATCTATGGTTAGATATTCCCCATTATTGAGGCCAGCCCATGTAATATATGCCCTTGTTTCTCCTTGAGAAGTCTAATTCTATGCTGTTAGAGCTTCCCAAGACTCCAATTACCCAAGTATTGGCAAGCCTTATTTGATTCTGAAAAATCTACACATTTATAATTAATAATGACACGGAAGGTAACACTATAAATAGAGGCAATCTCACAAAAATAAAAAAGAATCAGGAATTTAATTGATAACTGCAGAATCACCTATTGATGGGAGAATGGAGAAGCAATCTCCAAATTATCTCTATGTGATACTTTTTAATAATAAAATTTTTTAATTCACACAGATTGTGAGAAATATAAATGAATATATGTCCTTTCTATCAAAGGGTTAAATGAGACAAAGAAAGTTCCACCATTAAGGGGTCATCTGACAAAAATCTCTTGTGTTGGCAATTTTTTATTGGTTATTTTATTTATTTATATTTCAACTGTTATCTACCTTCTATGTTTCCCCCTCACAAGGCCCCATCCCTTCCTCCCTCCCTCCTGCCTTTATGAAGGTACTCTTCCACCCACCCACTCCTGCCTTAGTGGCTTAGAATCACCCTAACCTGGGATATCCAGCCTTCATAGGACCAAGGGGCTCCCCATCAGTGATGCCAGATAAGACAATCCTCTGCTACATATTGAGCTGGGGCCATGGTTACCACTGTGTACACTTTGTTTGGTGGTTTATTCCCTGGAAGCATTGGGGGATCTGGTTAGTAATTATTGATTTTACTATGAGGTTGCAAACCCCTTTAGCTCATACAGTCCTTGCCTAAACTTCCTCATAGGGGTCCTCATGCTCAGTCCAATGTTTGACTGTGTATATCTGCATCTGTATTGGTCAAGCTCTAGCACAGCCTTTCAAGGGACAAATATACTGGGCTCCTGTCAGTAAGCAGTTCTTAGCATCAGCAATTCTGTCTGGGTTTGCTGTCAGCAGATGGGATCTAAGTAGGGCAATCTGTGGAGGACCTTTCCTTCATTTTCCTCTCCATTCTTTATCTCTGCAGTTCCTTTTGCAAGGATATTTTGCAAGTGGTATTGTGGGTATTCTGAGATTCTTTTTGGCTAAGATCCACTTATCAGTGAGTACATACCCTGTGCATTCTTTTGTGACTGGGTTAACTCACTCAGGATGATATTATGAAAGGAAGAATGACAATAAAACTGAAAACAGTGTTGGTGCCATGCGAGTATGAAGTGTGAACACTCACTACACAGTGCATACTTGCTGGAACTATCCCAGGGTAAAACAAAGAACCACATAGACTTAGAACAAGTGGTTTAATGTTAATAGCTTAATTTAAGAGCAATGATCTATGACTGAAGTAATATAATGGCACTGGATGATCTTTCATCATGTACTCAATGTCCATCCTGTTACTCTTTCAATATCAATAAAACAGTAAGACGAGATGTTAAGGGGAAAGGAAATAATGAAATCTTCACTGTAGTCAAACTGATCCACAAGCCTTCTGGAGCCAGATTTCTAAAATTAATTTGGATCTTTGGGTGTCCTTAAGTTAAGTCTCAAGAGATCAAAAACTCAGGTGACAGCAGATGCTGGCAAGGATGTGACAAAATACAAATACTCCATTGTTGATGGGATTGCAAGCTGGTACTGATTTTCACTCTGAAAATCAGTCTGTTGGTTCCTCAGATAACTGGAAATGGTGCTACCTGAGGACCCAACTATACCACTACTGGGCATATACCCAAAAGATGTTCCAACATATAACAAGTATATATGTCCACTATGTTCATAGAAGCCTTATTTATATTAGCCAGAAGCTGGAAAGAATTTAGATGCTCTTCAACAGAAGACTAGATACAGAAAATGTGGTAATTTGCATAATGGAGTACTACTCAGCTATTAAACACAATGAGTTCATAAAATTCTTAGGCAAATGGATGGACCTACAAAATATTATCCTGACTGTGGTAACCCAGACACAAAAAAAGCCACACATGGTATGCATTCACTGATAAATGGATATTGGCCCAAAAGCAAGGAATACTCAAGATACAAATCACAGACCATATGAATGAAGTTCAAAAAAGAAGGAAGACCACAATGTGGGTACTTCAGTCCTTCTTAGAACAGGGAACAAAATATTCACAGGAGTAAATACAGGGACAAAGAGTTATGCAGAGACTTAAGAAAAGCCCATTCAGAGATTGCCCCACCTGTGGATTCATCCGATAGGCAACCACCAAACTGAGTCACAGTTGCTGCCAAGAAGTGCTTGCTGACAGGACCCTGATATGGAAGTTTCCTGAGAGTCTTTGCCAGAGCCATACTGATACAGATCAAGATGCTTGTAGCCGACTATCAGACTGAGCACGGATACCCCAAATGAACAAGTTAGAGAAAGAACTAAAGTAGCTAAAATGGTTTGCAATCCAACAGTAAGAACAACAATATCAACTAACCAGAAACCCCAGAGCTCCCAGGGACTAAACCACCAACCAAAGCATGCACATTGGTGGACCCATGGCTTCAGCAGCATATGTAGCAGAGGAAGGTATTGTCTGGCATCATTGAAGAAGAAGCCCTTGGTCCTGTGAAGGCTGTGTAGGAGAATGCAAGGTTGTTGAGGTGGGAGTGGCTGGATGGGAGGGGAAACATCCTCACAGAAGCAGGGGAAAGGTGGAGGGGAGAAGGGGGTAACCAAGGAGGGGAATAACATTTGAAATATAAATACATTAACTATTCAATAAATAAAAGAAAATCTTTCAGTGACATTTTGGTTTACTTTTTGAAAAGTTTTACATTTGGGAATGCCAAGGCACATAGGTGGACAGGATGACTCGGAGAGGGACCATATTTATGGAAACAAGTGAAGAGGAGAGGACATTTGAAATGTAAATACAGAGAATATCACATAAAATAAATATATAGAAAAAGAAATATTGTAAAGATGGTTGAGGACAGAGATGCCTATACCTACTTTTCTCAGTTAAGATCTTGGGCATTGCAAGACATGTGTCAGGAGTAATGGACCAGAGCTGATACATTATTAATTAATGACAGTATTGATTTACTTACAGGTTTTACCTCAGATCCCTTCTCTGCTTGCAGGATCTCATCCAAGGTAGATGACACATTTGTCTCCTTGGCCCCCTCTTGGTTGTGTGATTTCTCAGATGTGGGGATGAGCTTGAGAGTTTTGAAAATTGCACTCTACAGACTTACCTTCAGATGGAAGTTGTGCAAAGAGTCTCTCAAAATAATGAGTTTATGTATTCTGGCTAGAAAATACATAATTCACTTCAAATCACTCCAAAAGGTGATACTATAAGACTGGACTGTGATCCATGTCATTTGTCTGAAATCTTAGTTTTCATGATCTCCACAGCAAAGTCTGTCCTTTTCTATGCACTACTCTGTGAGTAATTATGAAAAGCCCACACTCACAGAATGATATACTTTCCTAAAAATAGAGTGTTTTCATAAATCTTAGACATTTTTCCTGCCTTTGTTTAATATTAACATCAATTTATTTTAAAATTAAAATTAATCATTAATATATTTAATGATTAACTATACAACACTCATAGAATATGTTATATAGTTATATATTTTATACACTGATATTACACAATATAACCTCACTTTCCTGGACACAGTATTTGGTATTTGGAACTCTTTATCTTGTGATATATTTGCTATTGCAGAATCTTTAATTTTCTGGTTTAATTTTAGGACTTCATTTTCTCATATTGTAAAATACTTCAGGTTCATTTTGTGTGTTTCAACCCCCAATTTTAGACTCGGCTATTTTGTTGTTGTTGTTACTATTCCTTACCGCTTTATTTTAAAAAAAGAGAGATACATTTACAGGTTTTGAAAGGCATTTTGGCATAACATTATATGAATAATTTTGTCAGTACTTTATTCTTTTAGAGGTTTGATAGCATGCATAAAAATCCCACTAGTTACTATAAGCATGAAGTACATGTAGGACAGAACATAACATGGAAACAGACTTCTTGTTGGGTATAGATTAAGCATAATGATCTGTGAACACCAAAAATTGCCACAAGGCTATTATCTTAGCTCGTGGATTATTAATGATTTGAGGTCCAGTTGTACCACACTCTGAGAGGGTGCTACACATTTATTTTCCCTAAGAAGGAATGAGGCTTTCTTTTTTCTTTTTGGCCTTTGTTTTTCTTGAGCTTCATCCCTGAAATATTTCACTGGACAACAATATTTAAATCAAGTTTGACGAAAGGCTATAGTTAATTATACAAGAAACAAGTAAACTGTCTCCCAGAGTAGCTCAGCCGTTTATAATAGTAAATGGGAGAGAGGGCTTCAGCCTGACATGCTCTCAGTGTGTGGAGTTGTCATTTGTGTTGGTGTGTTCGATCAGTTTCTAATGTTCCCTTGCCATGTTAGCAGGTGTATAGTGGACCCCTCATTTAACTTCGAGATCTGTAATGGTTAATGATATTGAGCATGCTTTCCTCTACAAACCTGCCATCTCATCTTTGTTGATTAGCTGTGTGCTGATTCATTTTCCCATGTTTAATTGAATTTTTCATACCTTAAAATGTAAGTCTTTCTTACACAGGATATAATTTTATTATGTATATTATAGGCTTTTATTTATATATTTGTATTAATTTTGAGATAGCCACTAGTCTGGCTTTGATATCCTTATTTTTCTCCCTTTGCCTCCCAGGGTGTTAGAATCCCAGTCATGTTCTACCAAACCCAAGTAAGTCCTGTATTTCTTTTCATCAAATGTAGTCTTGAAATATTTTCCTACAGTTTGTATTCCCTTATTAAATATTTTCTCAGAAAGCAGATGATTTAGATTTTAATAAAGTCCATCTTATCAATATTCTTTCAAGGATTCTGCCTCTGGTGTTATATTTAAATCTGTGCTGTCGAGCCAAGGCCAACTAGATTTTCTCAGCACTTTTAATATAGGACTTTATTAAAATATAGTACACAGCATTAAAGTAAACCAATCTTCAGTTTGTAGCTTAATAAATCATTAGAGAGAACACATGCACTTAGCCATAGGCCAACCCCAAAACAGACTTTAGATCATGGTCAGATCTGGCCTACCACCTCTTCCTGTCCAAACTGCAATTTAAAGAAAGATTTTAGCATTTTAAAGGATTATAAAACATTAAAAATGTACTATGTCTCATATAATCCCCACAAAAGCTATGTAAAATTTATGTTCCAGTGTTCATAAGATGATATTATATTCATTTAAAATTTACTGTTCAAGATTGCTTTTACAATAATAGCTACTACTTCAAAGACCATGTTCCTAAATGTGAAGTATTTATTCTCTAATACTTTACCATATGAGATCCAAAGTTTGAATATGGGATACTATGCACTGTTAAAGCCATTCATATCTGAAATCACCTGAATAACATTAGTTTTGACCGCTTATTAAGAATGAAGATGTATACTATATACTGCCATTTTTGGCATTTTTTTCCCACAACATTTTGCGTTTCAGAAATATCCACTTTATTTCAATAATAGTGGTTGGTTTTATTCTATTCTTGGGTATTTTGTTTTTGCCAGCTTGGAGCTGTTACTGTTAATGTTGCTGAGAACAATTTTGTTCATATACTACTTATTGTCGGGTTCCATAGACGAATGCATAGATCTGCTAAACACACCAGATATGGACTTGATGAGCACTGTAGTATATAAATGTTAAGCCTCAGCAGGTTTTGTGAGGTTTATGAAATACTTTATGAATTTATATTCATGCTTTATGAGTTTATGTTTATATCATAGGTTTCATATAAATTATGAAATTATTTATATTTGTCTTGTGGAAATCCATCGCATTTTTCAATTTGTTTATTCTTGAGAGTTTCACAAAATATACAATAAAATATGAGCATATGTATGTTTATCTCTTCCCACTAGCCTCCACTCTATCATCCTCTATTTGCCCCTTCCTATACATACATATATATATATATATATATATATATATATATATATATATATATATATATATATTCACATATTATACAGACACACACACACACATACATCTCCCACTAAGTTCTGTTAGTGCTGCCCATAGCTGCATGGGTCATCAACAGGAGCATGGAAATTCTATCAGTGGCCACATCCTCAAACAAAGGGTACTTCTCTCTCTCTCAGCAACTAGCAATTGCCAGTATCTCCTCAGTAAAGGTTTGAGCCTGGAGATGATTTACACCTTCTATGGTGATTTGGTTTAGTGTGAGTCTGTGTGTATCAGGGCCATAACATGCACAGAACAATTTCATAACCCTCTCTTCTGCCATTTAGTTCTTACCTCTTTTCCTGCTTCTTGTGATGTTACCTGAACCTTGATAAGGAAGATAATAATAATGATTGGTGTAGGAATGAGAATCGTGTGTTATTCTCAATACTGTAGTCAGTTATGCATCTGTCTATTGGATGTTGTCCACCTAAAAGGAAATGTCTCTGACAAAGTTTAAGAGCAGCTCAGTTCTACAGGTATAAACACAAATATTTAGACAGCATGGCCATTAATCAAAAGAAAAAAATATCAGTTTTAGTGTAGAGCCTCTAACTCACACAGCCAGGAACTTTTGACTAGAATTCCAGTACCAGGCAGAAAATATCCTTATGTGGATCAAGCCTCAAATCCAACTAGAAAGTGTTTATTTGGCCATTAATACCCATGTCACTATTGCATCAATAGGCATATTGTGCCTGGAAGGTTGGAACTGGAGCATGTGGAGTCTAGTGCTAGGCATCACTATTGCTGCTTTTCATTCCCAACACCCTTCATAACATATTCCAACTCTATGAAAGCAGGCTAGCATCAGGGGTCTAGTGCTAAGAAAAACTATTGATGTCTTTCTCTTTCCCAAAGGCCTCCATAATATATTCCAACTCTGAAAGCAGGCCAGCAGGAAGGAAGTTTCCTATTTAGTGAGGTTGCTTTCTCAATGTGCTTCAGCCAAGGTGTATTATGTTTCAGTAATAAAGTTGTATCTAATAGTTATAAATGATAACCAATTTCAATCACAATAACCTCTGGTATTTTGGAAACATCCGGGGTCTCCCTGACCAGTGATTCTTAAAAAGGTATACTGTGCCTTGCACTATGGTTTCAATAACTAACCCATATAGTTTGGATGCCAGACTCTAACCTGGCATAAAGTTATTGTAGTTCACATTTCATGAGTGATTTCTAAAACTGATGTTGCTAAGACATCAGGTTTTGAGCGACCCACTGTTCTGTCTTGCTGACACCATGTCTTAGTTACTTTTCTTTTAATGGAAAGAGATACCAAGACCAAGACAGATTTTTTTTTTAAATTTTATTGGATAGTCTCTGTATTTACATTTCAAATATTATACTCTTCCCGACACTCCCCTCCCTTTTCCCCCTCAACTTGATTCCATGAAGGTACTCCCTCTCCCAATCACCTTCTCTGCTTCAATAAAAAGTTTTTTGTCTTTTGCTTTTTTTTAAGATTTATTTTATGTATGTGACTACAATGTAACTGTCTTCAGACACACCAGAAGAGGGCATCAGATCTCATTACAGATGGTTATGAGTCACCATGTGGTTGCTAGGGATTGAACTCAGGACCTCTGGAAGAGCAGTTGGTGCTCTTAACCTTTGAGCCATCTCTCCAGCCACCAAGGCAAATTATAAGAGATAGAATTTAATTAGGGCTTTCTTAGATTTCACTTGTCTTGATTACAGCAACTTTACCTATGAACAACCTCAACAGCCTGATTACTATCTTTTTTTTTTTGTTTGGTGTCTCATTTCTTTCTTTTTCAGTATTAATCATTTTATTTATTTATATTTCAAATGATATTCTCCTTCCTGGTTTCTCTTCCACAAACCCCCATCCCATCCTCCCTCCTCTTTGTGTCTATAAGGGTGCTCCTTCATCCTCTCACCCACTCCCCATGCTAGCATGTGTAATGCATTGTCAAGTTTTTTATTATTAATATATATAATCAAGCTATACATTGCTCTCTAGTAACAGTTCTTGTTACATCTACTAGTTTTGATAGCCTGTACTTCATTACTATCTTAAATATAAATATTTACAAGTTTTCATTATGATTTATTATTTACTATTTTTCTCACAGTTATCGAGTAATCTTTTGTCTAATATTGAAGTATCTGGAAATTTTGTATCCTCATTGATTCCATTATAGTAAGAGAATGCACTCTGTAGGACTTCAGGCTTTTGAAATGTCTGGAAGTATTTTCACAATCCATCCTGTGTTCTAATTTGATGAAGATTCAATGTATACATCATATTCATGAAAAAATAAAGTTTTCTTTCAAAATAATAAGCCTGCATTAATAAGTTTGGTTTGTGTAAAGAAAATGACTTATCTCATAATTTTCAAATTGAGTAAAATACTTCATATAACAGCTTTTCTCTTCATATTCTCTATCTTTCATTGGTATTTTACTTCTTTTTGATGCCCTTATCATCATTATGTGAAGCCCAGGAATCTACCAATGTACATAGCTGATGATAAAGACATAGGACAAGGGAGTGACAAGCACAGTCCGGAACGAGACAAGGTATTACTCAGAGGCCAGGCATCAGTCAGACGCAAGTAACAAGACACAATGAAGGAGATGTGGCTTTGTAGAAGAAAATTAACAGGAGACACCCTTAACAGTGATGCTAGAGCCTCACAAAGCCTAGAGAGGATGGAAGAATGATGACTTGTAGTAATGGCAACTCCAAGATCTAGGACAGTAACCTGAGGGTGTGCTCACAAAGCCAGGGGTCACATCTTGGGCAGAAACCAGAACCTATGGCAATAAGTTCCCACTTATATTTTTCTTATAATATTTATTTTATAAAAACTGAGGTTAGTATGTATTTTACTGTAGAATTTGGCTCTGCTTTACCATTGTTGTCTGAGTCACTGTTGTTACTGTTCCTTTGAATTAAATGAAGAATATTTTCTTCTGGTTGCTGTTGAAACTTTGACTGTTGTTACAATTTCACTATGAGGTGTTCAAGCATATGTTTCTCTGCATTTATTTAGCTCTTAGTTTGAAGACCCTCTTAAATTTAGTTCTAAGGTTTGTCAAGAAACTTGTATGGAATTCCAAATGTCTTTTCTACCCTATTATTTCTGTCTCTTCTTTCCTCTTGATAGTTCAGTTACAAGTATATATCTGTCATATTTCACTTCTGTTTTAGACACCTCGTTTGAGCCTCATTTTTCAGACTGATCTATTACCACAAATCCTACATTTATAGTTCTAATTCATTGTTCTATACAAAATTGCATTGTACCAAAATTGCTCTTATCAATATACTAAAACTATTTAGTATTCAATATTTCTATGCAATCCTAAAAAGTAGTTGCTACTATATTTAATATATTATGTTATTTTATTGTTATATCCAATGTATATTATATTGGTTTATATAATAAATCATAATATATAATTTATATAAGCAATTATATAATATACTAAATAGAATATATATTAATATATATTTTATTTCCTTGAACATGTCAACTATACTTTCCTAAAACCATTTCTGCCTGATAATCTCAAATTCTGAAGTTATATTGTATAGCTGGAGCTTATTGTATTATGGCTCTCTTTTCTCATTTTTTATTGATTTTTTGTCATCTGATCATTTTTGCTATCATATCTGGTTTTATTGTATTTTTAATATAGAAACTTTAGATGATTTATATTCCTCTAGGTCAAATTTAATTTTCCTCTGACAGACAACCTTGGGAAGACCACCTTGATTTAATCAGAAATTAAGATGTCTGATAATTTTGACCCAAATTTTGTGAGTGCTGGGCTAACTCTAACTTTCTTTTAAGCTTAGATAGGGCCATTCCTGTCCTCAACTGTCTTAGCTCTGTTCAGGTTATCCTTCTGTGGCACCTTAAAACTCAATTTTTGTTTCTTACTACATCTATGCTTTTTTTTTCAATTTCTTAAATTACATTTTGATTTCCTAGTCATTCCAAAAGAAGTAAACAGATGCCTCAAGAGGAAAACTCATATGGAATATGGGTTCATTTTTCTCTGATGCTCTTTTTATGAAGGATCTGAGGTTCTGGAATCCACCCATGTCCACAACTAAAGTTAATATATGGGAAAAGAGAGTGACAGCACAGTCCAGTCTGAGGCCTGGTGTCAGTTAGAGTCAGGTGGCAAGAGAGAATGAAGGACATGTAGCACTGGAGAAGGAATTTAATATGAGACCCTGTCAACAGCATGGTCAGAGCATCACAAATGCACATAGGAAGCCAATGCAAGGGTTATTGGCAGAAGAAAGTGACATCTAATGAAATCTATTTCAAGGTACCAAAGAAGAATCTGAGGAAGTGCTCACAAAGCCAGAAGCTAAAGGAGGAAACCAGAATGGCTTACATGAAGATACATGAAGAATGGTCACATGAAAATACAGCCAAAGCCAAGCAGAAATGAAAAGACAAGATTTATCAGAGCATCCATTTCTCATGCACCTGGCAAGGTCCTCTTTTGAACAGACCTAAGTTGTAAGAAGGGAATGAGGCTCAGGACTATAAGCTGACTCCTTATCATGCAGAGAATGGAGGAGTTTAAAATCTGTGTGCAAGGGGAAAAAAACAGCAACAAATGGTTGGAAATGTTCCTTTGCCTTCCCCAGGAAGAATGACAGAACTGAAGACTCCCATCGCTGCTGCCTTTACACGCTGACTGAAAACATTTTATTACACAAAGAAGAGAGAACAAAAAAAAAATGGCTTTGCTACTTCAAATATTTTTCTCACCAAGTAACAAATAACCCCAGGATAAAGAAACTATTCCAGCAGCAGCTAATTTCTTGGGTCTTGACCAAGATCCTTTAAAATAGAGTGGGCTGGCACGGGACAGAATAAACCATCACTGGCTTCCAAACACATAGGGGCTTGGAGAGAATATCTGTTCAAAAGTTTTAAAACTCAGCTGTGAAGCAGAGTTATTTAAAGTTGGTTTCATTTTACTTGAAGAGGAAGCAGACAGGGATAATTTCATTTAAGAATAGCAAGTCAAGACCTTTTTGAAGAACAGAGAACAAGAAAAAAAGATTAAACGCTGTGAGAAGAAAAGTCTAAAGTGGCAAGTGAAATGCAAATTTTCAATATTCCCCAGCTAGTCAATAAATCCTTACAAATGGGTGGATTGTTCATCGGAATTGAAAGAAGCCCTTGAACTTTGATTTTCATTAGTCTGGGTACATAATGTTGAAAGAATCTTTAAATTTAGGCCACCACCCATGTTGTGCAACATCTGACAGAAGGAACAAATTATCTCTTCGCAGACTCATCTACACCCTCTACATCTCTCTGCTTTATTCAAAATGAAAATAACAATGACCTTCTCCCCTTCCCTGGGTCTTCACCCAGTGTTTTTGGCTGGGATAAGTGTCTCTAGTCAAAACAAGGGTTTAATTTCCGGAAGGCCAATTCTACTTGTTGTGATGAGGCAATTCTGAAATAAAGGCACTAGGTATCACATCCGAGTGGTGCCAGCTGCGCTTCCTTTGTCAGCTGTGGGGGTGTTTGGGAAGGCAGCTCAGGGGACCACAGAGCTGGCATGTGGGAGGTGGATGGGCTCGGAGACTCCAGTGTGCATGCTCCTTTCAGCCCGAACCTGAATTGCCACTGTGAGTAATAAAAGAGCTCACCTCCATATTGTTTTTCCTCAAAGGTTTATCAGTTATGTCCTTTAGGATTAAGAAAGGGAGAGGGCTACTCATGTCCTTAAGGAGGGTATGCTGACATATTCTGAGGAGCTCTAGGATGAAGGGCACAGGTGACAGATGTGCCTTGATGAGAAGACACCACATATCTGTAGTGAACTGATTTCTTCCACCTCTATTTTCTCTTGGTTCCTGCTTGGCCTGGTTGAAGAAAATCTTGCTCAGAAAGAGCGAGGCACTGCAAGGGGATCTCTATTCTTTCCGGATCTCAGTCTGGCAGAGAGGAAACCACAAAGTTCATTCCCCACTGACTCCTTACATAATCTTTAGAATCCATCACTGCGTCAGGGTAACCAGTTTTGACAGTGGCCACATCCTCCTGGAAGGTCCATGCGGAGTATGCAGCTGTGAACAGAGGAGGAAGCCGAAGCTTTCAGAGGGTCAAGAATGAATTTGACTAGAAGGTAGAAAAATGAACGATGATAGGGAAAGTGGGCAAATGCCTGCCCAAGCAAAACGAATATTCACTTACAGTGGTAGTGAGGCTGCCTTAGCTCTGGTGGGACTTCTTCTTGATGAAAAGTGGTTGGTTTTTGAGTTCCTTCTCATTCTACTTTGTGTGAATTACATAGCTATGGAGGGAGGATAAACAGCATTTCTCTGAGCAGTCTCTGATTCAAAGGAAAAAATAATGAGAATGTTACTATAGGTCCCTGGCTATCATAACTTTGCCTGTCAACGTCATTCTTTCCTTCTGTAGTCAGATGTGCTTTGCTTGAGAAATGGCTATGTCCATTAGCTCAATTCCACAAGATATACACGTGGTAAAGCATCATGTCTTCTAGGGCAAATGTATGCAGTTTAGTCAATTAGAAAATTGGCTTACTGTATTTAAGATATACAAGTGATATTAAAATGATAGATGACATACTTGTCTAATCACAAGCTTAATTCTATGTAAAACATTAACAGTAAAGAGAAATACCTCTTTAGAACACCCCTCCAGCAACCTTTTATTCCTTGATTTTAATCTTCTTCCTTTTGTTAGACAAAGCCTCCACAAGCCAAAAATGGAGCTGGTCCTGACTGTGTAACTTAGGGTGGCTTCACACTGTTCATCTTACTGTCTCATTGTCCTAACTTCTGGTTACAGTTGTGCACCAACACATCTAACAACCTTTCTTTTCTTTCTTTTTTCTTTTTCTTTTCTTTTTTTTTTTTTTTTTTTTTTTTGACAAGAGAAAAACAAAACAAAGAACAAAAGACATGATGGCTAACTTGGGCTTAGTCAGTTTTCTATACCATTAGTTTTATGAAAACAAACTTATAATAATCAATGAAAAACATGCAGTCTTATCTCATTTCATGGACAATAGGAGTGAAGATAATGACAGGCAAAACTTTTTAGTCTGAAAAACAACTTTATTTGCAAGCCAGAGAAATAGTAAATGTTTAAGGTCAGTGCCTTTATCCCCAGCAGAATTTCAGGAGCCATTTGCATTGTGCGCTCTCTGAGTAGTAGACAGATACAAGAATTCTTGTGGTCCTTTGAGGGTGAAGGTGATGAAAGAAAGAAGAAAGTCATGTTAGCTTCACAAACTAGGATATATGTGACTTAGTTAAAGTACAGGAGCACAGGGACACAAGTTACATAGTCTGTCAATTTTAGAGATGACAGGAGGGATTTAGGCTTGTTGTCAAATTACAGTAAAATCTTTATGTTCTCTCAACTTTGTAAGGCCATAATGACTTACATCTCATATCAATTAAACAACATCCCTTTTGTCTTAACCTGCTGACTGTACCAGCAATCAGGTATCTCTGAAGTTTCCTATGCTTTCTTCTTTTGAGATATGTGTCAATTTTAAGTGTGTGTGTAAACATGCATGTGAGTTTGTACAGGGTAGAGCAGCTCACAACTGCCTATAACTCTAGTTGAAAGGCAGTTGTGAGATGCTCTATGTGGGTGCTGGAACTGAACTCAGGTTCTGTACAAAAACAGTGCTTTAACCCTCTGGATCATCTTTCCATCACACTTAACACTGTTTTATAACACATATATCCCACATCTCTACAGACTAGTCACCATGCTTGGATTTACAAAGGTGCCTTTGAGCAGACAAAGAGTACTGCAAAACTGTTCCAGGCAGTGATGACTGAAAGGAGCTCAGCACGTCAGGTCTTCAGTTTGCTTTTACAGCTTCTGTTTTCCTCGTTTTGTTTGAGTGATACAACAATGGCATTGCTAATTCAAAAGCTGTCCTCAAAAACTGTCATTCAGGTACATAGTCTTCTATCATAAACAACAAGATGGAAAGATTAGGTTGCACTTTGCTTATTTGAAGTAAACATATGAAGTTATGATGGGTGATTTTGTATGTAAACCTGACTGTGTCTTAGGTGCCCAGATCTTTTATCAAGTACTATTCTAATTATTACTATGAAGATAACCTTGGATGAGATTCACATTCACATCGGTAAAGCAGATTCCTCACTCTAATGTGAATAGGTCTCATTCAAATCAGTAAAGATTAAAGAGAGGGAAGGAAAAGATAATTTCTCCTGCCTCAGATTTTGGACCTTAGACACAAGGGTTTACTGGGGGGTCTTTGATTAGTTCCCCCTTCTTCACAAACTTTTATAAGTCTACAGCTTGGTAACTACAGATTTTCAGGTCTTTTTTGCCTTTGTAATACTGAGCCAATTTCTCGTTGTATATGTGCCTCTGTGTGTGTATAGACGTGTAAAAACATGTACAGACATACATGAAGAATTATAACTTTCATTGGTCTCAATGCTCTGTCGAACCCTGATGGACTCTTTTGCTCAAAACTCAACACTCAAAATTCAAAGAAAGATCATGGGGGTCTCTTAGATCTTAAAGAAAGTCAGGCTTATAAAGGCTGTTATCTTTTTTAACAAAGAAAGACCCAAGAAATCTTTCAAAAATTCTTTCCTTTCATGATTGCTTTACAAGGCAATTTGCTTTATTCTGATCATGCACTTTTCTTTGCCCCCATCTCCACATTAGGAAGGCAAGTGCCCAGCTCCCCGTGAAAGTCTTTGTCTAGTTCTATGGAGCTTCTGTTAACCTGACCTTTCCCTCTTTTACAAAGAAGCAGGAACCATAGGCTATTAGAGGAGGAGCAGGCCACAGACAGAAAGGGAACACCAGCTGTTTTTCGATTCAGGGAAAGAGTCATGTGCAAATATTCTACAGGAATGTATGGAAGTCTCTATAACCAAAATCATAAACACTAATTCTCCCACATAGGATGAAAACTGTATTTACATGTGTTTTATCTGTCTGGGAAGAAAACATTCTCAACACAAATCTTCTTCACTATCTTTAGATAAGAGAATATTCTCTTAGAAAGAGAAGCATGGGATCAGTCAGCATAAGGAAAACAGATAGGATGACACTGGGCAATGAATGACTGATAAACCGTAGAGAAAGGTGATGTGGTTAAGCTGGAAAACTGGTTCTCACTTCTCTGCTCAATCCTTTAGTTGTCAGCACTGTTGTACTGTTAGGTTTGAATTGAGTCTTTTCCACAAGTGCATGTATTCAAATATGTCCCCTTCATTAGTAATACTATTTTTAGAAGGTTGTGCAACCCTTCAAATGTCTTTAGGACAGTCTGTCCATGTTTTTACTATCAGTTTCTGATTCTGGATTTGTCAAGGTATGAGAATCTCTTGTTATTATAGACAGAACTGCCTGTGTTGCCATATTTCTTTGCCATGATAGTATATAACTCCTTAAACCATGAGACAATAATAATGTTTATTCCCTGACCATTTTTTTTCTGAAATAAAGTATCATATCAGTGAAAAAAAACAACTAATATAAATATCCTAAAAATACTATAGGGATCAAGGGAAAATGAAATTTGATATTTATGAGTGCAAACTTGCAATCTCAGGTCAATTTGAGTAATCAGTTTCAGGGGTTATACTTGTGCCTATGATAACCCTTTCTAAGACCTGTATATTTTGTATTACTAAAATCAACAGTCAATCAAAACTTCTGAGTTAAGTTCTTATTTATTATTCATTTATTGGGACAAAGTATCCAGATGGGTTTAATGAAATTCTCACTTACTGTTTTCTGTGGTGTGATGTTTTTCTCTAGTGTTATTTCTCAGACCCTAGAGGACCAACCCTTTGCAAACTTCTACTTTAAAACTTGGAAGCATTATTTCCAGGAGTCAGACAGAGCTACCATAGGTCAGCAAGCTGAGAGGGAATACGGAGTATACTGCTTTCTAAAGTGGTTTCTTTCTCTTCTTATAAAAATGTCTGACTTTTGAACCTATTATTGGCTTCTGATTCCAGGCAGCTTCCTTTAAACAATCTTTATTGTGATTCTTTTTTTTTACTTAAAGAAACATAGACAGCTTTTCAGAATATCCTTTGTATAAGAGTTACTTTCTCCTCCAAGAGTATAATTCCAGCCATATATAAACCTAGATTCTTGAATTTTCTTCACAGGGTGACTTGTTCTGTATGGGATCCCTTTCCTCCAGAATTATATCCTTCCCCAACACTGGCTTGAAAGACATGCTGTTTCTGTACATAATTTTAACACTTTGGCTTAACTATATTATAGTCAAGTTTTAAAACTCCAGGCTTATAAGACTATGCCAAATGTCTAGCAAGATGTGACCAAAAAGTAAGAAGGGGAGTAAAAGAACACAATTGAAGTATAGAAATTACAAAGAACACATTGAACTTTCTGTTTTCAATCCTGTATTTAATCAACTAATGTTTGTCTGCCACAACACAGAAACACAATCATGAACATAATGCGACTTCTGAAGGCACTGCTCCGAAGACCATGAGTAATAATCGATAACCAAAAAAGTTCAAAGATGCACATTAGGTATTTAAATTAGTGTGTTCTTATCTAAATAACTCAATGTAATCAAGAATTGTGCTATGAAAAGTCCAAGTCTCTAATAATCAGGGTTGTTCTGTAATGTGATAAATAGAATTCCAGAGAATCAATGAAGTCCCTATCACTAAAAGTACCCAAGATGGCAGATAACTTTCTAGAGTAGAATACAATATAAATAAATAAAACTAATAATGGTCATATAATTGTATATTCTTTGTTAACATATTCTATGTCATATTATCTAATAGTTGTTTCAAAGTGAGGTGCAATTTTCCCAGTTTCTTGATAAGGACTTTGAAGCCAAGAGAATTGTAGTCTATTGTATAAGATTACACAGAAGTCCAGAAATTGGTAGGCCTAAAGTTAAAACCCAGTTCTGACCAGTCTTTTCAAAACAGTTTGATTCTGGATATTAGTGAAAGATAAAAAGTTGTATAATTCACATGGGCAAACCGCACTGGGTGTCATACTAAGAGCTGACTACTATTCATTCAATGCTGTCTCTACTTAACTGTGCTGTTTCCTAGTTATATTTGTCAATTTGTTTATAAGTATATTTTTTTATCTCTGAAATGAGATCAACAGTCACAATTACCTTAGATAAATAGAAAATATTACAACACAGTAACTGACACTCAATAAATTTTAATTGGTAATAATAGAAATAATTGGGACTAAAAGTAAAAATATTTTGTAGTGTACTTTAATAATGTCCAATGAGAAACATCTATGCACAGATTTTTACGTGTCCTGTTTAGTCAAAGTGTTTGTGTCTTTTCACAATGGCTCTGAGCCATACCTTCTTGTACACTCACATTCTTACATACTTGTTCCATCATTACTCAACAATAAAGAGTTTTAAATCTTGCAGAACTGATTCTAATT
The DNA here is from genome assembly GCF_963924665.1 of Micromys minutus. Lineage (NCBI taxonomy): Eukaryota > Metazoa > Chordata > Mammalia > Rodentia > Muridae > Micromys > Micromys minutus. The sequence continues at coordinate 23,765,071 of NC_137981.1, read as the reverse complement.
ACATAGTATTTAGTTCTTAGTATTTATGCTCCCTGCCATAGCTCTCAAGGTAAGGTCTGTAGCCCATGTCATTATCTTCAGAACAATTACTAGGCAGGGTGGGCTTCTTTATATAATAGTAAAGATTACTAGGTGGTGGTTTATGGAGGTGGATTGTAGTCTCTCTCCAGATATTTATTTTAAATAGAGTAATGCCTAGGTACCAACTTCCTAAGAAACCCTAATACTCTGCATAAATTTTTCCAACTCCCTTCTACATAAATTGATCCTTATTGGTGCTTATTAATATGTGCCAGAAAGGAAACTACAGGCTATTGGCCCACAAAGACAATTAGGCATGTCCATTTATACTAAGCAATATAGGTGGTATTAGAAATGTGGATAAAACCTTCTTTGTGCTTACTGAACATATTCTAGAAAAGGAATTTTACCTGGACCCTTTAATAATTCTTCAAAAGTACATAATGAGAATATCTCCAAGTTGCATAAAAGAAAACTGAAGTTAACAGAGGTACAACACCTTGACAAAGCTTGTACAGGTACTGCATAATGTAGGCCAGATTCTTCTTGATCAAAATTCTAAACTTCAGGTGATCACAAGATTGCTAAATTTTATTACCTAGAGTCAGGGTGAACAATGTGAGAATATACACAATGGTCTTCAATAATTTATTCTATTAACCCAATTAGATGTGTCCATGCATATATGTATATTTACATTCATCTAAAAATAGATCGTAATCACCACTAAAAAAATTATTTTCTTGGCATGAACAATTAATGGAAGCTTCTTTCTGTATTAGAAGTATAGGATAAAAGATTTTGTGACATTTATTACTTACTTGAGTAATAAATAGAAGCCTGGATAGAGCCTTCTGTTTTACCACAAATTTCTTTACACTATGCTTTTTTGTTCTCCTACATAACAGCAGTGAAAATATCCCCTTGACCATCAGCTTTTAGCCTACAGATTATTGGCCATGGAAAGTAAAATGAGTTTTTACCAAATTATAGCAATGCAAGTGATTTTGATGGAATGATATTTGATTATAAATTCACTCCAGGAGACTAAGAAAATTGGGACACTAATTCAATGGTATATTTGTGCATTAGCCAGCATCCTTATGAATAACATACTGGGTTACTTGATGATTTCTTAACAAACAAAATTCTTGCAAATATATGAATTGGGCTGCAAAAAATACAAAAAATAATGACATGCCTGTGGTTCATAGCGAAATATTGTTAAACTTTCTAAGGGAGAAATGGATGACAAAAAGTTACTGGATTCAGAATAGAAACAAAACATGTACAGGGAATCTTATAATGGGACAGCCTTTCAACTGAGGGATACATGTAAGTCCAATAAGTGTTGTAAGAATAGAGATTAAAAAAAAAACAATATATTAGCTCAACTCTTCTTCCACAAGGTTCTATGCCCATAAGAAGGCAAAATAATTAAAAAATAACAAATTCCCAGAGCAAGTAATAGGAGAAGGGAGAATAGACTTAGAGAATAAATAGAAAAATATACAGGCACAAATTATTATAAAACAACCATACATCACAGTTGGGTAGCCTACAGAATAAACCCATTTGTATATAATACTTGAGTAAAACTTCATGAGGCAGAATGCATTTTTTACCTGCCATCCTTAATTTTCTTCAAATGTCATCTACAGAGAAAATAATTTTTCCTGGGGCATTAAAGGGTTAACAAGAACAGTGCATAGCATACCCAACCAAAGGCTGGGTTTCTGACAGAAGAGCTAACTGTATGCAAACCATCAACAGACCTTCAGCCCATCCTAAACATCCCATCACATCACTGCCAGTCTCTGTGTCTGACTGAGGTGATGCTTGAAAATTTTCATCCCTCTGACTAGCAAGGGATCATAACCCTGGTTTCCAGCAGATACTTGATTCTCTACCTTCACCACAAACTGTAGTATTTACAGGATGACTTTCCAGTCCTTCAACATTATATTCTAACCAACTTGTCACCCAGTTGAGCATTAAAAAGATTTCTTTTGTTGTTCACAATCCAGGATATTATAAAGTATCACCTCTGAGTAGATTTTAATAATTACAATATGGGTTTTTGGCCTCTGTGCAACAATCATTTGGACCTATCAATATCCAATGTAGATTATAATGTTATTATAGTCATAAGTTTGGGCTTTATAATACAGTTTTATTATCTGCTTCCTCCACATCTCTGCTATGATATTATAAGCTGCTTTACACATGGTAATATTCTCCCATTATCATCTTGCTAGTACGTTATAATGGTTTTTAAGCTAATGACTTCCCATATTGTGTTATGGCTATCCAGTGTTCAACTTGAAACCATTGGTTCTAAGATTTAGTCCAAATGCACATGAGTACACAAGTTTAACTTCAACCATTTCTGCCTGCCTCTCTTCTCTGTATGCTCTATATTTTCTCATTTAAACAAGTTTGTTGCAGAAATTGCGTGAATTATGACAATCTGCAAAATCAAAGACTTCAACAGTCTGGGAAGATTAATTATTCCTTCTGAAAGTCCAACAACAAATGATTCAAATAGTAGAGTTATCTATCTGCAAGGTGCAATTAAGAAATACATTTTCTATTTAAAAAATCAAAATGTCATTCCAAGACAAATGTCTAGGCATTCAGTTCATTCAAGATTCTTTCTTCTTTAATTTAGTGAAAGAAAATGTCAGCTGTGTCTTGAACCTTCTAGATCAATATTACACACTTCAATACTTCATGAAAAGAGAACTCCAGAGGAAAATGCACCAGCCAAGGAAAGTTCCAGAATATACATATACCTATATCTATATATATACACATATACATACATACATACATACATACATATACACATACATACACACATCTATATGTACACATATACCTGAACACACACACAGAAAGAGAAAGAGAGAGAGAGAGAGAGAGAGAGAGAGAGAGAGAGAGAGAGAGAGAGAGAGAGAAAGAGAGAGAGAGAGAGAGAGAGAGAGAGTACCATGACACTGCCACAATGAGAGTTCTCTATTTCAAGGGATAGTCTGGTCTTCAGAATCCTGGGAAATTGGGATCACCATTGCACTGTGTCTTGAGTTATGATTTAAGCCAAGACCGAAATTTTATATCTACTATTTCTATAATCTTGAAATGTAAGCAAATGTTTTCAGTTTTCATTTATTATTTTATATATTTGTATGTATGTGTGTACATGTGCCTGTGCATGTGTGTGTGTGTGTAAAACCTTGTATACATATGAAAATAAGAGGTTAATTTTTAAGAGTCAGTTTGTTGTCTCATATTGCTCCTAGAGATGCAGCTCAAGTTGTTAGGTCTCCAAGAAAGCTCCTTAAGCCTTAGAGCTATATTTTAAGTTCCTTTCTTTCAATCACGACACAAGTTAGTTGTTTGAAAGGCAGTAGAAGCCACAGAAAACAATACCTGTTGCTCTAACCTAGTTCTTCATGACTATACAACTTATAGTGTTTTCGGTTGAATTGCTGGGTCTTCTTCATGGTATGGCACTTAGTAGTCTACATGGAAGAAATAAAAGAAATACTAAAAGCAAACTTTTCTTGAAGATTGAACACTTTGACAAGGGATGTAGGTAATCACATTTATCGCAACTCCAATCTTCAAGAAAAAGTTATACTCAGAAAACAACATATTCGAAGGTCAGTGTGTCTAGAATAAGTAATTAAAGACACTACACAGGTTTTTTTCTTTGTCACATCTTCAGCTGTAAAGGAAATGGTTTCACGGTCCCAGTAGAAACCTGAAAGAATAAATCAACACGAGAAAGTAAGTCTTTGTTTTCTTTTTAATAATCTAAGTATCAGTCCTACCTGTAGTCATATGATGGCAACATATTCAACAGTTTTAAGGTACAAAAATGTTACTCAACACCCTACATCAGTAAGAATAGCCACTGAAGATCCAACTAATCTGAGACAGAACAAGGTTGTGCATAGTGTGTGTGGAGAGCACATTACCACAGGAGAGGAGCAGGAAAACGTTCTCTTATTCTGTTAGCAGACCAAGTATAGGGCATATAAATAGTTTAAAGAAGGAGATAGGGGCCTTTCTTGAACTTTAACTCATTGATGAATATGTTACCAGTTCATGTTAGTTTCATAATATAAAGTATTCATCAAAGACCCACATAATTTACTCTGAGTGTGGGCTTTTATTTTTTAATTTACACTGGAGTCCCTTATATTGTTCTTAACTTTAAAATGCTATAGAAGTGATGCCTGCTCAAAAACAACAATAGGTTGCATTGTGAATGTTCATCTTTCCTTCAAGTTAATGACCTCCAGTACAATCCTCTGTTGCAATGCTGGAAAGTCACCAGAACCCAGGTTCCTTGGTAGTCAGTTCTTCCACAGGACAACAACTGTGTTTCTAAGAAAGAATTCTTGTCATATTAGCTGCAGTATGCATAGTTTTGCTAGGTTACTTTTACTTTGAGTTAGGTTTATCCAGCTATAATCCCATTGCTTTGTACTACCAATGAGGAAGGTATCAGCACCAGTTGTATTTCTCTGTGTTTTCTTACTGCTACATATCAGATACTGAATGTTTCCCAAAGGTCTGTATACTAAAGACCTGGTTGATAGTGTGTGGTGTGACTGGAAAGTGGCACCATCCTTAGATGACTAGGTCTTGCAGAAGGAAGTTAAACCACTGGAAATGTGTCATTGAAGGGGTTATTGAGACACCATGCTTTCCTTTCTTCCCAACCACACTCAGATGAATGGGACTTTCATTATCATATATTTTTTCCAGGAAATGGTGTGGCATAATGGTTCCAAAACCACATGTTGAGTGAGCCAAAATGTAAACCTCTGAAATAATGAGCCAAAATAAATCTTTTTCTCTACTGTGTTCTATTACAATGACAGAATGAGGACAAATGTCAATATCTTAAGAAGTAACATAAGCGTGGGGGTTTCATTGTTCTATCAGAAAGCTGGGCTATAGTCTATCAAACAGAGGAACAAGAAACTTGGATGATGGAGCAGCAAAAGAAGTAAAAATATAATGTTCTTGAGAGATGTATGTGACCACATTAGTACTGGTAGATGGTGAATGTTTGATTAATTTTGGGATATCTACTAGTGACCAGCTCACTGTGGATGATTCATGCAGTTGAGATGTTGGTGGATGTTTCTCATTCTTATGCTTTAGGTTGGCTTCATAGTAGCTGTTAGCTTTCCATCCAATTCCATCAGAAATCCAATGGAACTCTCATTTTCTACATAAAACACCTTGAACCTTGCAATCTTGCAAGTGATTTCTATTTTTCTTACCAGATTATACCAAGAAACAAGTGCCTACTGTGGATTGACAGAAACTCTTAGGAAGAAGTAAGATATGGATGGGAGAGAGGCTATCTGTGGGATTTTCAACAAGGATACGGGGTGTAGTGTTATTGCTACTACTCTACAACTCAATTTACCACTTTAGGATGTTTAGGAAAATTGTCATTTTATAAATTAAAGTAGGACTGGACCATCAACTTCCCTTGATCATTTCCTTTTAATACAAATTATAGTAGCTCCTACCCCTCATCTCCCTGTCCCTTATATACATACCCTATATACATAACCTATCTTTGTTTGTTAGCTTTCAAAGTCATTCTTAATTGTTACTTATTTTCCTGTAGCTTTCAAACACTCTGATTCAATCTGACCTCCCTTTGTAGCTTTACCCAGGTATGGAGAAAAAAATTTCCATCTTTTTGATATTTCAGTAGGTAGCCACATAGTGGGCATTTAATTAAAGATTTGCTGAATTGAGATTTTTTGATAGAAGCACTTGTTTTCAAATGCTGAAAATGTCTTACATATATGCCTGAATTGGCATACACAACTGTTGTTTCTATGACAGTATCATTCTGAGTCTCATGTTTTTTCTTGATTAAAACTCAGCTTCAACTCCACTCTTCAAGGCAGTTTCTACTGAATTGTTTCTAGCCATAAGACCTTTCCCATGCAGTTGAGGTGTTGGTGGATGTTTTTTATTATGATTTAGGGTGGCTTCCTAGAAGCCATTAGATTTCCATACAATTCCGTCAGGAATCCAATGGGACCACTATCATTCCCTCTAGACTCAACTAAAACTATGGCCAGAGAAGTGATCAGATCCTGAAAATATTAGGACCTCATTGAATCTTTGCTCCTCAGTCTGTCAGTGTACAATAGGCTTATCTCAGTAGAGGTTTGTATTCTCTATGAAACACAGAGCAATCGATTCTCACTTGTGATGATAACCAGTAAACTTATTTAAATATTTTTCTCCAATATAGTCATTCTATATTTTTACTTGTAGAGACTTATATAAAGTTTTATTACATCATGTCTATATTTTAAAAGACCATGTCGACATAATAATTACCATTTTACAATACCTTTCATACATGTTAGCTCTGCTTTATTAATAGCCAATATTTAAAGGCAAAGAATACCTAAAATACTTGCCCCTTGCAGTGTTATTTAAATTTTTTTTCATATGACCTTTGAAACCAATTTGATTTTACCTTTGGCAGGTTCTATTCACATGACCACTACTTTCACTTCATATATATATATATATATATGTGTGTGTGTGTGTGTGTGTGTGTGTGTGTGTGTGTGTGTGTGTGTGAGTGTGTGTGTGTGTGTGTATACTTCATCGTTGAGAATAAGTGTCTCTACACTATCATTTCAGCTTCATTTTCTTTTGCTTGCAACTAACATGGTACTCTCTAAATCTACTGTTTTTCTTCAAGAATTGGAAAAAAGAAAAAAAATGTTCATGTGAATAAGCCAGATGTACAAAGACAAGTACCTCATGTTCTGTTTCATAAGTAGAAACTAAAATGCTAACCCAAAATAATCATTACAATTACAAAGCCTTGGGAAAGATGTGATGTCAGAAGAAGAGAGTAGATAAGAGTGTCTAGATTTGATTAGTGCACACCGTATGCATGTATGGAATATCACAATAAGCTTCATCTAAATGAATGATTTTTCCATGTTGAAAAACAAAACAGTTGCCCATATAAGAAAGCAAGCTTATCTAAAACTGTAGGTAATAACTTTATTACCCAGACACATAAAGTATATAAAATGAGGTGATGTAGCAAAGTTAATGAAACCTAATTCTCCCCACTGGAAGAAATAAACAAAGTTTATTTATGCTTTATATGTGTCTTATACATAGAGTCTATAGGCAATTTCATGCTGTGCTTTAAATAAATTGTACATGAAAAGAATATCATGGTGTGAAATTTTTAGCATGTAATGTCATGTCTCATTTTCATGCTTTCAGATTTGAGGAAAGTTACAGATTCAGGTTTTCTTGGTAGGTTCCAGCTGTGTGGGTACAGCTTTAACCTCAGTTGTTTTTAAAAGAAACCCCTAAACTGTAAGTCTGCATTTTTCTGTCTATATCATAACAGATGACCTATAGCATCCCTTGAGTGTGTACAACCAATTTTGAAAAATGGCACGAGGAACACTACTTCACACCAGGTAGTTCAGGGATCAATGTGTTGCTGCTGTTTTTTCTTTTGTTGGTCCTTGACTTAGTCCTCACAGCTCTGAAACAATGTCCATGCTTCTTCCACACCTATGAGATGCTTAGCATGAAATGTGCTCTAGGCTGAAGCTTCAATGAACCATGAACCTCTACTCTGCTTAGAAAATAGATCTTTTCATTTCTATGTTTTCTTACTCCTAAGCTAAAGGACTATTTTGATTTCTCTATTCAAAGTTTACTACACATTAGTAAAAGGAAATAAAGAGAAATATAAGTATACCTTCAGGTACAGCAGATCAACCATTAGGAATAGAGTTTTGTATAACAGCTTGTCACTGCAACTGGTTCTCAGGCAGGGACCAAGTGACCGAAGGCATAATTTTTTTCTTGGAGTTTTAAGACCTTATTCTTCTGTACAGAATATGTGATCTACCCACAGGTCTCCCTCATGAGCCAAACTTAACCACAATATCCTGGGAGAAATACAGGTGATGATTCCCTAAAGAATCCTCCTAGAGTTATGAGTTATCTCATTCCTTCAGATGAGCTTCAGAAGAAGATCATGGAGATCTAGGGAAGTCAATGTAGGGAGCTAATGTGTGTATGATTCGGCTGACCTGTGCAAACAGATTTGAGAGTTTAAACTGAGGACAACGGGCAGTTCAAGTAAGTTTGTGCATATGAGTGTGTTATATATAACTATACCTCTGTTTTTTAAACAGCAATGTAGAAGCTCCCTTGTAAGAATGACAGATTGTCATGTTCATTTATTTGAAACCCCTGTTCTTTCCTGAGGTGCCTGTCTGTGCTCATGTGTATAATTTAGGGATCTGTCGAAGGTGTGAGCTCTGTTGTCACCAATCTCAGTTTTCTCTATAGCATCTGGTTGTGTCTGTCACTTATTTCTTGGCTTGGGAGAATCACACAGTCCTATGCCACAGTGCCCTAAGACAAATCAGAGCTCCAGCCAAGATTCTGATTACATACTCAGTCCTCAGATCTCTGGAGGCTTTGCAGCCACATACCTCCTTTATTTTCATAGAACATAGTCTCAACTTGTTTTTATACAGCATTGACATCAGCCCTATCAGTAATAGACTCAGCAATATGTTAGCATAGCAAACAAAGAGCTTCATGTGTGACAAAGAGGAAAGATGTGGTCAGAAAATATTTCAACTTCAAGAATTTGCCATTAACACTCATGAGGATGAAAACAGACTGAAACATCTGACTGACTCTGTCACTGCTGTGGCAACACAAAAAAATTGTAGATATAAATTGAACACCCTGACTGTGCCAAGATCTAGCTAGAGTAATATCTCCCTTAGCCATCAAAATAATCGAAGACTTTTTAAAAAGTAGAAATGTAAAACTGGTGAGTGGTGAAAAAGCACTTATTTATACTGATTTTTTTATTATGTGTCAAACCATGTGATGTGCAGTATTGTAGGTGTAATTTATTTATTGCCTGCAATAGCCCCATGAAGTCAATTTTCATATCTTACCAATTTTAGATAAATATGATGTCATTAATCAGAAGTGAAGAAGGATGAAAAGGTTTTGTTGAAATCATGCCTCACTACAGGTTTCAAGGTAAAAACAACCCAAAACATAAATTTATGCTTTCCCATCTTTCCTGTTTAGATTTCAGAGGAAAACTCTTTCACTGTCTTGTACTGGCCCATGTGATAAACTCCTACTTTGAAAGTCTTTTGGTTGCCAACCACATCTGTCCATCTCCCTTTAATGCTGTTGTTCAGGAGCTAAACCTGAGGTGCCTCCTCTCAACTAAATAATGCTTCTTTCTCTATTAGCTCTTTAGCCACCACGGGCTCTAGGAATTGTTATTTCTCCCCTACTTGCCTTCCTTTTTTTGTGGCTGCAGGTATTTGTTGACAAAGAACCAGAAGGTGGGCATACTTAAAACTGAAGTTCAAATTTCCAGAGGTTATGTGATGGATGTTTAGACATACTCTGATCTCACACTTCATGGAGCTCCTGACAGCCTTGACCTCCCAGACTCATATGCAGCCTGCTAAGGTTCCTTAATTCATTCTTTATATGAGGAAAGCTCTCTTACTCCCATGACTGCTTAAGAATGGCCTAGGAAGCCTTACCTAAACCCCAATGTAGTTAGAGTACATGCTAAGTCTTCTGCTTCCTTTCCATCCCCATGCCACTGGGTATGGCAGTTGTTCTGGTCCACACCTACAGAAAATAAGCTACTACAGAAATAGACGGGGTCATGATGTTTCCTTAAAATGTTAGGCTTGAAACATGTGTTTCCTAAGGATCTTTCTGTCATCTGAGAAAATGGTTAAATGAGAGAGGTTGTTGGTAACTCAGCAGAAAGTTTAGTGTACCTGAAATAGCATCCTAGAAACCAACACATTTGCACAATCTTAAAGAAAGTCTTGCATTTGGTCACCTGGTTGTTGCTAGGGTAACTCCTTGCTCTCTTATTATTCTCTGTGTAGCAATGATAGTGGACATAAAATCCATTTTGTGAAACAGCAAATATCCATGGGTAGTTTGAAGCTCTGAAATCTCAGACTCACAAATACATCTGACACTTTTGACACAACCATGTAACCGACACAAATGCCTGTACTAGAAATGTATATTTCTCTTCTAAAGTGTTTGAAAGAATTAAACTTATGTGTATATTTGAATTCCATTAAATATTCTTAAGCAAAAGAGGGGATGGTGAGCTTTAGAATAGTTATATTTGGGGAGAAGTGATGGAAAGAAATGACTCCTAACAAGATTAAGTTGTAATGTCAGACAGTACAAACTTTATTCAGCAGTCAATAAGTGTTCATTTGTCTCCACTTGTTCCCAGGAAGTATCAAATAATAAATACCAAGCCTCAGTGTTCTTCTAATAGATGTCCCAATTGTCTCCGCTGGCAGCATAAAATGTCTGATAGACTTTTATAATTTACTACTCTAATGCCATGAAATTGGCCAAGTGATCCAATCACCAAAGATAAAAGGAAAAGTCAATGTATGCTTCCTCACCATTTCTAGCTGGTCCCATAAGTACATCTATAGATGAATACAATACCTTGTTGGAGAGACAAGAACCCTAGAGAAAGATATATTCCAGCTTGTTTGTTTGGCACTGTGATGAGGGACCTTTTGAAACCTTTACCTGGAAACTCTTGGCACTCAATTTTAGTGCGTTTGTTTTTACTTTGTTTTATTTTCCTGTTATTAGGATAGATTATTCTGACAAAGGCTTCTTAAAGGAGGAGTTTATGTGGCTCACAGAATGAGCTACAGTCTTATCTTTATGGGGAAGTCAGTCACCAAGTTTAAAGCAATTTGCCTATCACCTCCACAATCAGGGAGCAGAGACCAGTGATTGCTTACTGCAGCTCAGATTTTTTTTTTCCATTTTATATAATTGTCTGCTGAGGAAACACTCCTACTTGTAATCAAGATGTTTCCTTCCATATCAATAAGTCCAACCAACGCAGTCGCCACAGGCATGTCTAAATTCTTTTTTTTTTTTCTTACAACTTGATTTAAAAAAGAGAGATAAATGTACAGATTTTAAAAGCATTTTGGCATAAAACTATATGAATATATTTTTGTCAGTACTTGATTCTCTTAAAGGTTTGATAGTATGCATTGAAATCTTACTAGTTACCATAAGCATAAAGTACATGTAGAACAGAACATAACATGGAAACAGTCAAAGTTTTCTTGGTGTGTATAGATTAAACATAATGATTTTTGAATACCAAAAATTGCCACAAGGCTATATTTTTAGCCCTTGAATTATTTATGATTTAAGGTCTAGGTGTACCCACTATGAGAGGGTGCTATACATTTTTTATTATTTTTCTAAGAAGGACTGAGGTTTTCACTTTTTAGCCTTTGGTTTTTGTTTGTTTGTTTGTTTTGTTTTTTTGGCTCCATATGTCCTGTGAGTTGTTTCTGGGGTATTCAGAGCTTTCTGGGGCTAGTATACAATTATCAGTGTCTGCATATTATGTATGTTCTTTTGTGACTGGGTTATCTCACTCAGGATGATATTCTCTAGATGCATTCATTTTCCTAGGAATTTCATAAAGTCATTGTTTCTGATAGCTGAGTAGTTCTTCAATGTGTTAATATACCACAATTTTTGTATCCATTCATCTACTGAAGGACATCTAGGTTCTTTACACAAGTCAGAATGGCTAAGATCAAAAACTCAGATGACAGCACTTGCTAGCAAGGATGAGGAGAAATTGGAACACTTCTCCACTGTTGGTGGTGTTGTAAACTGGTACAACCACTCTGGAAATCAGTCTGTTGGTTCCTCAGAAAATTGGACATAGTCCTACCTGAAAATCCAGTTATTCCACTTCTGGGCATATAACCCAGAGATGCTTCAACATGCTGTAAGTACACATGCCACATGCACCACCATGTATGTAGCAGCTGTATTTCTAGATTCTTTTGACAATTAACACTAGACACCATGGGGTACCTGTTATCCTGGCTGCCTTCAAAGACCTCAGAAAAGAAGAGATCTGATATGAATGTTCAGCCGCTTGTATTAATGTCTAGGGCTCTGTATACCTTTTTTATCTGACACTCACTCAGCACAACTCTAAACACCAAATCCAGGGCATGTTTGCCCAGTCATTCCACTGGCTCCAGTACAAAGAAATTTACTTGTTATTGTGTGTCATAGGTCCATTTTTACTTCCTGTTTGTATCACTGTAGGAAAAGTCCATCCTCCAGTTTCAATGTCTCTATCTGATGCCATGTTGACTGACTCCAGCTTACTGCTTAAAGGTGAGAATTCCAAGGCAATGAGAGATTGTCCGTTAAGTTCTCCCTTTCCAGTACAAAGATGTCTGTCTCCTATGGGTCTCTTTATCCAGTCACTAGTGGAAAAGCAAGGAGGATCCTATAGTACCTTTTATAAGGCCATTTTCATAACCCAATCACCCAAATATCCCACATCTGTGAACCATCACATTGACAGTGATTGCAATATCTGACCCAGAGCTCTTAATTCTTAGTACTACATAACCCAATATACTTTTATTTAAAAATAAACATTAACTTCCAAAAGCAACCTTAACCTCACATGCAGAGCCTTCATACACACACTGTGACAAACACTGTTAGAAACAGCATCCAGGGAATATGAATGTTGTCTTAGTGAGGATTTCTATTGCAGCAAGAAAACACTATGACTGAAAGCAAGCTGTGGAGAAAAGGGCTGAATTTGGCTTCCACTTCTTTATCACAGTCCATCATTGAGGGAAGCTGGGACAGGAGCTCAAAGGCTAGAACTGGGAGGCAGGAACAAATACAAAAATCACAGGAGCATGCTGCACACTGGCTTTCTCCCCAGTGCCTTGCTCAGCCCTACTGGCTTCTCCCCACCCTTTCATCATCTTGCTTTACTATAGAACCTAGGACCAGGAGCCCTGGGCTAGGCCCTCCTACACTGATCACTAATTTAAAAAATGCCTACAGCTGTATTTTATGGAGACATTTTTTTCAGTTGATGTTCTCTTGTCTTTGATGACCCTAGCTTGTGTCAAGTTGACATAAAACTAGCCAGTACAAATGTGAATTGTGGTTTTTGTGGACACTTTAGCATCCTAAGAAAACAGTTTCTCCACGACTGTCTTTTTATTATTATAGAGAAATAGTAGGGCTTCAGGAACCTGGGAGGACTTTAGAGGTCTTAGTGCTTGGACTCTGGCCTGTGAGAAAGATTTTGCTGATGAGGTCACTCTGTGTAAAACATTTTACTGGCAACAGACCAAACAGACTAAAAGAAGATATATTGGGAACATGCTTCATGCTACAATGATGCTCCTTATTTGAATGTCTGTGTGTTCTCTAAAGTACTGGATCATTTAAGTAGGCACAAGAGTCAATAATCAAAATACAATAGCTTTTTCTCCCAAAGGCCTTACCTTCTTGAACACTTGGTTTACTAACTGAATTGACATCTCTGTACATTTCTTTAATGTTCTGTTGTATTATAGGACCACAGTTTTGAAAAAGGTCAGCAACAATCTTGGAAGAAGCAGGTGGATAGATATCAGGCATCCTCAAAGTTAATAAATGTGTATGCAAAACACTCTGCCAACATTTTTCCTTCTTAATAAGGAAAATTTCCACAGCCTTTATAAATTTCTCAAAACATTTAAAAATTAGAAGAGTGTTAAGAAACCAGAGTCTGAAGGGGCTAAATTTATTTCCAAGATTCACACTTGGCCATCTCAGCTTTTTACTGTCTGGTTATTCACAGGGTTTATTTGTAGTCTCTATATTCAATTGCAAGAATAACTGGAACATATATTATTCCTCACTTATACCATTTGAAATGATTTTTCCTTCAATCCAGCGTCCCTATTCATTTCTGTTTATCTGTGTGTGAATATACCTGCCGGCTCAGATTATCACTCAGAAGACATTGTGTTTCTCGTTTTGGAAACAAAGCATGTATTTTTTTTTTTTAAACGATTTTATTTTTCAAAACAAAGATAGATGTAAAGATTTTAAACATTTTTTTGCTTAAAATTATACATTTTTGTCAGTACTGTTTTTTCAGACATTAAAATAAATTTTACATAAAACCATGTGAATATGTTTTTTAGTCGGTACTTGATTTTTTTCAAGGGCTTGACAGTATGCATTGAAAACGTACTAGTTGCAATAAGCGTAAAGTACAAAAGCATGTATTTTTATCTCATCTCTGGCTTGAACACACCAGCCACTACCAACAGGACAGGTTTTCTTTCTAAATAAGGAAATCTTATGCATGTCATAATCTCCAGTGACAGAACAGTTTGTCATCTTCAGCTTGCACAGGTTTCATCCCCTGAAAGGGATTTGCCACCTGGGAGAGGATTCCTGCACCAAGGATTAGTTGCTTGAGTCTGTGCTGCACCACGGTTAGCTTGTCATTCTTTGTAATTTACAGCCATACCTGAAGTTCAAAACCATTTAAATTGGAAAAAGAAAGTTCTGACCAGGTACACTAAAACATGTTGACAGAATCCTCTCCTGTAATAAACATCAAACCCAAGCCACTATGTAGTACAACACGTAGGTAATTTCTTTTTCTTTCCTATTTTGTCCACAATCTAATATTGTTGTAGTTTTCACTGGAAAAATTTGAATAATATGGTGCCCAGTGGTATAACATTCTGTATTTGTGCAGGAGCTCCCATAGGATGCATGGCTCCATCATACCATTAGCTGGCTAATGACAGAAGAAATACTTTGACTATACCAGTGTATCGCTATATAATATTCAACTGCACAAAAATATATGTAGTTGTTCAATGACACTATAGGTTTGCAGAAAGTTTCACTAGTTAGTGATATGTTAAATGAGAAAAGACATCATCAAAGAGGCTAAAATGGCAGAGGCTAAGGGCCAAAAGCAGATCCCAAGAATGTGTTTTTCTTAGTTTTTATTTATTATAATTAAAATTTAATCAAGATAAGATTCCATCACCCCACTTCCAATTTCACCCTCCAAATCATCCTTTATTTTATTTAATTCAAATTTTATTGCTTATGCCATTAAGTGTCACATGTCTCCAATTCAACATTATTAGAACCTTAATCACACCTTCATCAGTAATCTCAGTTTGGTTACTACAGTTCAAGAGGAAAAATGGAATTTAAAAGACTCTTTTAGATGTTCTAGGTGAGGTAATTTTGGAGTAAGTTTGTATTCAAAACAAAGTTTGGCCCTGAAGAAGACTTCATCTTTTCTGAAATCATAAATAGTGAAAGATATTATCAAAGAGATTTTATGTTCTCCTTTCATGTAACGAAAAGAGAACTCCACTGAAAGTGACTCTTTACAACTATTCTTCTGGTGGATTAAATGCATCCCTACTACTGAAATCAAGAGTCCCAGACCCTCACAAACACAATCTCTGCAGTACCCTGAACACTTTTCCTGTGGACCTACTAGCTGACTCTTTATCCTTCTTCCTCTTCTTCCTAGCTACTGATTCTGACTTCTTTCACTAATAACACTGCAAAAGTAACAAAGAGGTATAAAGAGAGGAGAAAACAGGAAAATCGTTTAAGGAACATTGTTTCTGGTGATCTGTTCTTGTATCCTATGTGTAGAATATACTTCAGGTTACTCTGAAACCAGAAGCAAAACCTCTTCTTTACACACTGGTTAGAACATCTTAGTATTCTCCCTTCCCTGTTGCAGATGAGTTCTGCTTTTTCTTACACATTTTATTAATGTACTTCAGAAAACCCTGTGTACAACATGGTAAGAAAGAACTGCTGACTGGATAGAAGGTATTTCCACAGTTTCTCACTCCATGTTTCAAGGTTCCTTTTCCTGACTATATTCTAATGAGAACATTAACATTTCTCAGCTTGAGACATCAAATACCTCTACTTGCCAACTCTTCTCTTCCTCCCAATTGCTCTCTAAATGAGGGTAGAATAACCTGAACTCCTGATCTTCATTGCTTTGCTAAAGAGGAGAGGAAGCACCTTTGTAGGTATAAACAACGTTGCTCATTTTGTGAGTTAATGTCCATATTTTATTCAAATTTTCTTATTTTTACCTAGTGGCACCTTCCAGTTTGAAATATAGCCTCCAAGGTAACAGAGAATATTAGGCTGTCATGTTTACTTAGACTAGGTAAACTAGAGACTATGTCTCTGTTTTTTTCACTCAATAATTTATTTATTCTTTTTACATCCAGACCATTTTTCACCTCACCCCCTCATCCCTCCTTTCCACCCAGTTCCTTTGGCTTTAATGCCTCTTATTGTTATGTTCCTTCCCCGATTTAGTACAAATAACATAAAAGTACCATCTTCAGCATTATGAGTGTAGAATTCAGGGGTGTTGATGTAATCATGGTATTGTACATCCATCATGAACAGGTAGCTCCTCAATTCTTCTCTTGTTTTATTTTAAATCTATAATCATTAAGTATGAATTTGCCATCCCGGTCCTAGTCCCTGCCAGCTGCCATGTTATTTTCTGTGTCTATAATATTAATTCATCTAAGAACTGAATGTAAATGAAACCAATAATTTCCTTTTTTGCTTCTCTAAGAAATTTGAATGAATGTAGGAAAGGTTAAGAAAGTGGAAAAAGGCCTTTGACCTGCGTGTGCCTCCTTAGGAACACAAAAACAAAAACAAAACAAGAAGTAACCTCCAAGACTGGCCTCAAAGGAATCAGCTGAGAACAGGTTGCCAGGAAAATAAAAAGAAGGAATTCAGCATACAGTGAGGGAAGAGGAAATAACATTTTTGGCAATTACAGAAAAAGAAACATATTGGTTTTGTGTTGAGGTTTTTGGTGTACTTGGACTTGAGTTTTGTGCAGGTAGATATGTATGAATCTATTTGCATGCTTCTACATGCAGACATCCAGTTAACGAAATACTACTTGTTGAAGATGCTTTCTCTTTTCCTTTGTATAATTATGGTTTCTTTGTCAAAAACATCAAATGTCTATAGGTGTGTGATTTTATGTCTGGGTCTTATATTAGATTCCATTGATCAACCTGTCTGTTTTATAGCAATAGTGTGTGGTTGTTACTGCTGTAATTCAGTAGTTGAGCTTGAATTAGGAAAGATAATAGCTATGGAAATTCTTCTATTGTACAGGATAATTTTAGCTATCCTGGGTTTTTGTTTTTTCATATAAAGTTGACTATTCTTTCAAGGTCTGCAAAGAATTGTGTTGGAATTCAGTATGAAATTACTCTGAATCAGTAGTTTGATTTTGGTAAGACAGCCATTTTTACTATGTTAATTCTATTAATCTATGATATTGGGAGACATTATCATTTTCTGATAATTATTTCCAACTTCTTTTTTCAAAGATACCTACCAAAATGCCTAAGATCAAAACCATAAGTGACAGGTCACACTGGTGAAGATGTGGAGCACTCCTCCATTGCTGGTGAGAATGTAAACTTGCATAGCCAATTTGAAAATCATTATGGTGATTTCTTTAAAAATTGGGAATAGTTCTACCTCAAGATTCAGCTATGCCATTCCTGATCATATAACCCAAGTATGTACCACCATACCACAAGATCATTTGCTCAACTAGGTTCATAGGAGCTTTACTTGTAATGACCAGAAACTGGAAACAAAACTAAATATTTCTTAACCAAAGAGTGAATGAAGAAAATGTGGTACATTTACACAATAGAGCATTACTTAGGTGTCAAAAACAATAACATCATGAAAGTTGCAGGCAAATGGATGGAACTAGAAAAAAAAAGTCTAGTTTTTTTTCTAGACACAGTAATCTAGACACAGAAGTAATTCAGACAAAGAATGTATGTACAAACATGAAAGTAGATATTATCTGTAAAGGATAATCATGCTACAATCCACAGACTTGGAGAAGCTAAGTAATAATGAGGGCTCAAGGAGATACTTGGATTTCCCTGTGGAAGGGAAATAGAAGAAAATAGAATAGACAGTGTAGGTAAAGGTGGGAGTACCAGTTGAGGAGAAGGAAGATCAGGTAGAGGAGGATGGCAGAGAGAGTACTGGGAGAGGCAACTTGAATTGGGGAGGATCATCTCTGGGAGGAACTAAAAACCTAGTTCAATCGAAACTCCCAAAAGTCTACAAGGGTTGCCCCACATAAAATTCCTAGCAATGAGAAATGCAGAATCTGAACTGGCCATCTCATGTAACCAGGCAAGACTTCTAATAAAAATATTGGGACACCAACCCATCCAAAAACCCTACAATTTTTCCTGCCTACAAGATGTGCTAAAGTAAAAGTAGAGCAGAAATTGTGGGAGTGTCGAACCCATTACTTGAGATCCATGTCATGAGAAAGAACACAGCCCTGACACTACCTGAAGTGCTAGGACCCAGAGGCTGGTTAGCCCAGAGACATAGGGTAGAAAATGATTTCTAATGATATTCTGCTATACTCATAGATTGGTGTTTAGCTCAATTGTCAGTAGGGGCATTACCCAGCAACTGATAAAAACTGAAGGAGAGACCCACAGCCAAACATTAGGCATAGCTCCTGGAATCCTGCAGAAGAGGAAAAGAAAGATTGTAGCGGCCATAAGGATCAAAGACACCAGAAGAAAACCAATAGCATCAACCATAAGGGCTCACTGAGGCTAAGCAGGCATACAGGTAGCCGGCTTGGGTTTGACTTAGGTCCATGCATTTATGTTACAGTTGTACATCTTGCTCTTCTTATGGGACTCCTAATAGTGTTAATATGGCTGCCTCTTTTAAATGTTTTAGGGACCCTTTCTCCCTACTGGCCAGCCTAGTCCAGCCTCAATACAAAGAGAAGTAAGTACCTAGTCTCACTGCAACTTGATATGTATGGTTGATAGATATCCATGTTAGACCTGTCCTTATCTGAAAGAAAGAACTAGTTCATGGTAGTCCCACAGGCAGAGGACTTACAACCATTATCCTTTGGGGAACACTATTCCAAAGAGAAGCATGCATGCATGACCACATAGGACTCTCTTTCCTTGAGTAAGCTGCTCATTGCCAGGCTTAAGGTATTAATATGGGATTAAATTTGTGCGTCTACAATACAAGCTTAAGCTGGAATTAGGATTCGCAGGTGCTTATATCAGGAGAATGAGGCAAAAGCAGAGGGAAAAATTATGGGGGATAAAAGAGTAAGATACAAAACATCTGGCTAGTGAGACACTTGTAAAGAAAGACATAGGCATAGGTAAGTACCATAGAAAGGGAGGGCAATGGAAGACCTCACATGGCCATGGACTATAAGGATGAAATCTGAGTTCTTTCTTATGGGCAGTGGCAGGCATGTGTGCTCAGAACCAAGAAGAACAGGCCCACCGAGGATCCACAACTTTTGAAGCCCTCTTTATGCTGCATCTTCTGCTGTATTTTCCTTTGCAAATTGTTTCTGCTTACTTTACTTTGACACACTTCATTAAACATAGACATGGTGCAAGTAAGCAGGGCCTGAGTGTCTGCAGAGATAGCAGTCACTTAACACCCAGCGAGCAGGTCAAAGAAGCAGCATTGGGGTGAAAAGCAAGCTTACTTCCCTGCAGAGGGACACATCCATCTCCTCAGAGCCAGTGAGTTGGATAAACATTAGACAAACAACTTCTATCAATGGGGGTTGCTGATTTGAAAGAAAATGAGCTACCATACTTCCAGATGTATTCCAATCCCAAATAATTTGCTAAACCCCTACTCAGACTGAGGAAGACACAGCGAAAATGCAGAGATAAACCTGTTTTCTTATGATCTCAAAGAAGCAGGCAACCCCCCTGCCTTAGTCAGGGTTTCTATTCCTGCACAAAACATCATGACTGAGAAGCAAGTTGAGGAGAAAAGGGTTTATTCGGCTTAGACTTCCACATTGCTGTTTATCACCAAAGGAAGTCAGGACTGGAACCCAAGCATGTCAGGAAGCAGAAACTGATACAGAGGCCATGGAGGGGATGTCACTTACTGGCTTGTTTCTCTTGGCTTGCTCGGCCTGCTTTCTTATAGAACCCAGGTCTACCAGCCCAGGGATGGCACCACCCACAATGGGCTCAGCTCTTCCCCCTTGATCACTAGTTGTGAAAATGCCTTACAGCTGGATCTCATGGAGGCATTTCCCCAACCAAGGCTCCTTTATCTGTAATAACTCAGCTTCTGTCAAGTTGACAAAAAACCAGCCAGTACACCTCTCCCCCACACCCTCCCCCAACACAACCAGCCTGTGGAGAGCAAAGACATGCTCCAGCAGCCTGAAGGTGGGGTAAGTTTTTCTTCTTCATAAAGGAGAAATTTGCAAAGTACTGGATAAAAGCAAGGGACATAAAATTGACTCACCTAAATATTTTGACCAAGGTCTTGTCAGTAATTTCTTTTTTAAAATACTGTCCCATCCAATCATTATTTAAACATAGGAATAGAAGCCATTAAGATGGTTCAATGGGCAAAAGGAGTTCTATCACAGGCCTATTAACATGAATTAGATCCAAAGAGCCTACATAAAAGGAGAAGAGTCACATCTACAGAATTGTCTGATAACCTCCATACATGGATTAGCTACAAATAAACAACAAAAATGCACAGACTAACTGATAATCATCTTTAAACTTAGAAATATAAATAGATTTGAATGTATCTAAGTTTGCAGCTCAGCTCAGCAGCAGCATCTCCAACACAGGTGAACACAGTCTGCAGCATCTATTCACATTCTCTAGTGGAACACTTCTGGAAAGTCACTTAATCTACTTGGGACTCACTGTCTTTACCCGTGTAATGAAAAAAAAAAGTCTTCCATTTTATGGAAAAGGGTAATAAAATCTTTCTGAGTCAATAATGCTAAAGCTTTGAGTTGTCCTTATGTCCTTAAGTCACTCAAGGCCCCCTCAAATGTGTATGTGTGTACATACATGCAGGTGCTAGTAAATAAAACAGCATACATATCTGTTCAAAATCCTCGGTTACTGGTATTTGGGACTCCCTCTTTTGTTTTTCCACCTTCCCAAACTCTATATTCTTACCGTGTTGAGCTTTCCTGTTTTGGTCTTCATGCCGTTCCTTTTTCATTTCTTTTTATTTCAGGAGACTCAGCTTGGTAATCCCTCATTCAATCCATATAGCCCTTAAACAGAGTTTCTACTTATACCAGAGAAATGAGAGGAAATTGCAATAACACATTCTTTGGCTTGTTTATTCGTTCTTGTAAGCTGTTAAAATTTGGACTTTCCCCAGCTGTCTCATTTAATGTTTTCCTTACAGCCACCTGTTGTGTCTCTATTTTTAAACACTTATTGTTTACCAGTTAGGTATCTAGAATTCTAGCTTTTTTTTTGTTTTTTTTTTTGTTTTTTTTTTTTGTTTTTGTTTTTTTTAGTGCTATTGTCATTGTCTCAGTGTGATTTAAGATAAAGTTCACAATACTTAACTGATATATTAGAATAAGTATTTATTTATTTGACTTTATTTCTTATTTCTGTGCATGTGTAGGTGCAGATATACATGGGTGGCTATGGAGGTCAGAGAGTCCCATGGAAATGGGAGAAGTTTGACTTTTTAAAAAATGCTATTTATTGCATTACCAATATTTTAATTTTCTTTTAAAATCCAATTTACATTACATAGATTGGTTGGGGGTTGGTTCTAATGCACTGAATTAATCCTGCAGCCAAATCTGAGAATGTGCATCCCCAAAAGCTGAAGGTCCTTATCCACAATTGGTTTTTGATCTATCAATAAAGAGCCAAAGGCCCCAGTTTTATCAGGATAGGCTGCTAGCCAGCCCACAGGTCTCTGGGAGCTCTGAAAAGCTGCAGGGCCGCTTTCCATCTTAAGTGGAAGGGAGAGGCCACCCAGAACTTGAGCGACACAGGCTGCTATACTGCCTGGGAGTGCACACTTTCAGACCCAGCCCAGTTTCATCAGGACAGGCAGCCCACCCACTCACAGGTCGCTGGGAGCTTGGAAGAGCTGCAGGAGTATTCTCCATCCTAAGTGGAAGGGAGAGAGAGACCTGCTCAGAACTGAAAGAAAAAAAATCACATGATTATATCTCTAGATGCTGAAAAAGCATTTGACAAAATTTAACACGCTTCATATTAAAAGTCTTGGAAAGGTCACATTTGAGGCACATACTTAAACGTAGTAAAAGCAATCAACAGCAAACCCATAGCCAGCATCAAATTAAATGGTGAGAAACTTGAAACAATCCCATGGGCCACTTCCTCAACTGTGTTTGGGGTAGCAGAGATAAAGCATAGATTGTAAAAGATGTTAACTCAGTAATACCAGAGGAGAATGTTTTCTTGTAGCAGGAAAGATTAGAACTGCCCAGCCTTTGATCTAGTCAAGGCATCTACTAGGGCTCTGGTGGGAAACTCGACCTACTAGAAACACAAAGCAGATAAACTAACCACAGCTGCATACACTTATTGTTAGACACACACACACAGTAAAAATAATTTGATATACATGTAACATAAATAATGCAAAACTAACTTTAAATAGTAAGGCATAAGTTTCCTGCTCATCTTACCCTGTTGAAATATATTTTTGTAGCATGCATAATTCTAGACTATTCCAAACTGTGGAAAAAGCTGAAGAATAGAAATTAGAGCCTATTTTTCCCTCAACCTCTTAACTACCCCCCGCCCCCATTATCAATACAGGTTTCACTACATTCTGTCACTTTTATGCAACAATGCAAAAATAAGTTTGAAGCAAGAACTACTGTTCTACTTGATCTCTTTTTTTTAAAAAAAAAAACAAAATTTGCCACAAATTCTTAGCTCTTAGATTATTAGTGATTTAAGGGTTAGGTATACAACACTCTGAGAGGGTGCTATACACTTTTTTTCCTAAGAAGGACTGAGGCTTTCAATTTTTTTTACTTTTTGGCCTTTGTTTTTCTTAAGCTTCATATGGCCGGTGAGTTGTTTCTGAGGGTGTTCAGAGCTTTCTGGTGTTAGTATCCAATTATTGGTGACTGCATATTATGTCTGTTCTTTTGTGACTGGGTTACCTCACTCAGAACTATATTCTCTAAATGCATCCATTTTCTTAAGAATGTCATAAAGTCATTGTTTCTGATATCTGAATAGCATTCCATTGTGTAAATATACCACAATTTTTGTATCCATTCATCTACTGAGGGACATCTGGTTTCTTTCCAGCTTCTGGCTATTATAAATAGGACTGCAAGGAACATTGTGGTGCATGTGCCCTTATTGTATGTTGGTGCATCTCTTGGGTATATGCTCAGAAGTGGAATAACTGGGTCTTTAGGTCTTATTATGTCCAATTTTCTGAGGAACCTCCAGACTGATTTCCAGAGTGGTTGTAGCAGTTTACAACCCCACCAACAGTGGAGGAATGTTCCTTTTTCTCTGCACCCTTGCCAGCATTTGCTGTCATCTTAGTTTTTGATCTTAGCCATTCTGACTGGTGTGAGGTGGAATCTCTGGGTTGTTTTAATTTGCATTTCCCTGATGGCTACTGGTGTTGATCACTTCCTTAGATGCTTCTCAGCCTTTCGATATTTCTCAATCTAGAATTTCTTGTTTAGCTCTATACCCCATTTTTTAATAGGATTGTTTTATTCTCTGGCATCTAATTTCTTGAGTTCTTTGTATACATTGGACATTAGACCTCTATCAGATGTGGGGTTGGTAAAAATCTTTTCCCAATCTGTTGGCTGCCTTTTTCTTTTCTTTACGGTGTCCTAAGCATTACAGAAACTTTCCAATCTCATTAAGTCCCATTTGTTAATCTTTGACCTTAGAGCAAGAGCCATTGGTGTTCTGTTCAGGAAATTTTCCCCTGTGCCTATGTGTTCTAAGGTTTTCCCTACTTCTAATAGTTTCAGTGTACCTGGTTTAATGTGGAGATCTTTGATCCACTTGTACTTGAGCTTTGTGCAGGAGATAAGAAAGGGTCTATTTTCATTTTTCTGCATGCTGAGTGCGAGTTGAACCAACACCAATTATTGAAGAGGCTGTCATTTTTCTACTTAATTTCATAGGGGGAAAACACCTGATAAAAAGCCAGAGGGCTTGGCAAACTTGAAATAGTCACTGGGTTGCCACAAAGGTGATGTCTTATGGAAGCTTCTTTTGTAAGTTAAGAAACAGTATCATGAACAAATTGGCTAAAATATTCCTGTTTTGTTAATGCCATGTTTAAATTTAAGAGAGAACCATTTGTTTCTCTACAGTACAAAGCAAAGAAATTATCTTGTCTGTGAATTTTTTGAAGAACCGCAGCAATTCTGCATCCTGAAACCACATCCCTGTGAAACAGCTCCACCACTTGCTTCCCTTCAAAGACACCATCTTCACTCACAGACAGTCTGAAGCGCTTCATGGGAAAAACCTTACATTATTTTTTCCACAGTTCCTAAATTTCTTACTTCTTAAAGTGATTGGGATTTAAGACTTGTCTTTAATTTTTCTATAATATTAGCTTCTCAGCCTTCTTTATAATAGCCAGAAGCTAGAAAGAACACAGATTTCCTTCAACAGAGGAATGGATACAGAAATTGTGGTACATTTACATAATAGAGTACTACTCAGCTATAAGAAACAATGATTTTACAAAATTTTTAGGCAACTGGATGGAACTAGAGAATATCATCCTGAGTGAGTGAAGTAACCCAGTCACAAAAGAACACACATGGTATACCTTTACTGATAATTGGATACTAACCCCAGAAAGCTCTGAATATCCAAGGAAAAAAAACTCAGACTTTATGAAACTCAAAAACAAGGAAGGCCAAAATATGAAAACCTCCGTTCTTTTTAGGAAAAGAAAAAAAGAAAAAAAAATGTGTGCTCATCATATATTATTATATAACAAATCTTGTGAGCTATAATAATATTTTATAAAATAAATACATTTTAAAAAGTTTTGAAAAAATCTTAGCTTCTATCCAGGCACAATGGTGCATACCTTTAAGTCCACCACTTGGGAGGCAGCTTCAGGCAAATCTCTGTGAGTTCAAGTCCAGCCTGTTTTACTAAGTGAGTTCTATACAACTGCAAACTTAGAAACTCTGTCTCAAACAAAACAGTAACAACAAAACAACAAGATAAAGGTTATCATCTGTTTTATTTTAATTGTTACTAAAATATTGGTCTTAAAAACTTACTTTGTAGCAGAATAAATAACACATTCAAACCCTTGGCAAAAGATAAGTATACCTTAAAAAAAAAAAAAAAAAAAAAAAAAAAAAAAAACTGTTCTTGCTCTTTTTCCAGCCAGTGTTAGCTGCTGCACTAAAACCCTGTTCCCAGAATTTGTGACAATGATGAAATGATTTTGTCATGCTGTGAAGCAAATCATAACTGCAAAAGTAAAGATTTGTGCCCCAGACAAACATATGTCACCATTTGAAGGATATTTTACACCATTAGGCTAGTTCTCTGCCATATGATTTCTCCTCATGAGGTATTCTCTGTTTTCCTGCCTACTATGTAATGCCATCTGCCATGTTGTGATATGGCCAGGGAGCCCTTTCTAGTCACTTTTAAGACTTTCCCCAAAACTTTCTCTGCTTTACAAAGCACCTGACCTCAGATACTTTGTTACAGAAATATGAATGAGATGAGAGGCAGTGTCCCAGCTATTTCACTATAAGGTTTACATATGAGGAAACTGAGATCCTTGCCAAGAAATTTGATGTATTAGTAAAGAGATATTCATTGCAATCTATTTACAAAAGCTAATACACTAAAAGCAACCTAGGTTTCTATTCATTGATTATCAAAGAAAACAAGACACGCACACACAGTGTTTGTGCGTGTGTGTGTGTGTGTGTGTGTGTGTGTGTGTGTGGTGTGTGTGTAGTATTCAGTTATAAAATGTAATTAGGTCATTTATGGCACCATCAGATGAATTGAAGAATATTATATAAAGTGATCAGAAACAATAAATAAATTCCATAAGATTTTATTCAGGTATCTAATCTAGGAAACCTGTCCTTGTGGAGATAACCAAGTAAATAGTAATTTTCAGAAAAGTGGGGATCGGGCAGATATAGTTTAAGACTGGGTGGTGAGTTACATTTAGGAAGAAGAATTTTAGATGTTCTATTGCACAATAAGATAACTAAAATTAACATTATTGTGTGAAGATAGAAGATAGAAGATCGAAATTTGAAACTTTTTGATAAAGAAATGACAGCTGTGATAAATGGCATAACTATGCTAAGTGCCTTCAATTAATTAGTACACAATGCACAGATACAGTGACAAATCATACTGTATTCTCTATAAATATGTATAATAGCCCTCATTTTAAAGATCAATCACTTCTTTAATCATATTCATGAGATAAAATTCTCTCACTCAATTAAAACTTGGACTATATTTTTCCTCCTTTACTTATAATTTGGGCTACAAAATTGCTTTTCATATACATTACATTAAAAACTCAAAATGGAATTATGTTTTTCCAAATTGAGCTGTCTACTTTCATAAATCACATAAATCATATAAATCACACATTGGTTTGTGGGACAAGTTCTCTTGACCAGATTCCAAGTAATTTCTAAAAAATAGGGTATTTCTATCCAAAATCTTACCTGTGGGTTGGCCAAAAATGAGGCAAGATGACTTGATGACTTTGCCAATGTTCATTCTCACATCATTTATCAATTATGTAGTATCTATGAAATGAATATAAGGCTGGGGCCTTTTTTGACCTATGCATGGTTAAGCCTAGAGAGGAGTGGTTAAGGATAAAGAGTTGTACCCAAGCTGTCAGGTCAGTGAAAGATGGATGGTCTCCTACTACAGCAGTTGTCTGGGTACAAGAGCTGGGGTTTATTTTCATGCCGATCATGCCATTAAGGTGTGCTAGCAACTGCTCAGACCATCATAATCAAAGGATGATGTATCTTACTTTCAAATTTTCCAGTAGACATTTATCACTTTGAGATAGACTATATTAGCCAGGTCATCATGCCAACAAAATACCACTGGAGGACTTACAATAGATTAAAGTTCTGGAGATAGAAGCTCAATACCAGTCTTCTGTGTGTTAGGGTGATGGGAGTGGGGCTCTTTCTGCCTTGTAAATGGGCAAAGTGCTGCTTTCTACATGTACAAATGAAACTCTGATTCTCGCCATTAAGGGTCCATCCTTGTGCTCTCACTTGATAAAAGAAATGAATCTCTCCAGATTCTTACTAGACCTGAAAATGCTTCATAGAGCAGCAAAACAGAAGTGACACAGCTTAATATTCAGAGAAGTTTCAGTTTTTTTCTTATTTCTAACTATAAAAGGTTTTAACAACTAAATAAAATGAATATATGCATTTGAAAGAGTTTAGGAGTGGGTACATGGAAAGATTTAAAGGGAAAAGGGGAGAAGGAAAATGATGTAACTATATTGTAGCCTCAAAAAAATCAAAATAAAAAAAAATGTTTTACATAAGAACAAAGAGTTATATCTGTTGTTATTTGAAGTATTTCCCCTTATACTTTTGGGTCAGAAATCCCATATTGTTTCATTACTGTAGTTAACCAATGCATGTTCTGTCTAAAGTTCTGTCATCTGAGAGCCCCTACACAAGCTGTGTAAAATGGGAACAGTTCTATAGTCCAAACTGTCACACTCCCTCTAAGTGGGCTTTATCATAAAAGTTAGGCTTGATCCCTGAAGTTCTGCCATTTCAAAATTTGCAACCACCTTGGATCCTAAAGTGGATTGTTCTGAGTGTACATAAGAGGTAAGATGCATATTTTAGAATTTTATAATCCAAATAACTTAAACTAAACACAAGACTCTAAAACTTCAGGCAACAATAGGGTGCTGTTGGCATAAAGGGGCCTGTCTGAATCTTTCCCAAAGAAGTCCTCTATGGGATACAATTCTGAAGCATTTTCAGGCAGAGCATATGAAGATCATGTTAAAGCTGATTTCCCCAATGAAGACATTTCTATGTAAAAGCCTACTATATCATATCAGCTAGTGGAAAACATTAAACTTATCCATGATTCAGTCTAGTCTCACATCTAATTTAGAAGTGACACATTGTATAACATTTAGAAAATTACTTTGTGTCCTCCATTCCATACCTAGACAGAGAAATCCACCCTAAGAATTCATAAAATAGACTGCAAACCACAAACTGTAAGGTTTCTGTTGTTATTGATTGTTTTTGATCTTTGTTTGTTTGTTTGCTTGTTCCTGATTTGGTTTGGCTTGTTTGGTTCGTTGGCTTTTTGGGGAGTTTGGGAGGTTGGAGTGGGAGATTAACTTCCTGACTGGTAGCCTCCATACATGAACTGTCTCTTACTGGCATGTGATGTGTTCATAAGAACGATTATAGGGAAGGGAATTTTGGATTATTTCCATTGTATTGTCTCCTATTTTTCAAGGGAAAGCCCCACTTTGAAGCCCAGTCTGGCCACTAACTTGGATGCCATTATGTAGCTATGTTCCCTGGATGTTGCTATCATAAACATGCATGACCAAGCTAGCTCGATCTCCATTTCCTCAAGTTATATAATGGAATTCCAAAGCGGTGTGCATTTGATGCCAAAATGACAAGGTAGAGGAAAGCAGGAGAGAATGGGAAGTGGAGACTGTAGAATAAAAACGCTGACTTCAGTTGAGACCAGCCTTAATCATTCACTGTTTCGGCATCCTGGCTAGCACTATAAGGGTGATTGGAATATGAGCTTAGATAATAACGACTCTTGTGTAGATAAAGTTCAAAATGTTCTGAAGTAAAATTATTTCATGGTACCATAAGCTTTGTCCTGTAACTCGAGTCATCTTCTCACTTCTTTTCCCTCAGCCCCACATCATGAGACACAAAGTTGAGATCTTATGGTCAACTCTTATGGTGTAGACAGAGATTATCTACCCCTGTAAGTAAATATGGTCAGTTCAAAGGCAAGTATTTTACTTGGTGTAGATGCCTTCCTCTTGATGTACAGGTTGCGCTGGAAAGGTAAAACTTAGAAACTGATTCCTAAAAGACGCAAATAACAGAGAAAAAAATCATTCAGACTGAATTTTTAAAAATTAATTAGGTTATACATAGTTTTGTTGACATGCTCCAGAGCTGGGATAGTGCTCATTATCCTAAGCTTATGTGTGGTCACATCCTTGGAGGTATCCAAGTTGATTAATAGAACAAATCTTGACAGAGTTCTTGATTCAAATCTTTTGTCTTTGCAAGTACTCCTCATTCTTTCTTCTTAAGAACACAGATTTGTTTCTGGAAAATCATGACCAAGACATAGTAAATACATCATTAAGTAGGTAACCTGAGCTGAAAATTGGCTATATTTAAAAAATGCTGATATATGGAGTTTGAAGGTCTGGCTTTACCTAACAGATGGCAGAAGGAAATTAAAGAAAACGGTCACAGCAGATACCTTCCTCCACACTTCAGTGCTTTGTTAAATAAGAATACGTCTATTTAATTAATATTGATTAAACACTGACTGTCCTTGAGACATATTATCCGTGGACACATTTTTTACCTTCAAAATTGCCAAAATTGCAAAATGCATAATAACAAAATTCAAGTCCATTTTTAAGCTTGGGGATATTGTGGTTGTTATCATCACCTCCCAGATACTTCAGCAAAGAGCTATGTGTCTCAGCAGCTAGCACTGTCTTTATTTGTGACCTCCAGTGATGGGTTTGTTTTGTCAGAGATTTCTTAGGACACTGCCCATGTCACCCAAGTGTGCAGCTTGAAAAGGTGATTCAAGATTGAGATGATTTGCCTTATGATCCTTGCAATTTTAAGAACATGACAACTGAACTTTCAGAGAAATATTAGCTAATTTCCCTTTCCAAAAAGTATCCCCAAGTAGACACTTGTCCATCAGTAAAAGAGAAAGATTTGGATATTCATGACATTTATTTTCTAGTTAACAACAATCCTTGTTAATCCAACGTGCTTTTCAATTATATTGTTATTTGGCTCTCTTTGTTTCCCTTCAAATGCTAGAAAAGTCCAAAGGGTAGTTCTTTGTAGTAAAACCACATTTTTCTGTGAGAGTGATGTCTTCATCCTCATAAAAGCCCCCCTGTAAGTATTTCATATGTCCATGCTTCTTCTTCAGTCAAATATGGTGCCAATTTTTATATACATATTCTTACACATTCTATATGCAATTCACATATATGGGATATTTGCAGGTGTTCATGATAGAGCTGTAATCCCATTCTCCTTAAGGAACCCAGTGGGAGCTGTCATCTGACATGTGACAGGCCACTGTATGCTTTCAAACTTTCATTTCCCATTAGGTGAAGAAACAGCACAAGAGAGGGGGGGAGAGAGAGAGAGAAGAGAGAGAGAGAGAGAGAGAGAGAGAGAGAGAGAGAGAGAGAGAGAGAGAGAGAGAGAGACACGGAGAGATGGAGAGACAGAGAGAGACAGAGACAGAGACAGAGACAAGGAAAGAGGAAGGGAGGGAGGGAGGGAGAGAGAGAGAGTTACTGAAGTCTCCAAGAGAACACATTTAGAGGAGACCTTAGCACATATTTCTGCCCTCAGCACCCTAGAAGTCATTTACCCTTGGATGTTTTCTGCCCAGATCTGGGGAGAAAACATTTACAGTATATTTTCAGAATGGTGTGATCACAAACTCTTTTCCAGGTTCAATACACTGGAAATACAAAATCTCACCAACATACCCTTTAAATTTTCTCTGCACTTTCCTTGGTAAAAATGAAGTAGATTTGTACGTAACAAAACAGTGCACAAACTAAAACAAAATTCTAAAAATAAACACACTATTTATTAGTTCCAAAGGAAGGTGTAGGGTTGTTTGGAGCTGGAAGGATAATTTGGACAGACTTAAGCTAAGTAAACTGTTGGGCAGGAAAAGAATCAAGACAAAAACAATTAAGAAAAAGGGATACTTTTCACTTAGTCTAGAATCCAGTGCCCATCAAAACTAGAAAGTGAGTGGGAATATGACTTATCAGGCAAAGTACTTACCTTGCCACTGTGAAGAACAGAATTTGCATCTCCCAAATCTGGCTTAAAAAGCAAGGAGGTAGACAGAGGATACAAAAAAAAAAAAAAAAAAAAAAAAAAAAAAAAAAAAAAACATGGCTCATTGAATCAACTAAGGAGGGATCCCAGGAACTGAATCAGGAAGCACACAGCCTGTCTGAGCCTGCATCATGTCCACTGCCTGTATATATATTAGCATGGTGTTCTTGTGAGACTCCTGACAATGGGAGTGAGTGTATCTTTGACTCTTTTGTCTGCTCTTGAGACTCTTTTTCTTCATATTGGGTTCCTGTGCACAGCATCAATATGAGGGCTTTTGCTTTGTCTTATTCCACCTTGTTTTGTCCTGTTTGGCTGTCATTTCTTGGAGACATGTTTTTGTTTTTGTTGTTGTTTTGATTGTTTGTTTGTTTGCTTATTGATTTTTTTCTGAGAAGAAAATAGAGTATGAGTGGATCTGAGGGGAGAGGAGAGATAATGGGGAGGTAGGAGGACTGGAGAAAGTGCAAACTGGTTATGATGTATGAAAGTAAAATCTGTTTTCCATAATACACACACTAGCATATATATATATATATATATATATATATATATATATATATATATATATATATATATATATATATATGCATACACATACACATATGTATACATAAGCATGATATAAGTGTCTTGGTGACACCCACCTGTAACCCAGCATACATGACACAAGAACACGGGAAGTAGAAAGAAGAAAGCCCTGAGTCAAGCTCCTTAGCCAGTTAACAAGCTCTGGGGTAAGTGAGAAACCCTGCCAAAAATACATGATGGAGACTGATTAAGGAAAAACCTGATATCAACTTCCAGTCTCTATAAGCATGCGAATATAAGCACATGTGCCCACACATACAAGTGTTCCCTACCTGCAAACATACATGTACCACAATGCACACACACATACACACACACATACACACACTCTCATACACACACACACACACACACACACACACACACACACAGAAAGAGAGAGAGAGGGGGTGGGGGGGAGAGAGAGAGAGAGAGAGAGAGAGAGAGAGAGAGAGAGAGAGAGAGAGAGAGAGAGAGAATGGGAAGGTCCACTCTGAAATAACTTTTGCCAGAAGCAAAAGCAAAGAATAAATCCTGTATATTACTGCCACAAAAACAAGAATGAATGAACAAGTTTCTAGAAACTCTCCCTTATTTTTCTATTATTCCTAGTTTTGTCTTTTTGCTTACTTTTTCCACCACAAAGCATGTCTCTTTCTGCAATTCACCTCTCTCTTTGAAGGTTACTGTCACAAGGACCTTAGGTCATCACTTATTGAGGGTAGAGCAATGGGTAATATGTCCCTCTGTCTGAAAACTAACAGATCAATGATGGAAGTCCAATATGATTATCCCAGAGAGTGTACTTCCCATTAGTCTCAGCTGTACTCTCTCTCACTGGCACTCTGTTCTAGAACCCCAGAGAGCTGCATTTCAGAAGATCCTTCCACATACTCAAGAATCTCAGGGAAGTTCTTCGCAGTGTCTCTCACATCTGTGAAGATCAGCTTATTAAAAAGGCCTGATTGTTATGACTTTCTCTGTGATCACCTTCCAGAGGTCCCCTGGAGTAATACCGTATCACACATATAGAGCTTTCAAATGCTCAAAGTACATTTAAGAGAAAATGTCATGCTTGAGGGAAATTGATAGAAATAATTAGTTATGACTGCTAATTATTATTTTCAGTAAATTACAGCAAAATATTCATGCTCATCACATTGATGTTATAAATGTGACCTCTACAGTTTCAGGTACTCATAGCTCAACCTCCAGACTGGGACACTATTAGAAAATGGTCGAACCATTAGGAGGTGAATCCCTGTGGAAGGTCATTAGAGCTTTGTTCTGCAAGAGGACATTGGATTCTTGTTGTTCTTACCTTCATGTCTTTTTATTTCAGGCCACCATTAAGTAAACAAGTTTATTATGATACGGCTTTTGTTATAATTACTATTTTAATCACAGGTCAAGTGGTATCAACTTGTCCAAGTGACTCTGACCTCAGGACTTCCAAACAGTAAGACAAAATGAGGTACAAGTTGTCTAAATATTTGTCACCATAATATAAAATGAACTGATTCACATTGTTTCTGTAAACATAGTGTGTTGTTCTTATAGAAATTATGCAGAATGCCCACTTGTCAGTTTTGATAGTTTGCTTAATATTTTAATTTTATAAGAAGAAACATGCATACCTTCAATATCTCTCAAGTGACTATGTTTTCATTTTGTATAAACTGTGTGTGTGTGAGAGAGAGAGAGACAGAGAGACAGAGAGAGAGAGAGAAAGAGACAGAGAGAGTAATAAAGAGAGAGTGTGTGAGCAAGAAGAGATTTTCTGCCCACATACATTTTTGTATTTGTGTGTAGTTGTGCATGTGTTAAGGCACACATGTAGAAGTCAGAAGACAGCCTTTCCTATCAGTGTTTAAGTCTTACCTTGGTTGAGACAGGATCTCCTTTGCAGTTGTTTAAAATAGTCTGGCTAGCCTGAGAATCTCCTGGGGTTTCTTCTTTCTGATTCCTATCTTCCCATAGAAGCTCTGGGTTAACATGTCCAACTTTTTATATGGGCTTCATGGATCCTAATTTGGGCCCATCTGCCTTCATGGCCTGCACTTTAGCTACTAAGCCATCTCCTCAGCCTGAGTTAAGGGTTTCGATTGCATGGTTTTGTTGCCCATTATTTCTGGGAGGAATCTATTTAAATGATGAAAAAATATCCACCTTTATAGAAAATTTATAGTTATTATCAAACTCTCTTTATTGATTCTTCCCAAAAGGTGAATATTGGTAAAATTTTAAAGAGGAGCATGGCTGCATCTGAAGTTTAGATATCAGAGCAGCGAGTAATATTTGTTGGACTGGAGTGTGTGCAGGTGAATGTTTAAACCCTTGATGAAACTCGGCTTCCTTTCATATTCAGTCTTTTCTACCCTGCTGTTCAGCACACAGAAATAAAAATTGAAACAAGGCAAAGAGTGAAGCCATTTCTACTCTGTACAAATACATGTCCTAGGGAATAAAACAAGACCTTCAAAGCATTGTGGCTTCTAACTCAGTATCCGGATGCTAGAACTCAGGTTTCACCATCTAACTGCAAAGTAACAGTGTCTTTGACATCTAACACTTTCTGTGTACAATTTGTTCCTGTGTCCAGACACACGCCCATGAACAATGCTCACAAGTGCTCAAGCAGCTCCAGAGCTTTTTCTTAGCCAACCTTCTGTTCAAATAGACTTATGGGCCTCAGTCTCTTTGTTTCTTCCCATTAGCTATCATTATGCCACCCTGGGTTCCCCGAAACCCACTGGCTTACTGCTTCCAGAGAAAGGGTATATAATCTTACCCAGATGGAATAATCTAGTTACCACTACCACTAATTTTCTGTCAGATCTTTTGATTAATGTCACATTTCATACTGTTCCAAGGAAAACTTGTGCTCCTAGGCAGTTATCATAAAGACATAGAAAGCCTTAAAAAGTCACTCAAGAGGCAAAGGTTCCCTGAAGGACCAGGAAAACTGAGCACCCATCAGACTGGCATAGCATAATAAAGCAAAGAGGAGAAAAGTGGGAAAGGAGGAAACAAGGAATCTGACAACTATTCACTTATTCAACAAGGCATTCTGAGCATCTACCGTGCTCCAGACATTGGGAAAACTGAAATATTTTATCTGCTAAACACAAGCTCTTAGAACCAGATTTGTTGTGTTATTCCACTATACTGAGTTGGATGGCTTAATGAAACTTGCTTAACTTTGTGAGGACATCACCTCTGATATAGCTGAAAATAACTAATTATACAATAGACAATCTAATAAAAAATGTATGCTTATATACTATGATATACATAATAACCATCTATGTTTCAGCTTGTTTATGAATATTTGTGAGAACATTACTATAAATAGAGGTGTTGGAAAAACAGAAAACACACACATATATGTGTGTGATCTATTTAATGTGTTAACAGAAAATATATAAATAGATAAATGTCTATATATAAACATACATACACACACAGAGAGTGGGGGAGGGAGAGAGGGAGTGAGGGAGGGAAGGGGAGGGAGAGAGAGAGAGAGTCGTAATTGCCATATTTGTTTGAATTTATATGTGAGGGATTTATATTAAAGCTATATTTATTAGGAATCTGATTTCAGGTCAGCAAGTTCCCTGGCCCTAAGGACTAAGAGCAGGGATGTCATCATGGGGAAATTGTAGTGGAAGGGTAGAGGAGGGTGAATGAAACAGAGAATACGATGCATGCATGCAGTGAGAGAGGAGAAGAAAAGAGACAAAGAGACCAGAATGTCTGAATTATATAAAGAGGAGCCACTGAGAGAAAGGTCAGCCAATCCCATGGACTAGAAAATTTAGGGTTGGGGACAGGGTATGACAGGTAGGGACTGAGGGATGTTGGGAGACCTGGAGGCCAGGTCTGCTTTGATATTTAAAATAAACATATCAGTCCCTTGTCCTGGGGTCTAAAACCAAACATCTCAGCCTTTTTTTTTTTATTATAAATGAGTAAGAGGTGCTCTAATCTTTCATGTCAACTTCCTCCTGCCATTGGAACACAGTGTTGGAGTGTGGGTAAAAAGCTGGAATATCTACCAAGTTGGGGAAGAGCTGGTTATTTTACCATTCTCCAGGTTGTGAGACCATCTTGGGGTAACGGTGTGTAGGCTTAGTTAAAACACTTTGTGAGGCTGGGCCAGAGCACCTGTCAGTAACTGTGGTGCAGCCTTCCTGGATACAGGTTCTGAAAGAACAACTGGATGTTAGGGACAGATGATAGAAGTTGAGGGAGAAAACGTTGTTGGGGTATATATTTGGTCTTGGAGGTTGGAATAGGGGTAGGGATTTCCAGCATCAGGGAAAAGAAAATTGATCCTACACTCAGGAATGGAAAGGCGGGAGGGAAACATGCTGTTCATTGACAGTACTTATCTTGAGTCCATTTGACCTGTGAAAGGCAGATTCAAATGAATTCCTTGAAGCTCACAAGAATCTTTCAGTTTCTAAAAGGATAAATATTTCATGACTTGCATTTACCAGCCTCAAAACACTTTTCTAGATCTTCAAACAGTTTGATAGAAGCTATTATTTCCTCAAAATTTTACATAAACGTTTCCTATCCAGTAATTTATCATGAAATATGTGGTTGATCACTCATTTTAAACCCCTCAGAGACCTGTGAAGGATAAATCTAAATGTCAGTCAAAATGGCAGAGTTACCCATTACCCAGATAGTGACCCCACAGGTTCCTGTGATGCCAATGGTTTCACTCGGGACACAGGTCTAGGTCCCAGGACAGGATCAATTTTGGGCAGCCAGTGCCAATGAATCTGAGAGGCCTTCCTGTGGAGGCCACAGGAAGGAACACAGCCACAGCTAGGAGTGCAGAAGGGCTTTCTACAGGAGACTAGGATGGTGGCTCTGTAGACAAAAGGCTTCCCTACAGCTCCTGGTGGCAGGTCCTGATAGAATCGAGACAGTCAATGGCTTTAAGGCATCTATTGTCATGGTGGAAAAACTGTAGCCCCATGTCTCAACATAGGCCTGAGATTAAATGCCTTTTTCAAAGAGGAGTGTCTTGGGAAGAAAGGCTAATTGGCTAAGCTTCCAGGCCTTTAGGATCCTCCTTATAATGAAAAGTATGTCTTGAGCCAATGTGACCTGTGGTAACATCCTCACCTATGAAGAAGGGCTTGGGCTGTTGCCCTATGTCACTGATCTGTCTTAAGACTATCTACAGGGGGTTGTGGGGGCTGCAACTATGTGAGCTGGGCCTGATATCCTGGGAGATTAGGAAGTTCCTACAGTCCTTTAGGGTCCCAAGGGCTTCAACCTATCTTGACTAGGAATTAGGATACCTTTCACAGCCTGCTGCCCCATAGAGTCCTGTCTGGTTGTGTCTGTATCTTATTTCAGACTTTAAGGGTGTCACTGCTAGAAGTTTAGAGTCTCTGTTTATCATTAACAAAGCAGGAGGTTAAATAAAACTTAATACTTAACTGTATCACTACCCAACATGACTTTAAATACAATTCTGAACAGATTAAAAATATGATCATTTATAAGGTTACTGGTTGTCAACATATATTTCTAAGATATAGTAACTTTTATGAGACTAAAACCAAAACTCTTAACTCATTTTGAAAGTATCTTTTGGAGACTTGCTGCTCTGCTCAGTTTATGTGTTGTTGCCCATAAAAGAGATGCTGTTTACCCGGTGCATCCTTTCTTCCTCTTGGTGCATTTCAGATGCTATGTAAATGAGCAGGCTGGTAGTTCACCATCACTTTTTAACATCACAGATGCTGGTGATGCAGCCACTGCCACAGGAGCCACAGGTAGATAGGCAAGAAGGGTGGATGGGAGGTTGGAGAGGAAGGGGCTAGGTGACACCTGGGAGGGAAAGAGAAAGAGAAAAAGGAACACACTTGAAAAGAGAAAAGAGATGTACTTTAAATGTGTAGAACTAGATAGAGATATAGATAGATGATAGATGAATGTCAGGCAGATAAAAGATTAAGATAGACTGAAGCAATTCTTAGAAGGAAGTCTGTGTCCTGCATAAACATTCATCTCTCCATTGCAGAGGAACTACTGCCTGTATATTCCCACCTACCCAGGAACAAAGGGCAAAAGTCACCAAGACACTAATAGCACCCATTTTTGGGGGGACAGAAGTTTAATACCATGGGACTTGATTGCAGAACATCAGGAAACAGTCACTGATGCATACACTTCAGAAAATGGCTCTGCCAATCAACAGAATTCGAGGGTTGGAGACCACTTCTTTCATTTCTCTATTTCTACAGTCTCTGCAGAAAACTGGACCTATCCACAGGGTTTTTGATTTCTTGTATGCATGTGTTTTTCCTGAAAAAAATTCTTCCTTTCTATATTAACTTTTCAGTGTGCTATTTGTTTGATGCATCTGATGGCAAACTTTAACATGAAAGCTCTGGAGTATCAACTGAAATAAGTAGAATGCTTTCTTGGTGAGCTCTGCACAAGCTGCCCTATATTGCATACCCGCCTTAGTTATGTTTCAAGGGTAAACCTGCATACTCCAATCTTAAAGCCACATTTACAGATAGCCATAAATATGTGAAACAGTCTAGTCTAGGCACCAAGTATCCATGTTAAACCCATGTTTCCCTTGGTTATTGGCTAAAACTCCATATATATATATATGGAACACAGGAAAGTCAAGAAGTTTCCAGAGAACATTTGCCAGATGTTCCTTATCCCCCAAGTCCTACTTTAATTTCTTCTTGATATTTTGATATGGGTATATTTTGAGAGATGGGCATGGAGAGGTCTATCTGTCAGGACCTCAAGATACTCTTATGGAAGATACTATTGTTTAGCTAAAATGCTATGATGCCATAAATTTGTGTCTATACCCATTAGCAAATGCTACTTCCTAACTTTAAAGAAAACTGTGTTTGCAAAGGAAACTTGGAAATACTGCAATTCAAAGGTGGTGCTAAGAATAACTGACAGTTGAATGCTAAACAGGACATCTATGCCACTTGCTCTACAGCTCAGAGAGCATTGCCAAAGAAGGATCAGAAATAAGGTAAGAGTTGTGAGAGAGTGAGAAAGGCTGTGGGATGCTTTCTTTCTGGACATCACATACCAAGTACAGCCTTGTTCTCACAGCTTCTATGGCTGTTTTCAATAGATATGATTGAAAGGCAAGTATGAAAAATTGAAAAGTAAATAAGACATTTCAAAGACTTGAAGGTATCACTGTTGGGGCTGGAGAAATGGTTACATGGTAGAGAGAACTTATTGCCCTTGCAGAAAACTATGGGGTGGATCTAAGAACCCACATGACTATATATAACCATGTATAGTTCCAGTCCTGGGGGATACAACACCTTTCCCTGGCCATTTTGCTTATTCTGACTGGGCAGGAAATTCTTTAAACAGCACACTGACACTGGCTAACTGCAACCTTTTTTAATTAGAAAAATGATTTAATTTATGATTCAGCTTAGATGTCATATTATATTACTATTACCTTTGCATGATGTGGTAGCACACACACACACATACACACACACACACACACACACACACACACACACACATACACACACACACACACACACACACACACACACACACACACAAACACACACAAACTCACACTACACCACACCACACTTCCTTCTTAGACAAGAGTTTCTGAGGTGTTTATTACAAATGCCAGTCCCAGATGTGATGGTTTGTATATGCTTGGCCCACGGAGTGGTGCTATTAAAAGATGTGCTTCTGTTGGTGTAGGTGTGGGCTTGAAGTATGTGTGCCACTCTGGATGTGGAATTTAAAACCCTCATCATAGTGCCCAAAAGCCAGTCTTCCCCTAGAGTCCTTCAGAAGATGTAGAACTCTAAGCTCCTCTTGCATCATGCCTGCCTGGACACACTTACCTTATTCTTGCCTTGATGATAATGGACTAAACCTCTGAACCTGTAAACCAGCCCCCATTAAATGTGGTTCTTGTAAGAGTTGCCTTAGCAATAGTATCTGTTCCCAGCAGTTAAACCCTAAGTCAGACACCAGTCTATATATTCAGAATCTTTAAAATATTGTGTATTTCCCCAACTAAGATGATATTAGGAGGTTTGGATGGAAGTGGTCTTTGGACCACATTTTATAAAATACAGGATTATAACTGTAGTCCCTAAAGAGCTTGGCTCCATAATGCCCCATTTAACTGAGATCATTACTTTTACAGCCATGCCTTCAGTGGTTACGTAAGCAGAAATATCACTGAACAAAATTCAAGATAATAGAGAAACTTCCATTCTTTTCTCAGCCAGCATTCAGCAACTGAATATCTTCTGAAAGGAAACTTATCAGTCCTGCAGAGATTCAGATTTTTTGGTAGCAAATGAACCCCCCTGAGATTAAGCAAATCCTCAGGGATACCTTTATCCTTCTGCTATCATGGCATTTAAGGAAATTGCTGTCTAGAGTCCTAGAACATGGATGAAAAATAC
The DNA here is from genome assembly GCF_963924665.1 of Micromys minutus. Taxonomy (NCBI): domain Eukaryota; kingdom Metazoa; phylum Chordata; class Mammalia; order Rodentia; family Muridae; genus Micromys; species Micromys minutus. The sequence continues at coordinate 23,724,982 of NC_137981.1, read as the reverse complement.
ATTAGTGTTACAACTTAAAAAGAGACATTTGCATTAAACATTCCTTCTAGGTGGACTCACATGAAGAATATTAATCATTGTGAGAACAGCTCTTGAATTGAGGAACTACTCAAGCATTTAAAATAAAGAAGATATGTCCATGCTGGCAGCTATGAGATGAATGTTGTTGCACATAAATTGTGCATAAATAAAGTCACATACATATATAGAAAACCAAAACATTAATAAGACATAATGATGGTAGTAAATAAAGTGCTCTGGAGTATAAGACATCAGCAGAAAAACTGACAAGTTCTATTGTGCCTACATTCATAAACAGAAAGCATGTATGTGTGCAGTCAGTGTGTGGGGAAAAAAGGTTTAATCTCACTATTGAAAAAGAAAACAACTTTAATAATAATACAATGTTGTGCCTAAACAAGTTAGGATCTGAATATTACTAATAATATCCAAATGTGTAAAACTAAGATTTGAAGTTGCCCTGTTCATTTGGGGAGAAATTATTAATAACATTTTTTTATTCACTAAACATGACATTGCTATAATGACCTTAGGCTGTGCAGATACTAAAAGAACAAGGTTTTTTTTTTTTTCTTAATAGCTTACAATTATTTCTGTGCTTTGATATGGAAAATACTCAAAAATTATCTTGAGCAAGAATGTTTGCTACATGTATGTGTGCACATTAAAAGTAGTCCAAACATCCTACTAAGTAAGTAGAATTTTAGAATACTTAGAGTCATGGAAAAGCATTTGTTCCATATTATCATATATGTTTAACTGCATAGAAAGTTTATCAGGTCTATGTTATAATAACTTTGTATATCAAATACATAAATTCATACTTGCATATATATGGGTGAAAGTCTACAACATTACTATTCATCAAGTTACAAGTGGAATATTTCTTTTAACTGTTACTAATTTCATCTGATCTCTAATTTTTCCAAACAAAAACCATTAAGATAGTTTTTCTCAAATAATTACATATGACTAATATGTAAGGTAGAAAATAATATATTTCAGCTTGTCTTTTTATATGAGCATGCAAAGTACTTCCATCATATTTAAGCCCTGACCACCTCTTCTTGTTTCTCTTCATCTTCGTAGTAATCATATGCTACTACCTAAAAATTCACTTTTCTACTTTTATGGACTTTTTAATTTACAAACCAAATGATGTTTCTCCCTGGGGAAAATAGTTCCTACCCTGTCTACTTTTCCCCTGAGAGGGTGTGTCCCCCCTCATTCTCCCACCCTGTTGTATCAGGGCTGCATCCTTTCCTACTGAAGCCAGACAAGACAACCATTGTGACTGAGATGTATACCTCCTACATGTGTACTGGGGGAGTCGTTCCAGCCTGTGTCTGTTCTTAAGTTGATTGTTCAGTCTCTGAGAGTTCCGCAGGATCCAGGTTAGTTGATGCTGCTGGTTGTCCTGTGGGGTCCTATTCACTTCCTCACCTTCAATTGTTTTCCCAACTCTTCAATAAGAGCCACTAACCTCTGTCCAGTGTTTGGCTGTGTGTCTCTGCATCTGTTTCATTCTGCTGCTGGGTAGAGGCTTTCAGAGGAAAGTTATGGTAGGCTCCTGTCTGCAAGCATAGCAGGGTATCATTAATAATGTCAGGGATCTGGTCTAGCCCCGGGGCCATTACTTCAGTTCTGCTCCATCTTTGTCCCTGCATTTATTTTAGAGGGGACAAGTTTGGGGTTAGAATTTTTGTGGTTAGATTGTTGTACTTATTCCTCCATTGTCGGTCCTGTCTGGTTACAGGACATGACTTCTTCACAATCCATGACCACACTTTTGGACATCTCAGCTAAGGTCACATGTATTGACTCCTGGGAGCTTTCCCAATTCTGGGTCTCTAGAACTTCCCACTAGTAGCTGCAGATTTCCATTCATTCTCCTGGCCTTCTCACTTGTCTCTCAAGATCCTATCCCCCATTCCCCTCTTCCTACTCTCTCACCTAGTTCTCTCCTTCCATCTGCCTCTTACAACTATTTTGTTTCTACTTTTAAGTGTAATTCAAGCATTCTGGCTTGTGCCTTCCTTCATGTTTAACTCCTTTGATTCTGTGAGGAGAATCATGGATATTCTGCACTTTACAGCTAATGCTCATTTATCAGTGAATACATGCCATGCATGTCCTTTTTGTCTGGGTTACCATACCCAGAATAATATCCTCTAGTTCCACCCATTTGCCTGAAAGATTCACGATGTCTTTGGTTTTAATAGCTGAATAGCATTCCATTGTGTAAATGAATCATATTTTCTGTATCCATTCTTTTGGTTGAGAAACATCTGGGTTGTTTACAGTTTCTGGTTATTATGAATGAAGCTGCTATGAACATAGTGGAACACATGGCCTTGTGGTATGGTGCATCATATTTCTGTTATATGGCCAGGAACAGTATATTTGGGACTTCAGGGAAAACATTTCCAATTTCTGAGAAATCCCCAGATTGGTTTCCTCAATGATTATATAAGTTTTCAAATCCACCAGCAATGGAGGTGTGTTCTCCTTTCCTCCACATCCTTGCTAGCACATCCTGTAACATAATTTCTGATGTTACAGAAAGATCAAAATAATCCTAAGAAAAACATCATTGAAATTTTATTAGTATTGCTCTTTAGTACAGTTTGAGGTCAGGGATGGTGAATTCTCCTGAGAATCTTTTATTGTTCAGGACTGATTGGGCTATCCTGTTTGTTTTTATTTTGTTTTGTTTTACATGACGGTGAGAATTGTTCTTTCAAGGTCTGTAAAAATTGTGCTGGAATTTTGATGGAATTGCATTGAATCTGTAGATTGTTTACAGTAAGATGGCCATTTTCACTATGTTAATTTCTTTTAAGCAGGACATGAGGTCTTTATTAGCAGCTAGAGCTATGAGATAAAAATAAAAAACCTTGGCATTGGAGCTGCTGGAAACAGGTATGAACAGGAAATATTACATGTAAGCAAAAATCTCATCTTCTAATCCCAAAGCTAACCTCTTGGGGAGGGACACCCGTGGCTATCGGCAAAGAAGCACATCACTTACCATAATATAGAGTCTCATCCATGCAGGAAAGCAGTTAACTGAAGCTTCGTGGCACTAAAATGTAAGATACCAGTTTGTAAAGATTTCCCTTAATCATAAAAGTTTTCAAATGAAAGCATATACCCCTCCTCTCCTGTAGGCTTTCAGATCTCTACCCAAGAGACTTTGAGTACTTTCTATTAAGGCAACTGGAAGCCCACACTACCTTAGATAATGACCTGCGCCTCCTACTAACATGCCACAGGAAAAAGCAAATTTCCATAGCATTGCTCTTTCCTAAAGAAACAGCACTCAATCTTTCGTTCTTCTGCTATTTTCTTCAATTTTTTCTTCAGGGACTTGAAGATCTTGTCATACCTATTTAGTTAGTTAAAGCAAGATATTTTATATTATTAGTGGCAGTTGTGAAGGGTGTTGTTTCCTAATTTCTTTCTTTCTCTGCCCATTTATCATTTATATAAAGAAGAGTTTGAGTATGATTTAGTTAATTCTATATCCAGCCACTTTGCTGAAGTTGTTTATCAGATGCAGGAGTTCTCTGATTAAAATTTTGAGGATCTCTTATGTATACTGTTATATCATCTGTGAACAGTGACACCTGGACTTCTTCCTTTCCAATTTGTATCCCCTTGACCTCCCTTTGTTTTTTTTTTTTTTTTTTTGTTTTTTGTTTTTTTGTTTTTTGTTTGTTTCTTTCTTTTATTCTTTTATTTTTATTTTTTGCTGTAGCTAGTATTCTAGTACTATATTGCAGAGAGAGAGTGGGCAGGGAGGGAAGGAGGGAGGAAGGAAAGATGAAGGGAGGGAGGAAGAAAGGGAAGGAGGGAGTGGGGGAGGAGAGCCTTGTCCTGTCCCTGATTTTATTAGGATTGGTTCAAACTTCTCTCCATTTAATTTGATGTTTGTTATTGGTTGACCGCATATTGCTTTAATTATGTTTAGGTATGGGCCTTAAATCTCTTATCTCTCCAAGACCTTGAACATGAAGAGGGGTGTCGGAATTTGTCAAAGGCATGTTCAGTATCTAATGAGTTGATCATGTGATTTTGTTTGTTTGTTTGTTTGTTTGTTTGTTTTTTGTAGTGAGTGAATTGCATTGATGTATTTTCAAATTTTGAACCATCCCTGGGATGAAACCTACTTGATCATGCTAAATGATACTTTTGATGTGTCCCTGGTTTCAGTTTGTGAGAATTTTATTGAGCATTTTTTGTTTCAACGTTCATAAGTGAATTGTCTGAAGTTTTCTGTTTTTTATTTTTTTTTAAGTCTTTGTGTGGTTTAGCTATCAGGATGACAGTGGACTCATAAAATGAACTGGGCAGTATTATTTCTATTTCTATTTTGTGGAATAGTTCAAGGACTATTGGTAATTGCTTTTCTTTGGAATCTGATAGCTAAAATCACATAACCTTGGGCTTTTTTGGTTTTTTTTGTTTTTTGTTTTTTTGGTTTTTTTTTTTATTAGAAACTTATAATGACTGCTTTTATTTCCTTGGGGGTTATAGGACTGTTTAGGTAGTTTATTTGGTCTTGATTTTAATTTGGAAAGTGTTATCTGTCTAGATAATCATCCATTTCATTTAAATTTTCCAGGTTTGTGGAGTAGAGGCTTTTGAAGAAAGACCTAGTGCTTTTTAAATTTTTCTCAGTTTTTTTGTTATGCCTCACTTTTCATTTCTGAATTTATGTGGATACTTTCTCTGCACCTTTTAGTCAGTTTGGCTAAGAGTTCACCTATCTTGTTAATTGTTTTCCAAGGAACCAGATCTTGGTTGTGTTGATTATTTATATTATTTTCTTTGTTTCTACATGGTTGTGTTCAACTCTGAGTTTAAATATTGCAGAGAGTAACCAAAAGCCTTGGAATAGCCTATGATGTTAGGGGGTATTTATGGTACCTTTTTTCCAATTATTGGATAAGATGTAACCAATCCCTGAGTGTTGGAAGTTTTACTTAGTGACATAAATATCTATTTGGGGACTGTTTCCCCATTTATATGGTGACTTCATTTCATTTAAGCTTCTTAAATATAAATTACATATTTTGTAATATATATAACTCCTTACATATATTATACAGTTCATGCAAGAAATTTAAATGAGGTCAATATATAAACAGATAATATATTATATAATACAATATATACTTTCCAAATATATATATACATTTATACTGTTCAGTTCTTAAAATTTTGAAATAATCTTAAGTTTGAAAATAAACCCTATTTATTTTAATTAGTCAAATTTTCATACTTTCACTAAATTCTTGTCCTAATATTCTTGTAAGGATGGTTGAATATTTATGTATATAATATATGGGTCTTTACTGTTTCTGTACTACCTTTATCTGGTTGCAGTAACAATACAGCATTATTTTCATAAAATTGGGATATGTTCTGTTAGTCATTTTTAAAAGTCTTGTAAAGCTGAGGTTAACTTTCTAAAATCCTCTAGTAATAATTATGCAAAAATTTCCAATAGAACCATTTATTCCTAATTCTTTCTCTTTGAAGAATTTTATAATTCATGATTCATATTCCTTAACAACTGCAAGGTAAATGTGGAGGTTTGTACTTTCTGAGAAAGTGAACATTTAGTTTGGAGGTATAGATTTATGTATGGATGATCATTCATGGTTTTCCCTCATGTCTCATCTATCTATAACACTGAAGCAAATTAACTAAAATCTATAGAATTTAGACAACTTTGACTTACTTGCACATAATGTGACTTGGCCCACTTAAGTTGTTATTGGTACCATGATCTCTCTAGGAGGCCTAATAAATGATGCTGAATCAACTCCCAGTGGCATTCTTTGACGCAGGACATTAACCATCTGCCCTGCTATAGTCACTTTATTATCTGTATTTCATATATGTCTAACTTTTCTGTTTTACAAGAACTACTTAGAAAATGTAGTATGATCTCTTCACTGGGGGATTTTCCCATTAATAATATTTGCCAAGATACCCTCTCTAGTAAGAGAACATTTGCAGGTAATTTGGTATCATTGTGAGAGTTGGTACCTAATACTTTGGTGAATACAACTCAGAATATTGCATTTTACCTAGCCTTGTTTGTTCCTGGGTCCTCTGGGCACTGCCCTTCTCCCCACCTTCATCTCTTCAGTATTTTTGCACTCTTACAGGTAGGTATCAGTGCATTTTTCCATCCAAAGATCAGCTCTTTGTTGAATTAACATATTCTATCATTTAGTTTTGTAATTTTATTTAGTGTTTTCTCTTTATTTCTTCTGCATTACTTGGTTTGGGGTTAATTTGATCTTATTTTTTGTTCTTTTTAAACTGAGGTTATATAGTAAATGTTACATAAAATATATTTGTAACTACTAATGAGATAGCATATGGTGCTTTCAATACAGATAGACATTTTATGATGCTCACATCAGAAGAACATAAATCTGTCTCCCAAAACATGTTTTTGGTAGTAAAAGCCTACAAATTCCTTTACACCTATAAAATCTGTACAGTATATTCCTGCTATTTGCACTCACTTTGTTGCAGAATAACACAGTAGGTCTGCCCTAACCAGACTATAACTTAGTACCCTGCCATTAACCTTTGCCACCCCCCCAAGTCATTTCTCTTCACAGGCTTCAGTAACCACTGCTCTTCCCTGACTCACATTATCAATATTCATTCTACAGAAAAGTCAGATTATGTACTTCTTGTCTTTCTGTGCCTCACTCACTTTACTAAACACTATCTTTCCATTCCTTTTTCTAGGGCCCTTTACCTTAAAACTTCTACTATTGAATCGAGATATTCTCCATGTTATAATATGTGCATCTATAGCCACAAGTTCCCCTCCCACTAGAGACTCATCTATATTTTGAATATTTATCAGATAGTGTTTTTATTTTATAGCTCACATACCTCTGATCTTCCTGTAAGACTTTATTTTCAATTCCTTATTTATTTAGAAGTATCTCATGACATTTTAGCTAATGCCCTACTAATGATTTTTAGATTCTACCAATATTTTACATTTTTCATGCATACCTTAGTCATTTATGTTCTACCTTCATACAGATACTGGATAATGATGTTCATTCTGTTCCTTGATAGAGTTTTCCATAGTTGTAAAACAGATCTTATTGTTAGTAGTGTTTTGATTTCTATAATTTTGACTTTTTCTATAATCTTGCTAGTTTTATGATCAGAGATTTATCTATTTTTCCTGTCATATCTATCCATAATTTTATAAGTTGCATATTCCATTTCTTGGCCTACGCATATACATAATTGAGATATCATCTGACTTACTGAGAATGATCTTATATTTTAACATCTCTTTTTGTCTCTGACCTTCTTCTTTCCTCCTCTTCCCCCTTTTCCTATTCCTTGAACACTTCCTTTATCATCTTCTCAAAATTCTTTGAATTTTTCTTTCTAGTTTATGTTTTATAATTGGAAATATTCCCATATATATTCCCTGTATGTCCTTTAATGACCTTGACCCTGAAGTGGATATCTATCTAGGCTCTCTTAGTGTTCCCATCCAAGCCTATGTCAAGAAGGACAAACCTTACTTATACAACTTGCACACAATCCTCCCCTTGTGTGCCATTTCTTTAAAAGAACAAGTAGGAGCAGTTTGATCTTTATTCCTTCCTAAGCCTGCTTCCACGAAACCTGACATTTTGTGGGAAGCAGTCCTGATCCCTGGTGACAAGGAGAGTCTGCTTGTTAAGAGATTGCAATAACCTTGCTGTCTCCTTATCCCTTGCTTCTCTGCTTCTGCATCTGCCTCTGATTTATCTAACACCAAAAAATTACAAGCAAGCCACAGTACGGACATATTAACTTGCTGATGCTGTCACAGAAATAACAGCAAAATGAGTGACTAATTCTAGTGAGTCACTACATAGAGAATCAGGCAGCAAATGGAACAGGTGAATATGAGGGCAGAGGGTTGAGAGGGAAAGAAGAGGTCACAGGAAACGAATGAAGCATTCTTTAAATGTGACTCAAGGCATAGAGGAACTGTTCAATTTATGTTAAACACCATTTTTTCTAAAGTAATACATTTTTACAATTTGACTTTTCATCTTGACTTGAACAGAGACAATATTTGGAAAGACAAATTTCAAGAGAGCCTGATTTAATTGTTCAACAGATTAGGCCAGTCTCCAAAATGTCATTTGCTTCACTGTTCTGCCAACTGGACCCACTTCGATACTCAGCAGACTTGAATAACAGGGCCCTGGAATACTGGCACCTCTTAAGATCTGAAGTGGCTCAGAAGGGATTTTTTTTCCTTGACACTTGAACTTCACCAGTCAGCCTTCCTTTCTCTGTAGTTCACAAATACAGGCATCATGTATGGTATTTACTTTTCTGCTTCTGGTAGCCTCTGCTTCCATGAAAAATCAAACAAACAATTAAAGGTTTGAACTGAATTTTAACAGCATTTCCAAGGAAATCCTTTGAAATGTATTTGATTCTATTTGCAGCAGAAGATGGTCCCCATCCCACTCATTTTGGTTAGTCTCCAGGTAATTTTAACTTCATATATCAGATCAGGGAATTAATAGCCACCCCTGTTCTGCATGTATAAATCACAGACACACACTCTTTCATCACTCTGTCCTCCTATCTTGTAACTAGCTAAGCCTGGGAAGTAGATGTAATCTTCAGACCCTTTCATACTGTGACACTTCAAGCTGAAACCACCGTCTTGAGGAGGTTGCATTCTTCTTATGATGAATGTATTTCAGGAGAAGGGAGATGTTGGATTTCATGTATTATCTATGAAGGGTAGTACATATTTAAAGAATATTATCAGGAGGCAAAGTTTTATTCATATTAATGAAGTCATTGCCATCAAATATTCTCAGATGCTGCTGTGGCAGGTTTGATCTCAGGCATCCTCTATGTGTGTAGCAGGGTGATCTCACCGTGTCTGTTGTTTTGTTTTCTGACATAGGGTTTCACGTATTTGAAACTCACTCTGAATTCCCAATACTCCTGCCTCAGCCTCACGAGTGTTCTGACCATAGACCTGCAGCATTATACCTGGCTTCCAAAAAAAAAAAAAAAAAGCATTTAAGGTATGGTACCTTCAATGGGATTTCTTAGGTTCTAAGAGATTAAAATATCTGCACTTTATTAAATAAACCAAATACATAAATAAATGAAAATCTGAACTTGAGTAGAATATACCCAGACAATGTGTACTTTGTATAAATCTTACAAGGTCTTGTGGAGCACAAAACCTGAAAGTTTACAACTATAAATAAGCAAAGAATGCTTGAGCTGGATGTGTGACAATCTGCTAAGTTTACATGCCCAACTGACTGTCTTAGGACAATGCATAGTAGACTCTTACTATTTCTGAATTTGCCTTCAAGCACTGTAAAAAATATGAAAACCATTTTTCAGGCAGCTTGCCAAGTTATAATAGCCTTAAGTAAACTTAAGACAAGGATTAAGAACTAAGACTCCCCAACTCTAGGGAGTAACTAAAGTTACTTAAGTCACAATCAGTGAAGCATCCTTCTGGACAACCAAGTGAAAAGGCTTTGAGTCTGAGGAGTAGCCAAAGATCTGTTCAGCTGATTGGCAGCATTGTCACCCAGGGACATGAGGCTGTTTGCCTATTTTTTTAAAATGTGGGAATTGTTCTACACCAGCATCACACTCCTTCCCTGGTTCCTTACACTGTGGCTTTATTCTTCCAACAACAAGGGCAGCACACAGAATTCAACGTGGTTTTTCCTGACATATTTCATTTCCTATGAGGCAGAAGTGGTTTTGCTTGACTTTGGAAACAAGCCTTCCAGTAACCTTGAGATTTTTGTTATTTGTTCTCCTGAAACATTATTTTGAGGTCACTCCTTAAGTACCATTTTTGGATGAAAAGTGAATCACCAGGAAGAATAAGACTCTAGCCTGTCTTCTGCCCTTCACACACACACACACACACACACACACACACAGTCAGAGTTGAGGAGGGCAATTTACTATATTAAAATAGTCACATGGTCAAGTTTGTGGCTTTATTATCCAAGAGCTTGAATAAAGACTGGCTGAATAGATTTGTAGTTTATGGAACCTGAGAACTTTTAATGGGCAAATGTGATCTTATCATTATCATTCCAAAGTATAATATATTGATGTAGCACATCTAGAAGACCTATTATATCACAGAATACACTTTTCTACTAAAAAGTGTGCAAAAACTTGTGAGGCCTGATTTGGGAAACATTAATTTAGTTACATTGCAAATCCTTTCCAATTCTAGCATGCTGAAAGTCTGCAAGGAAAGCTTTAGCCACTGTTTCTTTCCTGCTTATCTTGATGGCGAGAAAATTATTCTGTAGTTGGTTACCATGAATTTCATTATTTACTTCTACTGAAACCACTTTTTAACCAGTTGACAGAGGAAGGCATTACTGGAATCATTAATGAACAATTAAATAAAAAATAAGGCACCACTACCCACAGCTTTCTGGTGTGGACTTGTCTGTCAGGTGACCTGATACATGTAGACTCTTAAGATGCTGTCACAATGATGAAACAAGCAGAGTGCTGGCGTATAGACTTATCTATTTCTCCTTGGCAGATTATAATAGGATATGGAATTGTCCCACTGGTATAGGCTCCTAAAAAAGGTACCTTATATAAAGAATATAACTAGAACAAGACGAATCATCTACTCTGTCTTAACTATACATTCTCACAGAGTGAACACATAAACAAATTGTGTGTGTGTGTGTGTTTGTGTGTGTGTGAGTGTGCGAGTGAGTGCATGTACCCATGGACTCACATGTACTTGTGAGCATTGTTATTCATACATGTGGCCTCCTTGTGTATTTAGGTGTGGTGTGTCGGAGTTAGTCTATGTCTTAGTCTATCCTAGGTTGAACTTCTGTATGAATATAGGTGTGTGTGTGTTCATGTGATTTTATATCTGAAACAAATCAAATGCACATAATTTACATTAGACACTCTGTCTGGTGGACAAAACTGAGGGAGATAGGAACAAGCCATGCCAGCCGACAATGAAGAGGGCACAGACAGCACCAGTGAGATGTCTCAGTGGCTAATGACCCTGGGAGTCAAGCATAATGATCTGTGTTCAGATCCTGAGAACCACATATTGGATGAAAAAAAAAGCCTATAAACTGTTCTCTGACCTTCCTATTTACACCATCATATACAAACCCACAAATACAAAAAAAAATAATGGTTAAAGTAATAAATGTAAAAACGATGAGTTTTAAAAAAAGGAGTATGATGGCAAGGGAGTCTCACAATCTACACTTATTCACTCTGACATCTTCTGTTCTCTGAGGATATTATCTAGGTTCTTTCCCAAGGTCTAGCCTAGGTTGTCCACTCATACTCTGAGTTCTAGATATCTGCTTTGGAAAGGTATATGTCTCTGTCTATTTTCTTGATGTACTCTCATGTTTCAGGAACATTCTCAGCTCCTATCTGATAAGACATTCTGTTCAAGGCCCTAGTAATTATGGTAATCCAGGATAAACCAACTTTCCTACCTTTGTTGATCAAAGAAGCATTGGCCCTTCCTCATTCATGAAACCCAAGAAGTCCCAGGTTGTGCTGTAATAGGAAAACATTATGAGACAGATTTAGTACCTCTGTACATATGTAGCAGTTGCATATCTGGGTATTTTTGTGGGACTGGTAAACTGGAAATAGGGGTTGTCTCTGACTCTGTTTCCTGCCTTTGAACCACAGTCCAAACTGGGCTTCCTGTCTATTCTCAATAGGAAAAGATGTGCCTATTCATGAAAGCCAAGGCTGCTTGATATCTATGGGATGCTTCCCCTTTTCTGAGAATGGAATGAGCGGTGTATGGGGCAGGAAAGGGAGTGGAAGGGACTACAAGGAGAGGAAGGAGGGGAAGGGAAATTGTGACCAAGGTATAAAGTAAATAACTTATTGTTTTTTTAAGGGGAGAATCCAATATGCTTTGTAATAGGAAAACATTCTTGACTCTCCTGTCACTAGCTTCTTATTTTCAATTTCTTTTTCTCAAATGAGATAAAACATGGTTATTGAAAGACAATTTTAGTGCCAGGTGGATAGGATCATTATATCCAAGTCTCCAAAGGGTTTGGTGGAGATAGTAGAACTTCTAGTCTCAGAAGGTGCCAGCTGAGGTGAGGGTAGAAATTCCCTGAAGTATAGTGACCAGATATTAGTATGAGAGAACTAGAAGCACTGATATAAAACCAATCTGTAAGAATGGAGACACAGGAGGAGCATCCTCTGGAAATGAGAGCAATAATGAAGATGCCCATATATTTATGAATGGATACTAGAAGAGTAAATATTTAACCTGCCACTTAATAAAAGTCACAGTTTTTGTCAGCAATGTACTAATTTTGTGTATTTTTGTCTTCCAACGGGGGATGTGGCCTTTATTTTTATAATTATTTGAGGTCAAAAATTTGAGATTGAGTGATGTTAGGTGACTTAAATAACCTGAGGTTAAGAGTCACAGATTATCTATAGAAGTATGTGTGTGATCCCAGAACTCATTGTTGTTCCAGAGATATCTAGCATGAAACACCGGATTCCATTTCTGAAGAGCAAGATGAACATTATGGTGGTTGAAATGTGCTTGTCTCAGGGAGTGGTGCTATTTGGCACTATGGTTTTAGGGACTTGCTGGAGTAAGTATGTTACTTATAGCCTGAGCTTTAAAACATTCTTCCTAGCTGCCTGGAAGCAGCCTTGTCCTAGTAGCCTTCAAAGTAAGTTGTAGAAATCTCAACTCCTCCTGTACCATGTATTTGTGGGTGCTGCCATGCGTCTGCATGGATGATAATGGTGTGAACCTCTGAACCTGTAAGCCAGCCCCAATTGAATGTTGTTTTTATTTATAGTTACCTTGGTCGTGGTGTACTGTTTACAGTAGTAAAATCCTAAGTCAGAAGTTGTTACCTGGAATAGAGAATTTGTATAGTAGTTCTGACTATACTTTTGTTTGGAATTATTTGGTTTGGGGAACTTTGGATTTGGAAAACAGTGGATTGTTCTAATCAGAGCTTAATGGGCTATCCTGGTATACATATAGAAGACATTGTTGCTGAGAGTAATTTGAACTGTAAAAGCCTGGATCTAAAAATTTCAAAGGAGAAGAATTTTACTTTAGAAAAAAAAAAGGAGTATGATGGCAAAGCATTCTCACAATATACACTTTTTAGAGGTTTCATGGGAGGAAATATTGGATGTTATCTACAAACAGTAGAGCTGTTTCTATTAGTAAGTTTATCCTTCTTGTCAGCAGGAAAGATCAGGAAAGAGAAAGTCACTAAGGACTTTCTTTTTGTTCCTATATTTTGTGAAAAAATTTTAAATTTTATTTAATAGAGTAAATGTGTATGTTTATAGGCTATGCTATAATAGTTCTAATTATGTATAAGAAAATTGGCATGCATAACATGCCAAGCATTCATCAAATAATTAATTGCCAGTTACAATAGATATTAACCTCAATTATTCTACTGTATGTTAAAAGATCAAAGGAGGCTGTGTCTTCAGCCGAACCATGTAATTCTTCCTCTTTCACTCCATCCTCCTCACTCCATCCTCCTCACTGCATCCTCTTAACTCCATCCTCCTCACTCCATCCTCATCATCCCATCCTCCTCACTCCATCCTCATCATCCCATCCTCCTCACTCCATCCTCCTCACTCCATCCTCCTCACTCCATCCTCCTCACTGCATCTTCTTCACTGCATCCTCCTCACTCCATCCTCCTCACTCCATCCTCCTCACTCCATCTTCTTCACTCATCCTCCTCACTCCATCCTCCTCACTCCATCCTCCTCACTCCATCCTCCTCACTCCATTCTCCTCACTGCATCCTCCTCACTCCATCCTCATCATCCCATCCTTTTAACTCCATCCTCCTCACTGCCTCCTCCTCACTCCATCCTTCTCACTGCATCCTCCTCACTGCATCCTCCTCACTCCATCCTCCTCACTGCATCCTCATTCTGTCCTCCTCACTCCATCCTCCTCACTCCATCTTCCTCACTCCATTCTTCTCACTCCATCTTCTTCACTGCATCCTCCTCACTGCATCCTCCTCACTCCATCCTCCTCACTCCATCTTCTTCACTCCATCCTCCTCACTACATCCTCCTCACTCCATCTTCCTCACTCCATCCTCCTCACTCCATCCTCCTCACTCCATCCTCCTCACTCCATCCTCCTCACTCCATCCTCCTCACTCCATCCTCCTCACTCCATCCTCCTCACTCCATCCTCCTCACTCCATCCTCCTCATTCCGTCCTCTTCACTCCATCTTCCTCACTCCATCCTCCTCACTCCATCTTCTTCACTCCATCCTCCTCACTCCATCTTCCTCACTCCATCCTCCTCACTCCATCCTCCTCACTCCATCTTCTTCACTCCATCCTCCTCACTCCATCCTCCTCACTCCATCCTCCTCACTCCATCCTCCTCACTCCATCCTCTTCACTCCATCCTCCTCACTGCATCCTCCTCACTGAATTATCCTCACTCCATGCTCCACACTACATCTTCCTCACTGCATCCTCCTCACTCCATTCTTCTCACTCCATCCTCCTCACTTTTATTCCAGATCCTTCTCAAGTGTTTGGAAATATTGTGCTTTTTACTTATATGAATTCAACTTTTTAGCTTCTACATATAAGTAAAAACATAAGAATATGTTGTATGTATCTCTACTTACCACACTAATTTCATTTAACAAAATGCATTCCAGTTCTTCTGGTTTCTGGAAATCATGGTTTCTTTGCTTTGTCACTATGTATAATGTCATTCCATACAAATACCACAGTTTTTATTTTTGCTGGTTCCATATAATTGCGACTAGAACATATAGTTTGTGACTAGAACAGCAATAAACATACATGTTTTGATAGATTTTTGAAATAGTGTTTTGATATATTCTGAGACCTAGATCCACCAATAGGATCTCTGGATCACATGGTATTACTATTTGTAGAACAGACTTTCCACATTGTTCACCTTATCTTTGTGTTAATTTCCACTCTCTCCAACATTAACTTTTGGCATTTCCAACAAGAATAAAATGAAGTTGTAGGTTTCTTTTGCATTTCTCTGATAGTATATGATATTAATTACTCTTTGTATATTTTCTTTTTATTAATCTACATCAGCAATTTTTAAGTAAAATTTTCTATATTCATGAGACTTTCATGTATATTATATATACTTAAAAACAATCAAATATAGTTTCCATTTCTCTCATATCACCTTAACATTCCCCTCTCTAAACTACACACTATCTCTCTTTTTTATTATTTTTATTTCTATTTATGTGTACATGTATTCAAATATAAATGAAGGACAAAAGAGAATATTGGCTCCCTTGGAGTTGGGTTTGCAGGAAACTTTCAAATATTTGTAAACTTCCAAATATGGCAATTGTAACCTGAATTGTGATCTAGAACAAAAAATGTTCTTGAATCCTGAGTCATCTCAACCTACCTTGCTTTGTTTTCACTTGTGGCTGATAACTCCTCAGTAAGGAGAAAGCAATGGAGAGCTCCCGCACATCTGTAATAGATTTTGGTTGGCTTGTTCTCCATCAAGTCTTGTTCATAAAACTATAGTTTTTGTGATGTTATGAGTGTAGTTCCTGTTATGTCTAAGGGAGAGTATTTCACAGCACTCCCTCCCAACTTCTGGTTCTTACATTTTTTAGCCTTTCCTTCTGAAATCTTTTCTGAAATCATATGCATTATGACATATATATATATCTGAGACATTATAATGTATATATTTCAAGGATTTCAAGGGGGAAAGGGAGATAAAGATGTCTGACTTAAAATGAGCTCATTTATTCATAGTATTTTCATTTATTATAATCTTGGCTTTAGTTTTTATAATTCCTAGCTAGAAGAATTATTTGTCTGTGCAATAAAATGTTTAAGATTATAATAAATACAGCATTTGTGCAGATTTAATGAGCAGAATAAGCTCCTCGATTTTTCTCTACTTAATTAACATTTTTACCAGACAAATCATCCTTTCAGCTTAATAAATCAATCTAATCCAAACTGATTTGAGTATCTGTCATTCATTAATTCCTAAGCACTTAGAAATAAAGTATTTAGCAGCATTATTGAGTAAAAATGAATACTATATTCATATTTAATATGTGTTGTCTTAATTTTATAACTGTTATAAACACTGGTCCTAGAATTCATATGCTCAATGATAACACTATTCTGTCTATCTTCAGAAAATCTTATATTGACTGTTAGTACATTCTTACAATTGCAGATCTTGGAAAACTAAGGCAGGAAAATCAAGAGTTCAATGTCATCCCATGATGCATCTACATAATGATAGCCTGTGTCTAAAAGGAGTGAATTCCCCTGGACAAAGAAGAAGAGGATTTCTCAAGTGCCCTCCTATCATTCTTTAGAATTCACTTGGATTTAGAGGATGTGCACAGTAGGATGTATTTTTATTCCCCAGGATATGGTAGGGCAAGTATCCTCTGTGTCTATGTAGACTATTGCTAATTTTTCAAGAACATTCTGTTAAAAAAATGATGGACAGTTAACATGGACGTACACATAGGAATGAAGTGAATGGGTATACATGATATAAATGGTTTCCTCAATTCTGGGCCAAGCCCCAAAAATGGAAAAAGAGACACCCTGCTCTTGGAGTCATGTCTGAGAAGAGTATAAGGATGTCCAATGGGCCCAGGTGACATTATAACCCTGCGAACATTATGTGGTTTGCTTTTGTAGATGGGATAGGTCATGACAATAAATAAAAATTATACTGTCATAATCAAAAGCATGATCCCAGAAGCTCCTGGCTCATTGGTGTCTATGACTTTCCATGGGATAAAATCCAGCTGCAGAGATTTAGGTAACTTGGAACAGAAAATACTTAATTTAAACAGATGGTCTTGAACATATTGAATAAGCAAGTGTTAAGTAAACTTCAAATAACCAGGAGGTTATAAATTAATCTATTTCTGCAGAAACTGTAGAATTAGCCCTTGATAGTGTTCTTCCATATCAGGACAGACAGTGGTGGGATAATAAAATTAGTATTGATTTTTTTTGTGTTTCTTTGTTAAGAAATGGACTGTATGAAGTTTTAGAAAGAAGGTCTTATTAGGTTGACATCAGGAGGAAAGTTTCAGTGTATCAAACACCTATTTCTTTCCAATTGCTGTGATAGGACCTTCACACACATTATCTTATTTGATGGGCAAATAGTGTTAGGTGGTAGATATGATCATCTATATTTTAAAATTGAAACTCAAAGGTGTTAAGAAGCCTTCAGCAGGTGTTACAGTAGATGTGAGACAAACCTGGAACTGTTAAAAAGTATATTCATCTCACCCGTTATCTATCCACCTAACTCTGGCTGGGGTTCTCTTATTTAAATAACTCATTTATAATGCAGAACTCTCCAGTTATACACATAGTTCTTCCCACCACCACCCCCATACCATGGAGAGAAAAATCAAAGTAGGTAAATTAAATTATAAATTTAAGAATATAGTGCTAGTCAAACGTGGCAATCATGCAAAGTAAGAGGTTTTATGGAAAAAATGAAAAGCACATAGACAAGAATAGATATCAGAAAACCCTTTTTTATGGGGTCACTTCTAGTCAAATAGAAGCTGTGATTACCTTCTTTCTTATTACCAAGAGGAAGAGGTAGCCAAGAAGTGGTTTAAAAAAGGGGAAATCTGTGCCAGGCTTTCTAAAGCTGTTTTTAAAAGTATAGGTCTTAGGCAAAGATAAGTTTTTGCTTACTCTATATGAATATCAATCCCTCATGCCAAGTGGACATGATGTAAGCCTTTGAAAGAAGATTCTCTTGGAGAAGTCAAGGCTTTCATTAGGAATTATCTCATGATGCACATTTCTTTCTTAGCATCATTCTTGTATGTGAACGTTTTCAAGAAACCATTGGATCTTTGTGTCATATCTTTTAAATAATTATGGTCCTGTTCTACATATGAGAAAATTGTGGTTCTATGAGATAAATAGGAGGAAACCAGTAAGTTTCCAACTTAGGACAACAGCATTTACAAAACTATTTAAATATACAAATCTCTTCCTGCTTTCTGTCTTTAATCTAGAAAATTGTGTGAGAAGTGTACAGTACATAGATAAACATTATACTCCCTAGACATTAATGGAGTCATCATGTACAGGTGTGGACATCATCATTTGCTTTGGTCAAGATAAAAATAAATAAGTATTGTCCATGTCCTCAGAGGATTGTAGTCTAAGGAGAAAAGAGCTAACAATTGGAATGGGCGTAATAAAAGTTTATTGCTGAGATTTATGAGAAAGAAAGAAAATAAGTTTATATTTTCCTGGGAGGCCTAACAGAATCATTAAAGTGAAAGCTACTGTCTGAAGGAAGGACAATTTCCATGAATGACTATAAGTAGAACTATTCAAGTAGTAAAAACTATGTGAACAGAGACACGGAGGAAGAATCTTAAAGGACATATTCAGGGATACGTGAGGAGTATCCCTAAATATTATATATATATATATATATATATATATATATATATGTGTGTGTGTGTGTGTGTGTGTGTGTGTGTGTGTGTGTGTGTGTGTGTGTGTATACATATATCATTACAACAAATCATGAATAACTATATTGGAGAGGAGCTAATATTTAAAAGCCCCTGAAGTTCTCTGGAAAGGATCTGTAGGAGACTTTTCTGGTATTCACAAGCAGAATGGACTAAACAGGAAGAAAGCTACAAACTAGGAATTCAAATAGGATTGGGCTCACTTGTTTGCGGATGAAAATGATGACTGTTTCATTGTCTTACCCATCAGCTATTACATGATGCTCAGACCTAAGCCCTTAGTATGTGCTGTCTGAATGCAATGCTAAACAACTGGGAAATGGTACCTCTTATTAATATTCAAATCCAAGAACTAATAAAGTATTGTTTAAAGACTTGACTGTTTTAAGAATGCAATTGCACACAATGAAATTTCTACACTGTAGATCACAGTGAGCTGATGGATTGTAATAAGTTTAGGGAAAATGTTGATTATCTCTGGTGAATTCTTAGCATCAGGTGGTGAACTAGGTTTAAGTTGTCAATGGATGCCAGTTAAAAGATTATCTTCAGACTAGATATTCTTGGTTTGTCCAAGGCAGGTTTACTCTAATACATATTAGACTGCTCTGAATATTTGTAAAAATTCCCTCATGTTGTTAGCTTTCAGGATCCAACTCAGTAAAGGTTGGAACTGGGTCTTAGCTGATTCAGTGAGATCAAGTCTTTATACCTCCCTAAATATTGCCATATTTAAAATACCCCACATTTTAGACACATTGATGGTTACTTAGTTACCAGCACCAATGCAATTTATTCAATACCATCAAAGCGTTTTTAAACCACTACAGTTTGAATATAATATTTTCTCTTGGCCTTTACCTAAGTTGAAATTTCACATGGCTTTGGATGCCTTTCAACCTTGTAGAATTCTCCTTTTCTTACTGTAGCTATCTGTAGGCAGGACCTTGAGTAACTTAACCAATCACTGTGCACCTCTGTTTATTTCCTGTAAAGCTACATTTTCAAGTCACTATCAGGAGGACTCAGTGATACAAAGACTATGACATTTCCAAACAGGGTGCCTGGCCACACTGGTGTCTAACCCCTCTTATCTTCAGACAATCAGAATATAGAGGAGAACAGACCTTTCTGGCCACTTGACTGTTTTTCAAGAATGATCCTCCTGCAAAAACAGCTAAATAGCTTTGGGCGGGAACCCATTTTTTTAGGTCAGGCTATCCAAAATGGCTTCAAGCAGCTCATATGCTTGTCTAATCCTGATTGAAGAGTGATGCCCTATTTTCCAACAGTCTCTCAACATTTATAGTGCTATGTATCTCTACAATTACAAATTTTGAACATAAATATAGAAGCTATGTTCCCATACCAATGTGTCTTCATGTGCCCTCATATATACCTATAACACCTTTTAAAATATTCTTAATGGTGTTTTATTACCTTGCTATACTAAAATCACCAGAATAAGTCCCCGAAAGAATGGGTCTAGCAGAAAAGTGTTTTTTTCTCTCTTGTGCCGCTATAAACAGAGGTAGTACTTAGCAGAGGCTCCAGAAGTTGTCTTGGGAATGAATGCACAAGGAATTGAAGCAAAGCATCCAGGTGGCACTAAGGTCTGGAGAATCAGAACAAAAGCAGAGTGACCAAGAAGAAAAAACTGTGGTATATTTACACAATGGAGTACTACTCGACTATCAGAAACAATGACTTTATGAAATTCTTAAGAAAATGGATGCATCTAGAGAATATCATCCTTAGTGAGATAACCCAGTCACAAAAGAACAGACATAATATGCAGTCACTGATAATTGGATACTAACCCCACAAAGCTCTGAAAACCCCAGAAACAACTCACAGACTATATGAAGTTCAAGAAAAAACAAAGGCCAAAAAAAAAAGAAAAAGAAAATGAAAAACCATTATGCTTAATCTTTACACACCAAGAAAACTTACTAATTCCAGGTTACATCTTGTTTTACATGTACTTTATGCTCATTGTATCTAGTGAGATCTTAATGCACACTATCAAACGTTTAAAAAAATCAAGTACTGACAAAAATGAATTTGTATACTTTTATGCAAAAATGCTTAAAATCTGTACATTTATCTTTGTTTTTAAAATAAATTTGTTTAATTAAAAAACATTTTAAGGTAATGTCAGGAGTTAAATAGAAGCTGAAAATAAAAGCTTCAAAAAAAAAAAAAAAAGACAATGAGTGCTTTATGATAGCTCTTCAAAGATCTGGTTCCAATGACAGCACTGTTCTCCACACAAAGGTTTCCTCTTGCCCTCCCATGGAACTATGAGGACACTATTGATTTTGTTTAAATGGCTCAATCACAGCTCTTTGTCTTCCATTTCATTCTCATTAAGTGCAACCAGAAAGGATCCTCTGCTGGGTTCTACCCTCTTACAGACTAAGGTTATATGAGACCTGATGTCCCCAATGATGATGGGGACAGATGACATGTGGGTTGAATATGATAGCACAATTGTATTTTTTCTCAATATAAGTTAATTTTTAATCAGGCAAACAATGATTGTTGGAGTTTCCTTCTTATAATATTTTGACTAGTAATTTCATGAGTGGGAAGGTTTTACCAGACTGTCTCCAAAATAGTGAGAAAAAAAAAAACAGATTGAAACATGCTAATTTTGCAGAAAAGTAAATTACAGCATGGTTAACATAAGTCAACTTTGTAAACTCTTAAATGTAACAAGAAAAATGGAAAGGTCTTCCTAAAAACCTATCCTATGGACCTTGCACAGCCTCTCAGGGTTTGGGTATGTTTATCAACAAGGGGTCCCATCATATCCTGTACCAAAACCCAGTATTTCCTCAGCATCTTCATAAGGAAAGTGACAAAGCCAATGACCATTGGTACAGCCCATTCCTACCACTATTACCCCTTTAACCTTTGAGTTGTGCTGAATGTCTTCATTGGGTAGTATCCTCAGGTTCACACAATAAAATTATTTCTTTTTGTGTTCCTTCTGGTTCATTTCTTTTTTCAAGCTATAAGATATAATTTATTCAGTATCTCAGATCTGGATCTCAGAGATGACTGATCATATAGGATGCTTAGGTTTGGTCACTGGAAGTAAATAGACTAATTTTGACATTCATTTCTTCCCTTTAGGAACTTTATAGGCCATGCTTAAATATACGAAGTCCAAAAAGTACCTAAATGCTCTCCAAGTTCATCCTTAGTGAAGCTGTAGATCCTTTTACATTTTGTTTGTTGTACATTTGAAGGTCATAAAGAGTTTATCTATATTGATGTAACTATGCTGGGCCCAAACTATCCTATGTTTTCAACCTTTTAGAGTGTGAAAATGCAAACTCTCAATGCAGTATACCTGGTAATAAAACACACTTCTAAGTCCCCAAGAGTCTTGCGTGTGCATACACACTTTTTAGGAAGGCCAACACCTATAGGTATCAAGTATAGCCAACCAACAAGCTAAACAAACCAACAAAAAGTCCTGACATGGCCCAGACAACCTTATCACTGTATCAACCACCAGCTAGTCATCAGAAATTCACATGTAACTATTCTGTACTGACAAGCCTTATAACTTTTACAACCAACAAAGACACCTATGATGTCCTAAACCAAACCAGAAGACTGAAAGATGACTGTCTCAGAGTAACAGAACTTTTCACATATAGATTTATAATTCATAATAAACACATATCTAGGCTGCTAGGCATTTGCACAGTTTGTTAAGTAACATTATATCATAAATACACAAAAAAAATTATGAAGACTTTTTCATTTGTTTTTTTTTTTTTTTCTTTTCTTTTTGCTGCCATAATAACAAAACTCCTTACATAGCTTCACTGTAGCCTGGTAGACCCAGAATAGCTCTATGGCCCATATGATTTTGTCACATGCACATTTTTATACCATTATCTGCCTCCATGTACTTGGTAAAGGTATCCATAAAGACCATCTTAGTTTTTCTAATGGTTTCATTTAGTATGTTAACTTTAAGGAATATAATAGATTATATGAGAATAATTAGAAAGATATTTTGGGAAATATGAAAGGTGCCTGTGCTCTGAAACTAGGTTAAATTTAGTTAGATGTTAAGAGAAAATTTCCTCCCCAGATAAGAGAAAACTAGGCAAGGAAAGTGAATACCTGCCCAGGGTCAGGTCCTAACAGAGAGTATATGATTAGCAATTAAAATGGATTTTCTGGTAGGGTTTTGATGGCGTAGTATTGATAAGGTGTAAATAGGCAATATAGTATCAGATAGTGATAACAATTATGGAGAAAAACAAGTTGGATTTGGGGAGTGGGAAGGGGCTTAAAATTTTTAAATAGAATGATTAGAGAAGAGAAGACCTTACCTAAATTGGGGCACTTTATCTGAGTCTTAGAAGAGATAGCTTGTAAATCTTGAAGACATAAAAAATAATCGTATTCTAAGTACAGCAGTTGGCCACTGAACAAAATGAGCATGCCTGGATTTCGGAGGAAAGGAAAGACACAGGACAACTGCTTAGGCTGACTGGGGATCTAAGCAGTAGCAGAATTCAGAGTTGGCTTAGAACAAAGGATAATGTGAGTTAGCAGAAGCTTCACCAGAATCATGCCACATTGGCCCTCTCAGTGTGTTTGGTGGTAGAATCTATGAGGTCCATAGAAGATCATTAACATAATCCCAGACAGAAGGGTGTGGCTTGTGCTGGAAAGCAGTTTAGGTGGTAGGGTACATTTGTACAGCACTTGGAGAAGTCTGATGGAGATGGTGACAAATTGCTGGTGTATCAGTTATGAGGCAAAGGATACAAAGAGAAGTGAGGTTGTTCAATGCCTTAATAGCTTTTTACATATTATAAATAAATTACCAGTTTGAGCAGAAAGATAAGGAGTTTACTTTAGGATGGGAAGATATGATTGCAATGGTGTGGTCTGGATATGATTGGTCAATTGGGGGCGGTGTGGGAAAAATGTTAGACTTAAGAATGGAAGGTCAAGGTGAGGTGACATAGTAAGTAAATAGAAGGCACTCAAATTGAACACTAGAGCCAAGAGTTTGACCACTTCATTGACTGTTGGAATTGGATCATAACAGGCAAGAAATCATCTGGGATTGTCCACACTTATCCCTTGGGGTGACTATGAGGAGAGCTGCTTGCTAAGATGAGGAGCTTCCTGCTTAGATGCTTATAGCAGTTAAATAAGAAATGTAAATGATTTAGAAAGATGTAAGAAAAGAAAATATACCAGCACTCTGATAATTGCAATTGGCTCCACGGCAGGGAAACCAACTCCATCAGTGATTATACTAGAGCCAAAAGAAGTTTATGTACCATCCATGAAGGGGAAGATGTGTTATTTATGTCCCAGGAAGAATGGTAATGTATTAAAAGCAGCCTAGCACCATCAGTTAAAAACTAATAATTTTTGTCTCACTCTATATTTGTGTAAATCAAGAGGCACTCACATAGAGAGTATAAGCTAAATTATAACTCTAAGAGACAAGGTGCCTAGACTGCTTATTCCAAACTCTGAAGCAAAAGTGCTCATTCCTTCCTTCCCAGAAGACCTGAGTTCAGACTTAGTCCTGAGGCCAGTTTCTCAGCTCCCTCAGCATACACTGGTTTCTTTACACTTTCTTTCCCATAAGTCACCTTTGGGGATAAAGCATCAGCTCTTGCTTGAGCTTTGGTCTTTACAACTCAGTCAGGGTGATAGTGTGTAATGTCTGATGAAGTCACCAGGTCTTTGTCTTCTGTCTCCTACTAGGGCTTGTGCCCTGCAAGATCAAGCCTGGTGATCCACCTGCCCCCCTTGTCTGTGTGCACTTCCCTGTTGCAATGATTTTCTTGCAAACAGAAGACTCCTAACACCCTGCAGACAGCCCTGTAATAACAAGTCAGAGAGAATGAGACAACTCTGAGCTATGTTCCACTGTGTCCGAGAGCACCACCCTAGAAAGACTAAGCTCCAGTTGCCGTGTAAGAAAGCTGCTTTGTGATCCTGTCCTGCAATGACTTTTTTTCTTTCCGAATCCTATTTTCTAACTGTCTTACTGATGCATCCTGGCAGAGTTCAGGTTCTTGTTTCAGGATCTACTAAGACAATGTCTCACATTGCCTTTTTGTGGCTGAGGGGGGGACAAGGCAGGAATGCTATTAAGATGAGAAGACATTTGCAAGTCCCTCTTCTGGGGCCAGAATCTTAAGCATGTAGGGGACTCTGTGACAGGCAGGCTAAATTTTGCCCTTTCCAAGGCTGGTTTTATTGACAAAGGCATAAAACTCAGCTTGAAACAAAATGTTTCTTAGCTCTGTCATAAACAGGCTAATCCATGGACAAAGCACTCCCTCTGCTCTCTCCCCTTTCAGCCCAGGCACAATTTGTTCAGGATCCTTGGTTGACCTTTTAATTGTATTTCAGTTGAGGACAGAAAGCGAACAGAAAAGCCTCGCATCTGCATTCACACAAGCAAATGACTATAGCTCAGCACAAAGTCCGCAATCAAAGAGAGAGACAGGATGCTCTACCAGCTGCCTTTAGAAGCCAAGCAACTTTGTAGCTCCATTGACTCCTGGCAGCATGGACTGTCTAATGAATCTCTTCATGGGGTGAACTGGGGACTACTTGGGTTTATTAGTCCTGTTTTAAAGAAAAAATATCCAGCTAAGACAAACACTAGACTTAGAGAGGCCCTGATTTCTGTCCCATCTGGGGCTTTGGGGGTTGCCCATAAGACTAACTTTATTCTTAAATTTTGGCTGTCTATGATCTTTACTCTATTCATTTAATGCTACAGTATTATTTAATACTACAGTATTTTGAAAATACAACAGAAAACATGTCTGAACTATAAATGTAGAGAAGGCAAAGATAGGTATGTTTTGATTTCTAATTTAGCCTGAAACTCTTAAACAGGATCATCCACACAATGCAATCTTAGTCATCGACATGTGAGGAGTCAAACAAACAGTACTAGCAGATAATCTTACTACAGAAAAATACTATCATTAATAGAACTAACTAATCATGCGTTTGTATTACAGGTTTACAAAAGCTCTAGCGTTGGTATGAGAGATACCCAGCTATGTTCCAGAAATTGTAAAAAGGTTTAGAGAAAGAAGTAGTCAAATTTCCATCTCTGTAACCCAATACCTGAAATGACACAGTCACAAAGGCTTTTCTTTGGGGCCTACCTTTTAAAGGTTCCACTATGTCCCTATAAAGCTAGCCTGGGCACTAGGCCTCTCAGACATAGACCTTGGTGTGGGCAGTATATCCAAGATCCAAAACATGTTAGAAACTGTCTTATCAGAAAATAATATTGTTTCTCTGTGTGTTTTTTATTATGCCCCTTACAATATAAACAAGTCTGAAGACCTTAAAAGGCTATATTAAGATAATTTTTGTATTTGGGGAGTTGGTAATCCATGCTTTCCTCTGATTTATTGAGGAGGACTGGCAATTCAAGTTCTCAGTTCCCATCACTCATGGAAGCAGTCATAACATCTACTGTGAGATGGCATTACAAGTATTAAAAGAATTGCTTCAGGGAAAAGGCACAGAGCAGTTTCTAGTACAGGCAGTCTTCCAGCTATGAAGTCTCTTGGTTACCTGGCTTCATAGTGAGGGTGGTGAGATGAACAAGATATTATGAACATTACTCTGATCTAAACCATATCAAATCATTCCTTGAACTCTCCAAAAATAGTGTCATTTCTTAGTGATAAATGTGACAAAACCTGTGACAATTACTTAACACATTTCAGACCTGTAATTCTTCCTATCAGAGAAACTTAATTAATAAGCATCTCTCCTTTTCTCATCTACCCACCTCAGCTATACTCCTCATCCCCTCTGTTCATGCTTCAGCAATGATCTTTCTACATAAGACAAAATAGAAAGCCATCCTTTACAGATAGCTGCTTCCCTGAGCCACTGTGCATTTCAGTAACAGCAGTATGAGGTAGGGTGTAATTCTCCTGTGATATGGCACTTGTAGGAAGTTGCTCCTAGTACCATTCTTCTATATGGTAATCCTGGGACATCATCAGTTTCAGCATCTACACCTGAAGTTGGGAAGGCATCTATCTAGCTAAAAAAGCAAGATGCAAATTGCTACATGAAGGCAAAAGTACACAACCTTTAGACATTTCTAATATCAGAGCTGGAAGATGCGTGTGCAACTCCTATTTTGGAGGGTGACCTATGTTCAGAATCTTTAAGAGGTGATATCTTCACTTGGCATTTTTCACTTCTTTCTTGTTCTTTTGTTCTCTTGCTCTTGTTCTCCCCTTTCTCTTCTGCTTTTTCCCCCTCCTCAAAAGAAATGGGACACCAGACTGAACCAAAGGCTGTCATTCAGCCATTAAATCTAGAAGCACATTCTTGGGGTTTAAATATTGTGGACAACTGGGTAAGGAATGAAGAGATAGAACTAGGATCTCTCTGGCTCTGCAAACAATGTTTTTTTTTGATCCAAGGATGATCTGATGAGCTCATCCACAACAAAACCTGGAGAGAAGCTCCAGTCCAAGCCAGCGCCACTCCATGTCTGTCTTATGCAATCCAGACTGTACAGTTTTGTTGCATGCAGGTTTTACCATCTAGTAGAGAGGAAGACAAGAAGAGAGAGAGATAAAATGAGGAAAATAGTAATAAAAAATGAAATAACCCAGACAAAAAGGTACTTAAGAGGTGTTGAGGGAGGCAGAGAAACTTTGTGAGATGCTTAAGACAGACAACTGGCCAAGTTAAACACAGATTTAGTTAGGAAATCATGCATTTAAAATTTAAATTTGAATGCAAAAGATAAAGCAAAACTTGATTAAAAGAATGAAACAGTTTCATTAGGACTAGTAGCCTGCCAGCAGGTTGCTGGGCACTCAGAAGAGTCGCAAAATGGTTCCTACTCCTGAAATCAGGGGTAGGTCCACGTTCCCTCCCCACTGTCTATCCCAGAAGAGGCCACCAGGTACTTTTAGGGTTCAGGTGGTGATGTTGCCTGAAAACAGACACTTCTGGTCCAAGGTCAGAGCTGACCCAGTTACATCAGGACTGAGCATTGCCTTCAGAAATCACAGCCTGCCCAGGAAGCTGACCACCCAGGAACAATCTCTCTCAGAAGACCATGGGCCCACAGACCCACTGGAGAGACAAGCTCCAGTAAGAGACAAGATCACATAGCATTACCTTTAATAAGATGGCAAGAGGCAAGCCCAAGAATCTAAGAAATGGAAACCAAGACACCCTGGAAATAACAGAATCCCGTTCTCCCACCACAGCAAGTAGTGGATATCCCAACTCTCCAGAAAACCAAGATTTAGACTTAAAATCATACTTCATGATGATGGAGATCCTCGAGAAGCAACTAAATGACACATGTAAAGAAGTACAAGAAAGCTAGGAGAACACACACAAAGAAGTTGAAGCCCTTAATGAGAAAACGCAAAACACATAAAAGCACTTAAAGAGCTACAGGAAAGCACAAATAAACAGGTGAAGGAACTGAAAACAGAAATAGAAACAAAGGAAATCACAAAAGGAGACAACCCTGAGGTTGGAAAACTTAAGAAATACATTGGGAGACACAGATGCGAGCATCACCGACAGAATACATGAGATGGAAGAGAGAATCTGAAGAGAAGATACAATAGAAATCTTTGACACAACAGTCAGAGAAAATGCAAAAATCCAGAAGATTCTAACCCAAAATATCCAGGAAATCAAGGGCAAAATGAGAAGACCAAACCTAAGGATAATAGGCATAAAAGAGGTCGAAGACTCCCAAGTAAAAGACTCAGTAAATACCTCCAACAAAAGAAAACATCTCACCTCGTGAAAGAGATGACCACGAACTTACAAGAAGCCCACAAAAACCCCAAATAAATTGGACAAGAAAAGAAATTCTTTCCAATAAATACTTTCACATAATAGTAAAAACAATAAATGTTCAAAACAAAGAAAAAATACTAAAAGCAGTAAGGGCACACCAGGAGTTCTCAGAGCACAGAGAGCACAGTGCTCTCTAGAAAAGGGTTCTTTCTCGCCCACAGTGAGGGCCACTCCTCTATCATCAGGACTCAGAGTCTGTCCTGGAAAGGTTGTACTTGCAGATCAGGTGCACAGGCACTTTTACACCTGGACCAGAGGTGAGCCTGACACATAGGCCTAGGGAGGTCACACCAGGAGTTCTCAGAACACAGAGAGCACTGTGCTTTCTGGAAAAGGGTCCTCTTTGGCCTAGATAAAGAGCTGGGTCTCTGCCATAGGACTCAGGACCTGTCAGCAGAGGGCTGAGCTCCAAGAACAGCCTCACAAGAGCTCCCACACCTGAGCCCATGAAGACAAAACTGAGCCATCAGAACTCACTGCTTGCCCACAAAGAGCCAACACCCAGAAGCAATTATTTTCCTGAGCCCATAGGCCCTGAGATTCACAGGAAAGACAGGCACCAGTCAGTAACAACAAGATCACCTATAATCACAGATAACAACATGGCAAGAGGAAAGCAAAAGAAGTTAAGCAATGGAGATCAGGTTCCAGGCCTGGTGAGATTGCTTTGTGAGTAACCAAAGCACAGAGAGGACTAGGCGGTGCTCACAGAAAAGGTGTATCTCCAGCCCACAGTAAGGGCCAGACCTCTGTCAGAGGGACTTGGGATGGGCCTAGAACGCCGATGCTCTCAAACTAAACACACAGTCTCTCTTCCTTCCACCTGGACCAGGAGAAATCCAGGGAAACAGACCTGGTGAGATTGCACTGTGAGTAACCAGAGCACAGAGAGTGCTTGGAGGTGCTTGTGGAAAAGGTTACTTTCCAGCCTACAGTAAGGCCAAGGCCTTTGTTAGTGGGAAAAGGGTCTGCCAGTGAAAGGCAGTACTTGAAGATCAGCTCCACAGGCCCTCTTACACCTGGACCATAGGGGAGCCTGGCACATAGTCCCAGAGAGCACCCCAGGAGTTCTCAGAGAGCAGAAAATATTGTGCTATCTGGAAAAGGGTCCATTTTGGCCAGGTCCCTGCCAGTATTACTCAGGAACTATGGGCAGAGGACTGAACTCCCAGAACAGCCTCAAAAGAGCTCCCTCATCTGAGCCCACAAAGACAGAGCTGAGTCATTGCCACCAGAACTCACTGCTTGCCCACTAAAAGCCAAACACTCAGAAGCAATTTTCTTCCTGAGCCCACAGGCCCTCAGATTCACCGGAGAGACAGGTGCCAGTCACTGACAACAAGACCACATATAATCACATACAACAAGATGGTGAGAGGAAAACTAAAGAACTTAAGCAATGGAAACCAAGACAATCTGGAAACATTATAACTGAGCTCTCTCACCACAGCAAGCAGTGGATTGCCAAACACTCCAGAAAAAGAAGACTCAGACTTGAAATTATACTTCACGATGATGATGGAGATCTTTGAGAAGCATTTGAATAACTCTCCTAAACAATCACAGGAGGACACACATAAACAAATAGAAACTTTTAAAGAGGAAACACAAAAATCACTCAAAGAACTACAGGAAAATACAACCAATCAAATTAAGGAATTGAAAATAGAAAAAAAAAAAAAAACAATAAAGAAAACACAAAGAGAGACAATCTTGGAGATGGAAAACCTAAAAAAAGAAATCAGGAGTCACAGATGCAAGCATCACCAATAGACTACAAGAGATGGAAGTGAGGTTCTCACAGGCTGAAGACAACACAGAAAACATAGACAAAACAGTCAGAGAAGATGCAAAAGCCAAAATGCTGGAAAACAAAATGTCCAGGAGATCCAGCATACAATGAGAAGACCAAGACCAAACCTAAGACTAATAGGAATAGAAGAGGGCGAAGAATATCAACTAAAAGGCTCAATAAATATCTTGAACAAAATATTAGAAGAAAACTTCCCTACCCTTAAGAATAGATGATCATGAGCACAAAAGAAGCCTACACAGCCCAAATAGATTAGACCAGAAAAAAAAAAAAAAAAACCCTCTTCCCAACACTTAATAATCAGAACAACAAGTATTCAAAACAAAGAAATAATACTAAAAATTCCAGGACAAAACTAAATTTACACAATATCTGACCACAAATCCAGCCCTACAAAGAATAAAAACCCAACACAAGGAGGGAAACTACATCCTAGAAAAAGCAAAAACATAACTAAGCAAGAAAACCAAAAGAAGAAAAACACACAGACATAATTATACCTCTAAAAGCAAAACAGCAGTAAATAGCAATCACTATTTCTTAATATCTGTTAACATAAATAGACTCAATTCCTCAATAAAGAGATATAGACTATCAGAATGGATACATAAACAGAATTCAGCATTTTGCTGCATATAGGAAGCTCATCTCAGAGACAAAGACAGACACTATCTAAGAATAAAAGGCTGAAAAAAAAACTTCCAAGCAAACTGCCCCATGAAACAAGTTGAAATTGCCATTCAATATCGAATAAAATAGACTTTCAACCAAAAGTTAATAAAAAGATAAGGAAGGACAACTTTTACTCATCACAAAAAAATCTATCAAGATGAACTCTCAGTGCTGAAAATCTATGCTCCAAATAAAAGAGAACCCACATTCATAAAAAAAAAAAAAATCATACTAAAGCTCAAAATATATATTGCACCACATACAATAATAGTGGGAGATTTCAGCACTCATTTTCATCAATGGAGATATCATGAAGGCAGAAACAGAAAAGAGACACAGCAAAACAACAGAGATTATGAACCAATTGGAATTAACATATATCTACAGAACATTTCATACTAAAACAAAAGAATTTACCTTCTTCTCAGCATCTCACAGCACCTTTTCCAAAATTGACCATATATTTAGTCACAAAACAAGCCTCAACAGATAAGATACACTGAAACTATTAGATGAGAAAGTAGGGAAAACCTTAGAACACATAGGCACAGGAGAAATTTTTCTGAACAAAACACCAATGGCTCAAGCTCTAAGGTCAAAGATTAACAAATGGGACTTAATGAGATTGCAAAGTTTCTGTAAGGCTAAGGACATTGTCAAGAAAACAAAATGGCAGCCAACAGAATGGGAAAAGATTTTTACCAACTCCACATCACATAGAGGCCTAATATCCAAGGTATACAAAGAACTCAAAAAGTTAGACACCAGAGAATCAAATAACCCTATTACAAAATGGGGTACAGAGCTAAACAAAACATTCTCAATTGAGGAATATGGAATGGCTAAGAAACATCTAAGGAAGCACTCGACATCCTTAGCCATCAGGGAAATGCAAATCAAAACAACCCTGATATTTCACCTAACACCAGTCAGATTGGCCAAGATCCAAAACTCAGATTACAGCAGATGCTGGCGAGGTTGTAGAGAAAGAGGAACACTTCTCCAATGTTGGTGGGGTTGTAAACTAATACAACCACTCTGGAAATCAGTCTGGCGATACCTCAGAAAATTGGACATAGTACTATCTGAAGATCCAGCTATTCCACTTCTGGGCATATACCCCAGAGACACTCCAATATACAACAAAGATACATGCACCACAATGTTCATAGCATCTCTACTTATAATAGCCAGAAACTGGAAAGAACCCAGATGTCCTTCAGAAGATGAATGGATACCAAAATTGTGGTACATTTACACAATGGAGTACTACTCAGCCACCAGAAACAATGACTTAATCAAATTCTTAAGAAAATGGTTGCATCTAGAGAATATCATCTTGAGTGAGATAACCCAGTCACAAAAGAACAGACATAATATGCAGTCACTGATAGTGGGATGCTAACCCCAGAGGCTCAGACTGCCCCAGAAACAACTCACAGACTGTGTGAAGTTCAAGAAAAAAGAAAAGAAAACAAAACAAACAATAAAAAAAGACATTATGCTCAATCCTTACACACCAAGAAAACGTTGACTAATTCCAGGTTACATCCTGTTTTACATGTACTTTTTGCTCATTGTAACTAGTAAGACCTTAATGCAGAGTATCACACCTTAAAAAAAAGAAAAAGCCAAGCACTGACAAAAATGTATTTGTATACATTTATGCAAAAATGTTTAAAATTTTTATTTCCTTTTATCTTTGTTTTGTAAATTAAAGTTAAAAAAAAAAAAAGATTGAAATACTCCCATGCATTCTGTCTAATCACCATGCACTAAGGATGGTCTTTCATAACAACAAAGACAAAAAAAGCCCACATATACATGGTAATTGAACAATGCTCTACTCGAGGATAACATGATCAAGGAAAAAAATAAAGAAAGAAATTAAGGATTTTTTTAAGAACTTAATGAAAATGAAAGCACAACATACTCAAACCTATGGGATGCAATGAAGGCAATACTAAGACGAAAACATATAGATCTGAGTGCCTCCAAAAAGAAACTGGAGAGAGCATACAGGATCAGCTTTACAGCAGAGCTGAACACTCTAGAACAAAAAGAAGCAGATACACTCAAGAGGAGAGAGGGCAGGATGTAATAAAACTTGGAGCAGAAATCAACCAAGTAGAAACAAAAACAAAACAAACAAACAAACAAAAAAACACATACAAAAAATCATCAAAACCTGGACATGATTCTTTGAGAAAAATCAACAAGATTAATAAACTCTTAGCCAGACTTACTGGAGGGTGCAGATGGAATATCCAAATTAACAAAATTAGAAATGAAAGGAAAGACATAGCAACAGAAACTGAGGAAATCGAAGTAATCATCAGATCCTACTATATAGGCCAATAACCAATGAAACTGGAAAATCTAGAGGAAATGGACCATTTTCTAGACAGATACCAGGTACCAAAGTTAAATCAGGATCAAATAAGCAGTCCTAGACCATCTAAAGAAATAGAAGCCATTATCAAAATCTTCCCATCCAAAAAATAAAAATAAAATAAATAAATAAAATAAAAGTGTCCAGGATCTGATGAATACTATGAGACCTTCATAAAAGACTTGACACCAATAGTCTTTAAATTAATTTACAAAATAGAAACTGAGGAAATACTACCCAACTCATTCTTCGAAGCCACAATTACACTAATTATTAAACCACACAAAGATCCTACAATGAAAGAGAACTTTAGACCAATTTTCCTCATTGATATTTATGTGAAAATACTCAGTAACATTCTTGCAAAATGAATCCTAGAACACATCCAAACGATCATTCCCCATGAACATTTTGGCTTCATCCCAGGGATGCAAAGATGGTTCAATATATGGAAATCCATCAATGTCATCTACTATATAAATAAACTTAAAAAAAAACATGATAATCTCTCTAGATACTGAGGAAACATTTGACAATATTAAAAACCTCCTCTTGTTAAAAGTCTTGGAAAGGTCAGGATTTCAAGGCTCATACTTAAACATAGTAAAAGCAATATACATTAAACCAGTAGCCAACATCAAACTAAATGAAATAATTTGAAGCAATTCCACTAAAATCAGGGACTAGACAAAGCTACCCACTCTCTTCTTTCCTATTCAATATAGTACTGTAAGTACTAGCTAGAGCAATCAGACAGCAAAAAGAAGTGAAAAAAATACAAATTGGAAATAGAGAATTCAAAATATCAGTATTTGTAGATGATTTAATAGTATAATTAAGTGACCCCCAAAATTTCACCAGAGAAATTTTACAGTTGATAAACAAGGACAGCAAAGTGGTTATATATAAAATTAACTCGAACAAATCAGTAGCCTTCCTCTACTCAAAGAATAAATAGGATGAGAAAGGAATTAGAGAATTGACACCCTTTACAATAGTCACAAATAATATGAAATGCCTTAGTGTGCCTCTAACCAAGCAAGTGAAGAATCTGTATTATGAAAACTCCAAGTCTCTAAAGAAGGAAATTGAAGATCTCAGAAGATGAATGATCTCCCATGCTCATGGATTTGAAAGATCATCATAGTAAAAATGGCCGTAATGTCTAAGGCAATCTACAGATTCAGTGCACTCTCCATCAAAATTCCAACTCTATTCTTCATAGTTAGAAACAGCATTTTGGATATTTATTTGGAATAATAAAAAACCAAGGATAGCAAAAACTATTCTCAACAATAAAAAATCTTCCAGGGGAATTACCATGCCTGACCTCAAGTTGTATTACAGATCAATTATGATAAAAACTGCATGGTATTGATACAGAGACAGACAGGTAGATCAATGGAATAGAATTAAAAAAAACCAGATATGATTCCACACTCCTATGTTCACTTGATCTTTGACAAAGAAGCTAAAAACATTCAATGGAAAAAGGACAGCCTCTTCAACAAGTGGTGCTGGTTCAACTGGCAGTCAGCATGCAGAAAAATGCAAATCATTCCTTTCTTATCTCCTGTACAAAGCTCAAGTCCAAGTGCATCAAAGACCTCCACATAAAAATAGATACACTGAACCTAATAGAACATAAAGTGGAGAAGAGCTTAGAAGACATAGTCACAAAGGACATTTTCTTGAACAGAACACCAATAGCTTATTCCCTAAGATCAAGAATCGACAAATGTAACCTCATGTACATGTAATTGCAAAGCTTCTGTAAGGCAAGGAAAGGACACTGCCATAAAAAAAAAAAAAAAAAAAAAAAAAAAAACCCAGCAACCAACAAATGGGAACAGATCTTTACAGATCCAACATCTGAAAGAGTGCTAATATCCAATATATACAAAGAACTCAAGAAGTTAGACTCTAGTGAATCAAATAACCCTATTTAAAATTGGGGTATAGAGCTAAACAAAGAATCTTCCACTGTGGAATATGGAATGAATGAGAAGCACCTAAAGAAATGCTCAACATCCCTAGTCATCAGGGAAATGCAAATCAAAACATCCCTGAGATTCCACCTCACACCAAACACAGAAACCTCTTTGCTAAAATATTACTTCACAAACCTCGCCTCTAATATACAAGTCAATATAATAAATTTGCCTGCTTTCACAGGTTCCATGGGCATGGGGGCCATGTGTCTAAAACTCTCTGTCATACATAGGTAATGTATGTATATAATACAAGGCTGCCTAGTCTGTGGAAGCTTTTAAGGTACACCCCACTTATTTACATGTTGCTGCCCTTAAATGCCATGTGTATTTCTTGATTTACGGCCTCTTTCTCCAATTTCAGAACACTTCCCAATCCCAATTGTGCTGTCTTACCTCAGTGTGTTGTAAAAATCCTCCCTCAGGCTTCCTATATGGCAACTGTGATTACTTTTATGGAAAGCTTCAGATAATCCAAGATTATTTTTCCATGTCAAAAAAATCACTTAACTTCATCATCTATGAAACCTCTTTTATTATGCAAGGCAGCAGTAGTTTGAGGTTACAGTCACGAGGATTTAAACAACTTTATGATGGATACTGAGCCCATCATACTATCTACCCAACATGGACTGAAATCCACATTTTGTTTATACAACTGTCTTTTAAAAGGCATGTTTGCTGTATATGTAGTTGAACATGAACTCTATTTGTCATTGTTGTTGTTGATGATGGCGATGTTTTTTTTAAAATAATTTATTTTTGGATACCACTCTTCCTCCTTTATCAAATGCATCTAACTGAGCATATTTCCAATTCCACCAGTATTCAGTTCTTCAGCCAGACCCTCATCTCCCATGCACTGTGATTTTCATGAGATTTCCTCTGTAGATTTGCTGCACTATTCTGGGAACGCAGCAAAGACCTCTTGACAAATCAAACTGTTGGAAGCATTGCCAATTACAGGTATTTAGTGCCACTTCTTAGAAATATATTCTTTAGCAAATTTAAATCATTCTTATGTAACCTCAGGGATGCTACTTCATGGTAAATAAGGGCAATTTGTGGTGTTTGCTGTTTTAAAAAACATTTGCCCAGCTCTTCCTATCTCAACCTTCTGCACTTCCATACAGAACTTTACCATGTGAATTTTCCACATGGAAATGAGTGAAAAGAGGTAGTGTGTTGGTTCTGTGTTTAAGTTTCTGAAAGGGTATGGGGGGATGCTGGAGAGATGGCTCAGAGGTTAAGAGCTGTGATTGCTCTTGCAGAGGTCCTGCGTTCAAATCCTGACAACCACATAGTGGCTCATAACTATCTATAATGAGATATGGTGCCCTTTTCTGGTGTGTCTGATGACAGTTACAGTGTACTTATATACAATAAATAAATAAATAAATCTTTTTAAAAATATCTCTGAGAAGAATTAAATGGTATACTGGAAAATATAGGACTTTGTTTTAAGAGAAAGACATTCTAGAAAGCTACTGAGTTTCTAGTCTGGGCCCTGAATGAGCAATGAGAAGCATCCTCTTTGTAGATATTATGCATGATGAATGTCTGCTGATATATGCTTTTAAGAATAAAATTATTCAACAGTTCATAGTAATAGAAGACAAAAATAGTGACCATTTTTGATTCATTTTTTAATCAGAATAATCAGGAGCAGCACCAAAGATCAATCAGACTTAAATAATAAATAGGTAAGACATATTAAAAGCACTCACTTTAATTGTAAACAACATATTTATTATGCCCTAATTATTCCTATAATATTTGTTACTAATGTGAAATATTTGTTATGTTATTTCATTAATATGAGTTATCAATTTAAGTATCACTGCATTAAGTTATCAAGCAAAGAGCAGGATGTGAAACTGTACTTAAAGGATGCTTTCAACTGTTTAAAAAAATGTATAAAGAAACATGGATCTGGGTCTGGGGAGATGGTTTAGTAGATAATGTACTTACCACACTAGCATGACACCTAGAGTTTAGCAAAATAAACAAACAAACTAATGTGATTTTTCCAAAGAGTCAAAATTCAAAGATTCTGACATGGCAGAATGCTGAAAGAAGACTTTAAAAGTTTATAAAGAAAACTTACCAATGATGAGAAAATGGATACAAATAGGAGGAACTTCAACCAGCAACTGTAAAAGAAACTTAACAACATAGAGGAAAAGTCAACAAAACTGATACAAAATTAACAATATGGAGGAAAAAGAAAAAATAGGGGGAAATGTACAAATTAAATCATAATTTTGAGTAGAAACATCCAGAAATTTTGCCAATATATTTTCAAGAAGTCAAATAAATATCACAGTAAAATAATAATAAATAGACTCAACCAAGCAGAAGACGTATACTAAAAAATATTTAGGGTTGATAAAATAATATATAAAACAACAGAAAAAACATAATTTAGATGGCCATGAAATATGGAATATAATAATTCAACAACGCTGAACAACAAAAGAGACTAGAAAGTTTTTCAAAGGAATAGAAAAACTATCCAATTAAACCATAGTTTTAAAAAAATTATCAAAATTTCAAGAAAGAAGTAGACAACCAAACAAGAGAGATGTTAGAACTCTAAATAGACTGCCAGAGAGAAATCTCATGATGATATGCTGCCTTCAGTATGTCAAGAATATATAGCAAAGAAATAACAGCAAAAGTTGCAAGTAAAAAAAAAAAAAGCCAACTCATCTACAAAGGCAAACACATTAGAATAATATAAGATTTTTCATCAGCAATGCTAGCAGCCAGGAATGTATGGAATATTATATTCCATTAATATCGTGTTTCAATACATAAAATTAAATCACTATATCAACTAATGCCATCTTTTTTAATTTACAGGAAAATAAGACCATTTAAAAATAAACACTAACTAAGGCACAACCATCAAGTGAGCACTACAAAAGGCACTGTGGGAATATTTTAAACAAAAGAGTAAGGAAAACTGTCTCAGTCATGGCAGAATAGAAACAAATCAAAGAAGATAGAGGTGTATATATCCAAAGAGAATGTGGGAGGAAAACACCATGTTCAACATGGTAAATAGAAAACTTATTTTGTTCAGGATAAAACAAAAAAAAAAGGATCTCACTAAGCAAAAAAGTAATTATTGGTACTGGCTATTTTTTAGTGATTTTATTACTTATAAATGGCTCCAAGATATCGAGAATAGTTTAGTAAACTACATTTAAAACTCGATCTAAATACCTATTTTTTTTCTAGGAAACACACCTCAGTGGTAAAAAACAATCACAGATTGAAAGTCAAAGCATAGAAGTCAGTTTATCAAATAAATAGGAAATGAAAACAAACTCTGGTCACTATTCAGATCCAGGGAAGAGTACATTTCTACCAAAACCAGTAACAGGAAATAAAAATCTTCTATTACATATTAATAATCAGTCATGAACACACACATATATGATTACTTAAAAAGAAGAAAATTATATATACATATATACATGTATATACTTAAATGGAGTTTTCTCAGTCATAAAGAAAAACAAAATCTTGACATCTGCAGGAAATAGATGCAAATAAAGATCATTATTTTAAGTAATTGTGATGGATTGAATACAAATGGCTCCCATAGATTCATGAGGAGTGACATTCTTGGAAGTGCAGCTTTATGGAAAGAGGTGTGGCCTTGTTTTGGGAATAGGTGTGGCCTTGTTTGGGGAATAGGTATTGCCTTGTTATGGGAATAGGTGTGGCCTTGTTATGGGAATAGGTGTGGCCTATATCAAGGCGATGGACTTTGAGGTTTCAGAAGCTTAAAAGATGCCCAATCTCTCTCTCTTTCTTCCTGTTGCCTGCTGCTTCAAATGTAGAATTCTCAGTTACTTCTTCAGGACTATGTCTGACTGCATACCACATGCTTTCCACTGTGATGATAATGAACTAAACCTCTGTACCTGTAAGCCAATTATATGTTTCCTTTTTGTAAGAGTTGCTATGGTCATAGTGTTTCTTCAGAGCAATCAAATGTTGTCTAAGACAGTAACATAAACTAGAAGTAAAGAAAGACAGATATTGTATGCCTTTAGTCATGTGAAGAATGTAAAGTTAAATATAAATATATTAAATACAAATATATGTAAATATATATATACATGACATGTGTGTGTGTGTGTGTGTGTGTGTGTGTGTGTGTGTGCCTGTGTACCTGTGTACCCTTACATAGTATGACTCTCCACAGTCTGTTGTCAGTTATAAAAATGGAAAGGGGACCATGAGAGGGGAGAAAGTGTTCTTCAGGGTGAGGGAAGAGACATTAATAAAATAAATGTGGCATAATAGTAGAAGCAAGGATAGTGCAGAGAAAAAAAGGGGACCAACTTTAGGGGACTAGTTGGGAAGGCAGAGAGTATTGGAACATGGAGATGAATGTGCAAAAGTATAAGGAGTTCAGTGTGTGTGAGTTGGGGGGGGGTGCACACCATACTCATACTCAAACTCAGTACCTTGTATACTAACAAGAATTAGTGTGAGGCATATTGTGTCCATTCATTTTCGGAGGACAGACGCTGCCCGCAGATGTACTCAGTGTCTGTCTACTATTACTCAGGAGAGGTCTCTCACTGAATCTAGACCATTCCTGTTCTGTCAGTGTTGTCAGCTAGACAAACCTGGCACTAGTTGCCTCTCAGGGCAGGGATTGCTAAGAAACTGCTGCCCACCCCTGACGTTTTTGCATGAGTGCTGGGGATCTACATGCTCATCAGTGAAGCCATCTACCTAGCCTGTCCTTACATTATGATTTCCCTTCTCTTCCAGTAAACAAGTAGCCAATCTTTCTGAATCAATGAGAAGAGGTAATGCTAGATGGCAAGATCTGTTCCACCATCTCAGTGTTTATAATAAGAAGGAATTGAAAGAAAATATGTACTCTTTTCCTTCTGCTCAAATAATAAGCATCACAATCAGGCAGAAATTTTACCAGGTTATCTTAATGAAGACCTGGAGTGACAGAGCAACATTGCCACTGGGCTTACAGAGAAGAGAGAGGTAGCAGAGGATAGTATTGTCTGGCATCAACAGAAGGAGAGGCCTTTGGTCCAGTGAAGGCTCACTTTCCCAATGTAGGGGAAATGCCAAGGCACTGAGGTGGGAGAGGGTGATTGGGAGAGGGAGCATCTTCATGGAAGCAAAAGGAGGGAGAGGGGGGATGGGAGAGGAGGGAAAGGGAATAACATTTGATATGTAAATACAAAAATATCCAATAAAAATGATTAAAAAATAAGGATAGTGCACTTATACTTTACTGTTCTGTTCAAAGATTCTTCCTGATGAAGAAGGGCAAAGTGTTATCTATTATAGGGATAAGCTGTAGGAGAACCTACCCATGCATAGATGGGACATGTGAAGTAAAATAATACATCACTTTAGACTTGTTGATTATTTTATTTCTTCACCTGGTGCTTCTGTGGGGTGTGTGTGTGTGTGTGTGTGTGTGTGTGTGCGCGTGCGCGCGCGCGCGTGCATGTGCCTGAGTGTTGTGATCTGAGTTTTAATGATGGCATATTTTTCTCATTCTTTGATATTTTAATAATACTATAATAATTAAAACTTACTCAAATAGATTAATTTCTATGTTCTTGGGTTCATTTCTATTGGTTACATTAGGCATTGCTTTATGATAGAAGATCTATTGTTAACTGAAGATGGTTTTTCATGAAACTGTTTGTGTCATAAATTTACTCATCTTTAGTCATTCACTCTAACACCCATATTAGACATAGTAGGAGAGTCAATTGTTTCCTGATTTTACCCCTTCCAATCTCTCCACTGATACACATCAAACCCATCATTCAACATAACACATATTTTGGATCTTCCAGCTATCATGATCTCAGAGTCCTACAGCATGTATATAATATATGTTGTTTTCATTGGTGTTACAGTTTGGATACCATTTTTGAATCCCCTGCAGATTGTGTGCTAGAGATGTGGTCTTCACAGTGGTGCTTCTGTGCAGTGTTCGAACTTGTAACAAATGAAGCATAGTTGAAGATTCTAGGGTCACAGATCAAAGAGAAGGAGATGACGCAGTTCTTGTGTAACCCCTCCTTTGTGCTTAATCTGAGAGAGTTTTTTTTTTAATGTTGCTATTTATCTTTTCTTTTTTTGTTTCTCTTTAAACAACTTTATTTTACAAAACAAAAATAAATGTAGAGATTTTAAACATGTTTTGCTTAAAATTATAAATTTTTGTCAGTACTTTTTTCAGATTTTAACATAATTTTTACATAAAACTATATGAATATATTTTTTAGACAGTACTTGATTTTTTTCAAGGTTTGATAGTATGCCTTGAAAACTTAATAGTTACAATGAGCATAAATACATGTAAAACAAAGTGTAACATGGAAATAGTTAAAGTTTTCTTGTTTTGTAAATATTTTTTTTGTTTTGTTTTGTTTTCTTTATTTCTTGGACTTCATACAGTCTGTGAGTTGTTTCTGGAGGAGTGCAAGCCTCTGGGGTTAGCATCCCACTATCAGTGACTGCATATTATGTCTGTTCTTTTGTGACTGGGTTATCTCACTCAGGAGAGAGTTTTTATAAAGGAAAAAACTTGGCTTTTCCCATTTTAGGCTTTGCGACTAGGCAGAATTTTCTTATTCTCATCATTACTGTCTATCACAAAGTGACAGAGACAAGGGACAGCTTCAGTAGAGGGCCTATGCTAGCCCACATGGATTCTGAGCCTCAGAAACTGTCTGCTAAATAAGCCTCCTGTTAAATGTAGCCTGCTGCAGGTATTTTATTAAAGAGAGAACTGACTGACAGCACCCTTCAGCTGGGCACTGAGAATAAGTAAAACAAAAAGAATGAACATCCCTTAGTCTTATCATCTCAGAAAAAAAATGATGTACTCTATGAACCGAAGACATATTATCAAACTAATGTAAGTTAAGAAAAGTATTACAAGTGATATACTGAGTGTTTTTTTTTTTCTTTTGTAAAGGTCAATGAAACACATAAAATTTAACAAGTCTGATAAAGGGAAACAAAACAGACTGTAGTATTATATGACAACAAAATAGGTTTATTCTCAAATATGGAGAAATAATTTAAGTTAGTGTGTGAAAAATGTTTAATAACATTGGAAAAGACAGAAGACATTTCCATTCATCTTGAGTAGCATAAACTTGATAATAAAATTTAGCAAATAGAGCACTGAGACATAATCTGCCAGTGAATCTCTCTACTATACAAAGAACTTATAAGATGATTTAAATAGAAGGTTCACAAGCAAGATAGTTTTAGATCCAAATTCTTATTCTACTGTAGAGAAACAATTAAGACTTAGTCTTTAACTGTTTTGAAGTCGTTTCATAAAGTATGATACTGTCTTAATAAAAATTAAGATTGAAAGAGTGTAAATAAGTTTAAAATTTCTGTACATCTCATAATCCTTTCTGGGTATTATGATGGAGGGGTATTAAGATTTCTTGGAACATCAAGAAAGAAATTTTAGGAAAGTAATATTAGGAAAATAATATAAAGTAGTAAAAATAGCAGCAGAGTTTTTTTTTTCCTGGAAATGAATGTTTTTACATTGGAAATTTATGTACTTAATTTACCACCATATCTTTTTAAAATAAATATATATATATAAACATCTAAGAAGTTGCTGGGTAAGCATTTCATGATGTTTTAAATCTTTAGTAACTTTATAAAGCTATTCGTGTATATTCAAAAAACACAGTGGCAGGTTTCAAACAGACATTTGCCTACAACCCATCTAGAACAAAAGGGGACCTAACTTCCAGTAATTTGTAACTTGCAGCTAATATCACAAAAATGCAATAATGGAATAAAGGAGTTGATTTTATCATGGTTTATAAATATAAT
This sequence comes from Micromys minutus, assembly GCF_963924665.1. Taxonomy (NCBI): domain Eukaryota; kingdom Metazoa; phylum Chordata; class Mammalia; order Rodentia; family Muridae; genus Micromys; species Micromys minutus. Next base: position 23,681,679 of record NC_137981.1, on the reverse strand, counting down.
TTCTCTCTGTTGGCTCCCTCTCACACAGAATGTGCACACATGCACATATGGACTCTGTGTTTGTATAATCCTATGTGTGAGAAAAAGGGTAGAGATACAGACATGTATACATGATCAACATGTGGGCATGTTCTTTGTGAACAAATGCACGGGTAAGTATGTATTTGAATGTTGAGGCCTGAGTTAATGCTGAGAGCCATCTCAGATCACTCTCCACCTTATTCAATGAGGCCAGATCTCTCAGTGGAACCCAGAGCTGCTAGATTCTGGAAGATTCACTGGACAATTTGCTCTAGGGATCTCTGTCTCTGCTCTCTGAGCACTGGGATTGCAGTAACCCCATCTATGGATTACTAGTCCGCCATGCCCACCTTTCATTTACATGGGTTTTCAGGTCCAAACTCAAGTCCTCACATGTTTACAGTTAGAGCTTTAACTATTCATCAGTATCTCCAACCCAAATGTGATTTTTTTTTTTTTTTTTTTTTTTTTTTTTTTTTTTTTTTGTAGAAGAAACTAAAGATCTCAGTTGAACTGCCTTACAGTAATTAAGGACACAAAAGTATGACACCAATAATTCTATGCTGGAACTCATAAAACCACAGCTTTGTTTAACAAGAAAATGTTTGAAGAAATTAAAATCCCAAATAGAGAATTAATATAGATATGTATCAACTGGTGATTTGCTAATTCAGCTAATGTGTGTGGGTTACCTAGTGTTCTTGGGACTCAATAGCAACTAGGTCAGATCTACACCTTACCAGGAACATTGGTTATAGTCTACTTTGTAGACACTTGAAAAGAAACAAGCAGTTTAAAAAGAAAAGAAAAGAAAAGAAACAAGCACAAAAAAGGAACTTATGCATGAAATAACATAGCTAGTGTAGAATAAAAATTACATGTAAATGTATTGGTAACTACAGTGACTCATAACTGTTCAACAGGCTAAGTACAAGTGACTTCTGGATCTTATCTTTTTTGCTCATGTCTCAGACCTAAGGCTTAGAAAATGTCACAGAAGAGGGCTTAAAAAGACTGGAAGAACCAGTGGGTAGGGACAAGGGGCTACAGGTGAGGGATTACAGATAAGGGACAAGGGACTAGGGAATAGGAAATGGGGACAAGGGACAAGGGACTAGGGACTGGGGACTGGGGAATGGAGACAGAAAATGGGGAATGGGGACTGGAGACTGGGGACTGGAAAATGGAGACTAGGGAATAGGGAATAAGGAATGGGAGATAAGGAATGGGAAATAGGAAATGGAGAATAGGGAATGGGGAATGGGAAATGGGGGAATGGGGAATAGAGAATAGGACAAAAATGCTTTTCTCTGGACATGGCACAGCTGTTAGATGCACCAACTCACTGCATCTGTGGACACCTGCATAAAACCTGCAGAGTATCAAGTCAGTTACAAATTCTAGGAGTCAGGAGGGATTCCTATAACATGTCTCTACCCAAAAATCTATTGGCAATTGATGTCCATTTAGAGAAAGAGTCACTTTGAGAGGTGGCCATTAGCAGGTGTCCATGCCATAGTTTATAGCTAGAAGGTCATGAACATAGGGATTTGACCAACTGCACTCATTGAATATACATATATATGTAAATACAAAATACATTGGGAATGGGTATAGTAGACATTTGAGGAATGAAAAGGACATATAATTAAGATGTCTCGGATATTTTTATGAATTTTTCAAAGAATTAAAAAATATAAGGGGCTGGTGAGATGACCCAGCAGCTAAAATTGCTGGCTGCTCTTCCATAGGTCCTGAGTTCAATTTCCAGCAACCACATGGTAGTCCACAACTATCTACAAAATGGATCTAATGCCCTCTTCTGTCATGCAATTTTGCATGCAGACAGAACACCCATGCATTTAAAAAGAAAGAAAAGAAAAAAGAAAAACATCACCCCCTTCCATAGACTTTAGGGAGCCTCCCACATCCCAGGTCTCTGGCATAATACTAGAGAAGCTGCGCACCTATACTCCACCAACTGATGATTATCAATTTATATTCATTCTCCTGGCTTCCTTGTCCTCATTCCTTTCACTCCCCATATCTAATCCTGAACCTCTCCAATTCACCTCCCCATCCCCCATCACACTCAGTTCCTGCCCTCCATCTCCCTCCTGTGACAATTTTAATCCAGCTTCTAAATCAGATTCAAGCATCTTCTTTTGGGAATTCCTTCTTGTTTAGCTTCTTTGGAATGTAGAACGGGTATCCTATACTTTATGGTTAATATTCTATAAGTGAGTATACACCAAGCATATTCTTTGTCCTCTGGGTTATCTCACTCAGGATATTTTCTAGTACTATTCTTTTGCCTGCAAAATTCAGAATGTATTTCTTTTTAATAGTTGAATAGTATTCCAATGTGTAGACTAACAACATTTTCTGTATCCATTTTTTGGTTGAGGGAGATCTGGGTTGTTTCCCGTTTCTAGCTATTATGAATAAAGCTGCTATAAACATTGTGGAACATGTGCCCTTGTTACAATATGGTGAAGCATCTTTTGGGTATATACTCAGGAGTAGTGTGGCTGGGTCTTCAGGAAGGACTATTCTCAGTTATCTTAGAAATTGCCAGATTGATTTCCAGCATGGTTGTTCAAGTTTGCACATCAGAAATAGAAGAGTGTTCCCCATGTTCATTATCCTCATCAGCATGTGCTGTCTCTTGAGTTTTTAAATTTAGCCATTTTGATGGGTGTAAGATAGACTCCCAGAGTCATTGTCATTTGCATTTTCCCGATGACTAAGGATGTTTAACTTTTATTTAAGTGCTTCTCTGCAATTAGAGATTTATTTGCCCATTGAGAATTTTCTGTTTGGCTCTGTACCCCATTTTTTATTTGGGTTGTTGCCATGAAACTTCTTGAGTTTCTTATATATTTTGGATATTAGCTCTCTGTTGGATGTATACTTGGTTAGTGAAGTTCATTTCCCAATCTATAGGCTGCGGTTTTGTTCTATTGATGGTGTCCTTTGCCATTCAGTTTCATAAGGTACCATTTTTTAGTTGTTTATCTCAATACCTGAACAATTAGAGTTCTGTCCAAGAAGTTACCACCTGTACCAATGAGTTCAGGGGCATTTCTTACTTTCTTTTCCATTAGATTTAGTGCATATGGTTTTACGTTGAGGTCTTTGATCCACTTAGACTTGAGTTTACTACTACTAATGGCACTGGAAGATGGTATCAGATGCCCTCAAACTGGAGCTACAGAAAGCTGTAAGCTTCTGTATAGTATGGAGAACAGAAGAACCAATAATCAGAACTGCTAAGCCATCTCTTCAGGCCCAGCATAATAGTTGTAACAATTCTGAATGGATGGTGGATTCAGACAGAATTTAGTAGGAGGGTGCGAATTGGATATGGCCAAAATATGTTGTATACATATGTGGAGTTCGATTTTCCAAAACAACTAATTCGATCTTTATTTAAAAATTTTAAATATACGTATAATGATGCCTATCTTGAACTCAGCAGTAACTTCTAAGTTTGTATTAGTGATATAATTGTACAAATTGACAAAATATATGTTCTAATCACGTGATAAAATTTAGCCAATGACAAAATTACCTTCCCAGAAAATGCCTATTAATAAAGGACTGGGTATGTAAGTGCTATATTATGTAAAGATACTAGTTTACATTAAAAATAATAGCACAGAGTTAATTTTATCAAGAAATACATGAATATTTTGCTTTAAATTAGATGCATTTTTTTCATAAGCATATATATGTAATACTATTTGAACCATAATATTGGTAGTGAGCTGTGTGTTTTATAATAAGTAATTTCAGGGAAAGCAGGTCTTCCTATTAAAGTATAAATTTACTAAATCATCCTAAGAGCTAGATAGTACTTATTTATTAAAAAACCACTAAAATGTTCATGCTTAAAAGCATAATTACATGTGTACAACATTGTTACAAGGAAATAATTAGAGACATGGAAATCAGGAAAAGGGTAAGTTGTGTGGTAAGAGATCTCACAACAACAGGATGACATGTGAAGTAAGAGGTATATTTGCAAGCTCAATTTAGTCACTCTACAGTGTATACCTTTGTCATACATCATTCAGTTCAAACTCAAATATCTACAAATTTTATATGTTGATTTAATAATAAATTTACTGGGTAAGTAAAAAGTAGCTACCAGAATGTTTGTTGTTTATTAAGTAAACCCACTGTAGTACTGAAAACAGTTCAAAACCATCAAGATCACGGGCTTTGGAATGTTGGGTTGGACATTTATTGTGCATGGTCAGAGTAGGTGTAGCTTGTAGAAAGCTGAGCTGTTCCTTTGTAGTCGATCTCCCTTAGCTTAGGAGGACATAGCCATTATGTCATCACCCACCCCTAGTGAACCAGGGCATAAGATACTCCTGTATTCTTGACTGTCTACTCGATTTTTCCTACTATGGAGCCTTTTAGTCACAGGACCCCTACTTGAAGCATGCCCTGCTGGTACACTGTGTTACCTTATCTATTGCCCTCCATCCTGGTACAGAAATGCATAGGGTACACGGTTTCCCAATGAACCTCATAAATGCTTCGGGTAGAGGAGATGGGAGGGAGGCTTAAAGAGGTTTTTCCATTGCTCTTCTGTTTCAACCCATGTTATATTTTCCTCATTTAAAAAGGGGAAACTATTACTTATAAAGGTATATGCACAGAGGAGTATTTGAATATCAAGTATTTGCAACAATATCATTCTGGCTTTAGAGAGTTATGTGTCAATCACTCAGAAACAGCAGGTGATACCATAGGATGATAGCCAAGAATAGACAGAAGGCAGGCTGGAGGGGAAGTATCTGATGTATGATTTGAAATATGATCATGTTGCATAGCTGGTTAGTCGTTCTTCCAAGAACTCTTATTTGGGTTGGACAGGTTTCCATCACTATAACAAATCTCCTACAAGACCATAGTACTGATTATGTGAAGGCCTTTTATCTTAGATTTTTCTTCACCTCTCAGTAACATAAATCCAGAGTCAACGCTTAGCTAAAGGACCCTATGGTGAATACTAAAGACAAAACTAGAACATTTATGTAGAAAATATATAAAATCCAAGTAAACTTTCATAGGCATGATATTGTGTTTATATTTTATATCCTAGGAAACAAAGCTTATCCAGAATCTGTAAGTGAAACCCTGAATGCCACTCTTACACAACCTAAAATATCACTGGGGTCACAGCTTTCATAAGGTGTTTGAAATGCAACTTAATAATAGACTGTTTGCCTAGCATACAGGAAGCTTTGAGGTCAATCCCAATGCTGTATTACAATAGTAATAATTAACATTGTTATCATAATATAGTTCATTAAAAGACTTAAATACTAAATCCTATTTGACCACCAAAGACAATAGTTTAAAAGATAATTAAATTGCTCATAGAAAAATGACATTGTGTAATGTGAGATCAGTGATTATTCAATATAAATTATGAGACAGACACTGAAAATACACATAGGAACACCTTGAATTGTTACTAATGGAGAAACTATAGATAGTTATTTTTAACTGTTTAAGGTTTTAAAGTAATACAATCCCATTAATATCTATAAAACTGAAAGACAATAATAAAAGACCTATCCATAGGCAAATAGTCCTGTGCTAGCAAGCATTGATACATTAGTCTGGAGCAAGTAAACAGGAAGAATGTGTGAATGTATCTCCAGTGGAAGACCTGGAGATGAGAAAACTTCAGAAAAAGTATTAGAGTACTTGAATTACTGTCAACAAGATCTTCAAAGAGCCTTAAATTTTATTGCATCTGGCAAACTCATTTGCAGAAGAGGAAACAGACAAGAGAAATAGGGAAAGAAAGTCACCCTTCTTAAGCCAATAACTCATCACCCTATTAATGGAATGGAGAATGGACATTAATTCCTTAAAAGATTTTTCTATCCCCTGGCCTCTAAAAAAGTCAATGTCATAAAAATGTGATCTTTAGCCTCTGTGCTGACTGCAAAATATAACTAGCATGGGAAAAAATGAACATTTTGAAACATTAACTTTCCCTTTATAAGCTACGTAAATTTATAATGATACTCTTACAGCCATTCCGTCAATTCTATATTCTCCTTTTCTTCTCCTTTCCACCCTTTTTCTTTCATCTCTATATATTTCATTAATTTATTCTGTCAGTTGTATTTATGAAAGCATTGGGTATTGCTCATGTAAAATGTGGAAAAGCTAAAATGAAAGTGATAAGCATATACTAAAATTGTGACTTTATATGATGACCATTATTAGCATTGTACTAGTAGTAGCTCCAGGCTCCTTCATCTGCTTTTCTTCTTCTCTGCTTTTGTTCAACACTTTTTTTTGTTCCAATGAAACAAATTAACTCTAAGACACAAGTAGATATCTCTTGTAACTCTGATTATTTCACAAAATTCCCAAACAAAATCTTCTTAAGTCAAAGATTGTTTTAACTATCAGTTAGTAACATTCATTGGCCATTATGTGTAAATGGGAATCTGTAGATTGTGACAATTTCAGCATAGGATTTCTTTTGGGCAAGAAGTTACTAGGCAATTTGATAGGAGTGAAGGCTGAAAAGTTTGCAAACATGGGTTAGTTGGGTTGCTTTGATCTGCATCATCTCAGAGTGAAAGGGTTCTGGCAAACATTTGCTGCCTATTCTGCCTGAGGTCAGAATACAGCAGATATTACCTGGAACCTTGCCCACTTAAGGCAAGAAAAAGACCGACAACTAAAAGAAACAGTAAACACTAATGCTTTAAATTGCTGAGAACAGGAACCAGTCATGGAAACTATCTGAAGACCTAGCAAATGACATTGATGTACGGTAATAACTCTACTGGAGTGTCCCTCCACATCAAGAAAAACCTTATTTTCATAGTTTTTAAATGTGTGGTTTTTATCTGAATACATATGTAATTGCCCACAAACATAGTAAATCAGATTTTTATCTTCCTAGGAGTGTTTTCATAATGAAATAAAATGTATGTATAGTCACAATTCCCAGTAACCCAACAAAAATCAAAACCCTAGAGGCTTATAATTTACCAATCAGATTTATATCAGGAAATTCTCTCCTTAAAAAGTCCACACAATAAATTCAGAGCCAATTGATATTTATATAAACTGGCCACCTAAAAAAGATGAATTTTCCTGTACTTAACCATTCCTTAAAACATATTCATAGCTACCTGTTGCTATCTAAAACTACATGAGGGTGGGCCATTCTTCTCCACCTTGGTTTATTCTCCCTTTCTCCTCTCTCTCCAGCCTTTAAAAAGCTCTGCCCCACATTTTTTTACATTGCCTAATTACAGGCCTTGCCTTATTTTGTGCCTACCCTCATGTGCATATAGACATCAATCCACAAATTATATATATATATATATATATATATACAAGCATGAATCTTCATATATATAGATAGATATAGATAGATAGATAGATAGATAGATAGATAGATAGATAGATAGATAGATAGATATTATGCATGCTTATAATTCTAACCCTAGAGTTCTACAAAAAGAATTCATGGTCAGCAATGGCAATATCATTCCAAGGTCTTGCTTCTTTGAATCTGGCTTTCTTCTGCTCATCTATCTTGATGAGATATCTTATAACACATCTGCATCTTTTAGTTACATTCATCTTATCAGGCTGGCTTTGAACTCTATGTATAGCCAAGACTGGCCTTGAACTGGTTTTCTTTCTTTTTTATCTAGAGTACAAGGATTATAAGCCTAGGCCAATGCACCCAGCTGTGTTAGCTATTTTTGCATCACACAATACTTGCCAGAAACAACTTAAATGAAGATAGAATCATTTTGCCTCACAGCTCCAGAGGAGTTCAGTGTGTTGTGACTGAAATGGCATGGCAGTAGAAGTCTGTGGCTGAGTCACAGACTAATGAACTAGGAACAGAGAGTATGTCAAGAACCAGAGAGCAGGTCTGACCTTTAGAGAATTGCTTTAGTGTACCAGTTTGCCAGCCAGGTGCCCACCTCCTAATAATTTCAGAGCTTTAGTGCCACCATTCAGAGAAAAGTAGTTACAATATAAACCAGGAGATAAATTCTTAGTTCATACTATAATTCACTTTATTTTATTTTGATTTCTCTTTTCTCGTTGTATCTGATTGCAGAAATCTGTTATAGCATGACGGACCAAGAAACAAAGAAGGTGAATTCTGGCACTCATAATTTTCTCTTTTGACCCCTTTTTTAAATTCTGGATTCACAGCTTAGGCAATGCTACCACCTACACTTTCCCTATCAGTTAATCCTCATTGGAAACTCTCTAACAAATACACCACCAGCTACATGAATCTAAATCTAGTGGAGTTGAAGTTGGCAATTTACCATCACTGGTGTGTTTTCCACAGCATGAAAACCTGATTGGGATGGCTTGCAAAATAAAAGATAGACACAGAGACATGTGTACAGAAAAGTCGGAACGGGGCAGACTACATACTCTGAAATAAATGTATCACCATGAGCAGCAGCAACCTGGAGGCTCAGCATGTTTATTTTGCGCATCTGAATTAAAGAGGTAGATGTGTTGTACACAACTAAATAAGGAGTTGAAGCTAGCTAATCTCTGCAGAAGATTTCTATAGGTCACAGTCTGAAGCTGCAGCCATCCCAAAGGATGCTGTGATTGATAGTTTCAGCACACAAGGGTCAATTTGTCATAAACAATCATATCTGAGTATGAGAAGGCTTTGCCTCTTCTCTGGCCTGATCCTGGAAAGGCTTTAGCATTCCTATGGGTCTGAGACATTAATGTTCCTGACAATGCCTGAGCTCATATCAATAATATACAGATGCTGGGAAATATTTCTGATTACCACAATTCAAACTCATGTCAAAGTCTCCGGGCTCTTTAAAGAATTAACCTTATTTAACCCTTGCATAAACATCTTTAATTTTTACATAATATTTATCTCTTTCATTGGTTAGTATGCTCTGACTCCTGTAGAGAGGAGTATTCCTCCTCCTTATTGCATATAACTATGGCAAAACTAACAAAGTAAATATTTCTCTGGACAACTACTGAAAAATAGAATCAAACTTCAACAGGCAGACACTACTACTCAAAATCAATCTTGCTAGGGAATATCAGATTAAATGGAGAGAACTCAAAACAATCCCAATAAAATAGGGAACAATATAAGGTTGTCCACTTTTTCCCTATCTATAAAATAGAGTTCTTGAACTCTTAGATAGAGTAATAAGAAAATAAGAAACAGGAGAGCAGGGGGTACGTAATTGGAAAAGAAGTCAAAGTATTATTATTTGCAGGTGATATGACAGTTTTTATAAAAAACCATAAATATTCCACTGGGAGACTCCTACAATTCAGAAAAATAGCTGGATAAAAATTAACACACAAACAATCAATAGCCTTCCTATAAAAAATGAAAAAAAAGAATGAGAAAATGTTGGGGAAATAGTAACTTTCACAATAGCTTCAAAAAAAATCAAATATCTTGGGGGTCTCCTTAATTAGGCAAGCAAAAAACTTGTATAATAAAACCATCAAAATTTTGAAGAAAGAAATTGAAGATATTAGAAGATAAAAAAGTCTCTATGTTCACTGATTGTCAGAATTAATTTTTACTAATGATTATTGTAAAAATAGCCATGCTACCAAAAGCAATCTACAAAATCAATGCAATTCTAATTCAAATTCCAATATGATTCTGCACTGATCTTTAAATGACTGTTTTCAGCTTTATGTAGAAATATAAAAGCTCAGGATAGCTAAAACAATTTTAAATAATAAAAGAACTGCTAAAGATATTACCCCCACTGACAACAAATTATACTACAGAGCTATAATGATAAAAAATGGTAATGACACAAAACCAGGCATGTTTATCAGTGGAAGTGATATAAATCCACATCATTGTCAGTGCCTTTTTTAAATAAAGAAGACAGACATATACAATGGGAAAAGACAGAAATTTCATTAGCTAATGCTGGTTAAAAAAAAGTGGCTGGGGAATATAAATAGATCCATACTAAACAACCTGTACAAAATTTAATTCCAAGAGGTCAAAGGTTTAACAATACAACCAGATACCCTGTATATGATAGAACAGAAAGAGAGGACATATTCTTGAATGAGTTGACACAGGAGATAATTTTCTTAACATAACATTGATAGTGAAGGCATTATGATCAACAATTAATAAATGGGACCTCATGAAGTTAAAAGGCTTCTGTAAGACAATTGGCACTGTTATTGAAATAAAGCAACAACCTCTGCAATAGGAAATTTATTTTTACCAACTACACATCTCATAGAGGACTAATATCCAAAATACATAAAAAACTTTAAAAACCTAGATATCCAGAAAATAAATGATCTAATTAAAAATTATGGTACATATTTAAGTGAAGAATTATTAAAAGTGGAAAATCAAAGTCACTGAGAAACATTTAAAGAAATATACAATGTCTTTTGCCATCAGGGAAGTGTATATCAAAACTACATTGAGATTCTACCTTGTATCCTTAAGGATGGCTGACGTCAATAAAACAAGTAACAGCTCATGTTGGTGAGAATATGGAGCAAGAGGAATTTTGTTTATTGCTGGTGAGAGTTCAAACTTATAAAGCAAAGTTATAGAAGAAAATCAGTCTTCCTGTTTCTGTCTGTGCCCAGATCTGGCCCTCTGCCACAGCTCTCTTTAATCAGATACTGTTTGGAGAGAGCTGGACTCCCATAAGTGCTGATACAACAGAGAGCACAGGAGAGACCACCACATTTGCTCAAATTTATGGCATAAGAGGAACTTGCCCAGAGCTCTCAGGACTCAGAAAGTAAGCAGAAGTATGGACCAGGGTCAATGACATTAGAACAAAATGGCAACCAAAAGATTGGAAAAAGTTCTTTACCAATCCTCCATCTGACAGAGGGCTACTATCTAATATATACAAAGATCTTAAGAAATTAGGCTCCAGAGCATCAAATATCCCTATCAAAGATGGTGTATATAGTGAAAAAAAGAAATCTTAGCTGAGGAATATAAAAAATCACAGAGAAGTACCTAAAGAACTGGTCAATATCCTTTGTTATCAGGGAAATGCAAATCAAAACAACTCTGAGATTCTACCTCACACCAGTCAGAATGGCTAAGATCAAAAAGTCAGGTGACAGAAGATGCTTGTAAAGATGTAAAAGAGAGAAATAAGGAAAGAAAATCCCCATTGCTGGTGGGATTGAAAGCTGGTACACTTAGTCTGGAAATCATTCTGGTGGTTTCTCACAAAATTGGACATGGTACTACCTGAGGACCCAGGTATACCACTCCTTCGCATTAACCCAAAAGATGATCCAATATGTTATAAGGACACATGCTCCACTATATTCATAGCAGCCTTATTTATAATAGCTCGAAGCTGGGAAGAACCCAGATGTCTTTCAGCAGAGGAATGGATTCAGAAAATGTGGTACATTTACACAATTGAGAACTACTGAGCTATTAAAAACAATGACTCTATGAAATCTTTAGGCAAATAGATCGATCTACAAAATATCATCCTGAGTGAGGTAACCCAATCCCAGAAGAAAAAACATGGTAAGCACTCACTAATAAGTGGATATTAGCCCAAAAGCTCCTATTACCCAAGGTACAATTCACAGACCACATGATGCTCAAGAAGAAGGAAGACCAAAGTGTGAATGCTTCAGTGCTTCTTAGAAGGAAGAACAAAAATATTCACAGGAAAAAATATGAATACAAATTTGGAGCAGAGACTGAAGGAAACGCCATGCCATCCAGAGAGTGTCCCATCTTGGAATCCATCCCATATACAGCCACCAAACCCAGACAAAATTGCAGATGACAAGAAGTCCATGCTGACAGGAGCCTGAGAGGCTTTGCCAGATCATAAAAAATACAGAAGCAGATATTTGCACCCAACCATTGAAATAAGAATGTTGTCCCAAATTGAGGGGTTAGAGTGAAGACTGAAGTTGCTGAAGGGGTTTGTGACCCCATAAGAACTACAATATCAACCAACCAAAGTTCCTAGGGAATAATCTACCATTCAATAAGTACACATGGATGGACCCATGGCTCCAGCTGCATATGTAGCAGAGAATGGCCCTGTTGGGCATCAATAGGAGAAGAAGCCCTTGGTCCTCTCAAGGTTGGATGGTCCAGTATAGGGCAATGTCAGGACAGGGAGGCAGGAAGGAGTGAGGAGGTGGTTGAGGGAGCACCCTCATAGAAGCCAGGGTATGGCAGATGGGTTAGGGATTTTCTGCAAGGGAAACTGAGAAAGGGGATAACATTTGAAATGTAAATTTTTAAAATTTAATAAAAAGAGAAAAAGGAAAATTAGTGTGGCTGTTCCTCAGGAATATGGAAATTGATTTATCTCAAGATCCAGCTATATCATTCTGCTCTCTACCAAAGGAAACTTCATTATTGGAAAAAGATATTTACTCAAGCATGTTTATATACTGCTGCCTTATCCAAAATAGCCTGAAAATAAAAGTAACCTAGATGTCCTTCAACAAATGAATAAAGAAAATGTTGTATATTTACACAATGGAATAGTACCCTGTCGTTAAAAAATTAAAAGCATACAATTCATAAATAAATAAATGGAATTAGAAAAAAATCATACTGAGTGAGGTCACCCAGACCCACAGATTCAATGTGGCATGTTTATGCTTATATATGTATATTAGATGCTAAGTAAATGATAACCCTACTACAACCCATAGAAACACACAAGTTAAGTATAAAGTGTCTAGCCACGAACAGATAGAGCTCCCCAGGAACAAGAAATATGGATAGATTCACGTGGCAAGGTGGTGACTAGAATGTGAGGATCAAGTAGAGGAGAAATAAGAGGAGAAAAATAGAGGAACGCAGAGAGATGGGTAATTTAAGTGCCACTTAATTAGGAGGGGTAGTACTCACCTAATTATAACCTTCCTAACACATATGAAGGGGGATTAATGGAATTACAAAATTATGAGGGAGACTCGCCAACTCTTCTGACAAAATGAAGCTTCTAATCCTGGGACTGGATTACATCTTATTGAGTTTTTGACAAAGAGGTCACACTAGTACCCCCAAACAACTCAGTCTGTTGCTAAGAGTATACTTACCCAACTCAATGAACATGGAGAAGTTAAACTGGTATCTACATAGAGCCTTTACCTCTAGATGCTCGTGTCTTTGGTTCAGGAAAATACTCTGCTAACAAGAGAGAAATGTAATCACTAATTCAGCCACAAATACTTTTCTCTCCAAGTCCATAAAAGTAACTTTTATTCACCTGATACAAGTATTATCTTGGAGGCTTACTGCTGAACAAGCTCACCCATTCTAGCTCTTTCTGAAATCTGACAGATTTAACTTAGTTCAACTCAGCTGTTCTGCCTCAAAAACCCCTCCTAGCTGACTGATTGGATTCAGATTCTCTCAACCTCTCACTGAATTGCTCTGCTTGGTCTCAAACTAACTATGGCAATATGTTAACCTTCTGGCTCCTTGTCCTCTGGCTTCCGCTGACTCAACTGCATGAACTGAACAAAGCTGAACTCAACTCCACTGCAGTGCCTCCTGTGCTAACAGACTGCACTGAACTCCACTGATTGAACATAGCTGGTTAACTCTCTTCATCCATTGTTCTTAAATAGCTTTTCTTTCCTGTGCTGTTCTCATGAGAGCTAGGCATATTATATCTCTGATTCAGTCTGTTGTATCTTCCTCTGATTTGTCACTTGGTCTACATGTCAATTAGACATCACTTTCAAGCACAGCTACTCTCTTCTACAAACTAAGTTCACCTTAAGGTATTAGGGCTTGTCTGTATTCCAGCCAGAGGGACTAAAGGCATATGGTCCCCTGTCAACAGCCACACTGCTGAATAAAAAATACTTCAGCAGGTGCCCTATCTGCAAGATATGCTAGTGCAATGTGATGCTAGGTGTTTGGGAGTAACGTGATTTGACTGAATTCTTTCTACCAGATGAAAGCCATACTCAGTATTGGGGGGTTGATCAAGAACCTGACACCACACAAGACAGGGACCTAGTAAAAGCCAAATGCTAGTATTATTTTTAGAAAGTAGCAAAGGCCTGTATCATTCTGCACCATTTGTGCCCCAGAGCTGAAAGGGGAAGTTCACAAATTTCCCTCAATCATTAATCCACAAGGAGTTCTAAATTGATAACCATTTGCCAATGAAAATTTAGCTTTCTCCAAGGGAGTCTCATTGGGGAAATGAAGTACACTTAAGGATAAGGTGAATGCTCAGTGGTAGATGGTCAACAGAAGCTGAACTCAATGGCATATTTGGGGTTCCTTGTCTCATACTGTCTTGTCAGGGCTTTTTCTTTTTTTCTTTTTTTTTTTGTTCAAAATTTATCTTATTTTATTTTCATTTTCTTTAACTTTATTTATAACTTTTATACTTTCTTTTTATTTTACATGTTCTTTGCCAGTTTATTATAGCTTCCATTTTATGGGGTACCTGAGTTTGTAAAAAAAGTTGAGTATCTATTTCTTGTTCCTCTTCTTGGGCTTTTTTTCTTCTATTTGTTTTACCCTATTTCAATGTGTCAATTTTTATTTTATTTTATTATTTAATCATTATGTCTTAAAAGCCCGTTTTCTAGTGAGAGAAAGAAAAGTGGTGGATCTGTGTGGGAAAGAATGTGGGGAGTAACTGGGGAAAGTAGAGTGAAACTGTTACAAGGGTGTATTACTATCTAAGAATTACTACCAAATAAAAGCTCTTTTCAATAAATGGAAACTAAAAGAAAGCAAACAAAAAATATTTGAGATGATAAAACAAAGAGTGAAGTAAGCCATGCAGAAATTAATAATTTCTAAAGACCTTGTTTCCTTTAAATAACTGGAGTAAGCCACAAACCAAAGAGTACACATGGAGGGACCCATGGCTCCAGCTGCATATGTAGCAGAGGGTGGCTTATCAGTCATCAATAGGAGGAGACGCCCTTGATCATGTGAAGGGTAGATGCCCCAGTTTACTAAAATGCCAGGTGGGTGGGGGAGCACCCTCATAGAGGCAGAGAAAGGAAATAGGAGAGGGTGATTCCTGAGGGGAAACCAGGAAAGGGGGTAACATTTAAAATGTAAATAAAGAAAATGTCCAGTAAAAAAGAAAAAGGAAAAAGGAAAAAAATCCAAGAATATTGCACTGGGGAAGTGTGTCAATTAAAGACTAAAACTACGGGAACAGACAGAGGAACCTTGAGGGGAGACTCGAGCTGAGAATGTTAAGTGCTGATCCACTTTGGTTAGGATGTTTAGTTTGTGAATTGCAGTCTCTGTTTCAGGTTAGAACCCGGAAGATGAACTTGGACAGGGACAAGAGGAGGGTCACTCCTTGTCTTGTCTTTGTACTTCTTTCCAATATGACCACATCATAACTCTTGCATTCTGCTTTCTACAATTAAAACTATATCATTCTTACCCATGACTCTGAGGAGATTCCTTGAGAAGTATTAATATTATCTTCATTTTTCAAGCCTTTCAGAAATGTTATTTTTAATTTTGAATATTCAATTAAGTCTCTAATTTATTTAATTTACTATTTTTGTACTTTTAAAAAGACTTAAGTATAGGTAAGACTTGCAAAAGGCTAGATTGTTACTCAAGCTACACTTGCTCTTATGAAATTTTGGTTTTATTTTTAAGCATTTCATTATGAATTTGTACCCTGTAACACAATCTTATATTTTTTTACAGTAAACATTTTGAATGATTCATGAAAGAAAAGATAAAAATAAAATCTGAAATCGCCAGGACTGTAATGTTACACTGGTTCTCTCTTCCTGTGTCTCTATACAGCTTTGCATACTTCAGTGGGTGTGGCAGTGAATCATGTGTGCTGTTTCTAAGGTGAGGAACATGTTACTGTATTACTCTCTTCCAGCTTTCTAGCCTTGTTTTCTCACTTGCATTTCCTTCAAATTGTGGACTCACAAACCACTGGGTATGTTTGCATTCTCCACATATAAACCTAAATATACAAAAGTGCTACAGATGAATTCTGTTGCTTTAGGAAAACATAGAAATATAGCTACATTTTGTATTTCTCCTTTCTGCTTAATAGAGGTTATCTATCCAAATTAACTTAATTACACAGTCTGTTAGCAATGAATTTTGTTGACAACTTGACCTTTATTTAACCATTTCCATATTGATAGGGTTTTTTAAAAATTGTTATTATTTGACCACTTAATTAATAAAGAAATGAGTATGAGCAGATAACTGAGTAAACAAGTAACTATATTGACAAGGTAACTGTTTTCTTACCAAGGAGACATGAAATGGAGGCATGTAAAATCAATATCATCGAGGAACAGCAGAGATCTAGGGACACAGGCCTGGTGAGACTACACTGTGTGTAGCCGCGGTGCAGAGAGGTCTGGACTGAGCTCCCTGAAAGCAAGCCACCCCACCCGATTGGTTCAGGGGAGCAGGAACTCTGCCATAGGGAATCTATCTTCACCCAGAGGACCCTTCCGTGCAGAACAGGCACCCAGGCAGGTGAGATTGCACTGTGAGTAGCCGGGGCACAAAGAGGTCTGGACCTAGCATGCAGAAATCATGCCCAACCAATTGGTTCAGGGGAACAGGAACTGTGCCATAAGGACTCAGTTTCCACCTGGAAGACCCTTGTGTGCAGAAAGAACAATCAGGCCATCTACCACCAGGAACATCAGAGATCCAGGGACACAGTTCAGGTACACGAAAGAGACAGGAACCAATCACTGACAGCAAGATCAGGTATAATCACAGACAACAAGATGGCAAGAGGAAAGCCAAAGAACTTACCCAAGGGAAACCAAGACAACCTGGCAACACCAGAACCCAGCTCTCCCATCACAGCAAATATCAGAATGCCAAACACTACAGAAAAAGAAAACTCAGAACTGAAACTATACCTCAAGATGATGATAGAGATCCTTAAAAAGAACAGGAGGAAAAGCATAAAGAAATAGAAGCTTTTAAATAGAAAACAAGAAAAACACTCAAAGTACTCAAAGATCTAGAGGAAAACAGAACCAAAAAGATAAAGGAATTGAAGAAGGAATTTGAAATGAAAATGGAAACAATAAAGAAAACACTAAAAGAGACAACCCTGGAGGTAGAAAACCTAAAAAAGAAATTAGGAGCCACAAATGCAAGCATCTCCAACAGACTACAAAAGATGGAAGAGAGAATCTCGGGGGCCGAAGACTACACTGAAAATATAGACAAAACAGTCAGAAAAGAGGCAAAAGCCAAAAATCTCCTAACCCAAAATGTCCAGGAGATTCAGGACACAATGAAAAGACCAAAACTAAGGATAATAGGAATATAAGAGGGCAAAGAATATCAACTAAGAGGCACAGTAAATATCTTCAACAAAATCATAGAAGAAGACTTCCCGACCCTTAAAAATGAGATGACCATGAGCATAAAAGAAGACTACAGAAGTCCAAATAGAGTGGATCAGAAAAGAAATTCCTCCTGACACATAATAGTCAAAATGCCAAGTGCCCAAAGAAAAGAAAGAATACTAAAAGCAGTAAGGGGAAAAGGTCATGTAACATATAAAGGCAGACTAATCAGAATCACACTTGACACCTCAACAGAGACTATGAAAGCTAGAAGATCCTGGACATACGTTATGCAGACCCTAAGATAACACAAGTGTCAGCCCAAGCTGCTATACCCAGCAAAACTCTCAATCACCATAGATAAAGAGACCAAGATGTTCTAAGACAAAACTAAATTTACACAATATCTGGCCAAAATTCCAGCACTGCAACGAATTATAGGTGGAAAAACCAATACAAGGAGACAAACTACATCCTAGTAAAAACAAGATAATAACTAAGCAAGAAAAACAAAAGAAGAAAGACACATAGGCATAGTTCTACCTCTCAAAGCAAAAATAGCAGGAAAGAGCAACCACTATTCCTTAATATCTGTTAACATAAATGAATTAAATTCCACAATAAAAAAGACATAGGCTATCAGACTGGATACATAAACAGAATCCAGCATTTTGCTGCATATAGGAAACTCATCTCAGAGACAAAGACAGTCACTATCTCAGATTAAAAGTTTTGGGAAAAAAACCTTCCAAGCAAACAGCCCCAAGAAACAAGCAGGAGTGGCCATTCTAATATTCAATAAAGTAGATTTTCAACCAAAAGTTATCAAAAAAGATAAGGAAAGACACTTTTTATTCAGTACAGGGAAAATTTGCCAGGAGGAACTCTCAATCTTTAACATATATGCTCCAAATACAATAGCACCCATATTCATAAAAGAAACCCACCGAAAGCTCATGAAATATATTGTACCCCACACAATAATAGTGGAAGACCTCAACACCCCACTCATATCAATGGACATATCATGGAAACAGAAACTGAACAAGGACAGAGTGAAACTAGCAGAGGTTATGAACCAATTGGAATTCATAGATATCTACAGAACATTTCATCCTAACACAAGAGAATACACCTTCTACGTAGCATCTCACAGCACCTTCTCCAAATTTGACCATATAATCAGTCACAAAACAAGTTTCAATACATATAAGAAGATTGAAATACTCCCATGCATTCTATCAAATCAATGAGGACTAAGGCTGGTCTTTAATAACAACAAAGGCAACAAAAAGCCCATATACACATGAAAACTAAACAATGCTCTTTTAAATGATAGAATGGTCAAAGAAGAAATAAAGAAAGAAATTAAGGATTTTCTAGAATTTAATGAAAAAGAAAACACAACATACCCAAACCTATGGGATGCAATGAAAGCAGTACTGAGAGGAAAACTCATAGCCCTGAGTGCTTCCAAAAAGAAACTGGTGAGAGCATACACAAGCAACTTGACCACGTATTTGAAAGCTCTAAACAAAAGGAAGCAGATACACACAAAAAGAATCATTCAAAGAATCAACAAAACAAAGAGATGGTACTTTGAGGAAATTAACAAGATTGATAAGCCCTGTAGACAAACTAACTAGAGGGCAAAGAAAGAGTTTCCAAATTAACAAAATTAGAACTGAAAGTGGAGACAAAACCACTGAAACTAGGGAAATTCAAGAAATCATCAGATCCTACTACAAAAGCCTATACTCAACAAAGCTGGACAATCTGGAGGAAATGGATGAATTCCTAGACAGATACCAGATACTAATGTTAAACCAGGACCCGGTAAACCACCTAAATATTTCCATAACACCTAATGAAAGAGAAGCAGTCATCAAAAGCCTCTGAACCAAAAAAAGCCCAGGTCCAGATGGGTTCAGTGTAGAATTCTATCAGACATTTATTGACAACCTAATACCAATACTCTCCCTCCACACTATTCCACAAAATAGAGTCAAATGAAACACTACCTAACTCATTTTTTTGAGGCTACAGTAACCCTCATTCCTAAACCACACAAAGACCCTACAAGGAAAGAGAACTTCAGACCAATCTCACTAATGAACATTGAGGCAAAATTACTCAACAAAATTCTTCCAAACCAAATCCAAGAACACATCAAAATGATCATTCACCATGATCAAGTAGGTTTCATCCCTGGGATGCAGGGATGGTTTACTATATGAAAATTCATCAACGTAATCCACCATATAAACAAACTCAAAGAAAACAAAACCGCATGGTCATCTCACTAGATGCTGAGAAAGAGTTGACAAAATTCAACACCCCTTCATGTTAAAAGTCTTGGAAAGAACAGGAATCCAAGGCCCATAACTAAGCATAATAAAGCAATAAACAGCAAACCAATAGCCAACATAAAACTTAACAGTGAGAAACTTGAAGCAATCCCACTAAAATCAGGGACTAGACAAGGCTGCCCACTCTCCCCCTACCTATTCAACATAGTACTGGAAGTCCTGACCGGAGCAATTAGACAGCAAAAGGAAATCAAAGGGTACAATTTGGAAAGGAAGAAGTAAAAAGATCACTGTTTGCAGATGACATGATAGTGTATGGAAGTGACCCCCAAAATTCCACCAGAGAACTCCTACAGCTGATAAACAAGTTCAGCAAAGTGGCTGGATATAAAATTAACTCAAACAAATCAGTAGGCTTCCTCTACTCAAAGGACAAACATGCAGAGAAAGAAATTAGGGAAAAGATACCCTTCACAGTAGTCAGAAGTAAATATGAAATTCCTTGGTGTGATGCTAAGCAAGTAAAGGACCTGTATGACAAAATCTTCAAACTTCTAAAGAAGGAAATCGATGAAGATCTCAGAGAATGGAAAGATCTCCCATTGCTCATGGATTGGAAGGATCAACATTGTAAAAATGTCCATCTTACCAAAAGCAATTTACACATTCAATGCAATCCCCATCAAAATTCTAACAACTCACAGACTATATGAAGTTCAAGATAAAACAAAGGCCAAAAAAATAAAAATAAAAGAAAGAAAATAAAAAAAACATTATGCTTAATCTTTACACACCAAGAAAACTTTCACTATTTCCAGGTTACATCTTATTTTACATGTACTTTATGCTCATTGTAACTAATAAGATTTTATGCATACTATCAAGCCTTTAAAAATATCATGTATACTGACAAAAATGTATTCATATGCTTTTATACAAAAATGCTTAAAATCTGTACATTTATTTTTGTTTTTTAAAATAGTTGTTCAATTTATTTAAAAAGTCATATATTCTATTATAAACATACATGTAAAAAATATAAATTATAATTTGGTTCATAAATGATGAGAGTCCCATAAAATAATAGTGATGCTAAAAATTCTTATCAGCCAGTAAAATTGTTGCTATCACGACAGAACAGAGAAGCACATATCCATGTGTTTATTATAATGCTGGGATAAGCACACCTAGTGCATTGAATGTTTTATTTTTATAACAGTACAGCACATATAATTATGTAAAGTATATGGTACTTGTAATAATAATAAACAATTATGTTACAGGTTCATATATTCACTGTACTATAGTTTCTTTCATTATTTTATAGTACATTCTTTCCTCCTACAAACCATCTTTGGAGTCAACCTACTGGTAGCTTCTCACTCTTCATGTTTCATGTGTGTGCTGACAGGAGCCTGATATAGCTGTCTCCTGAATGACATAACAAATACAGAGGTTGATGCTCACAGACTTCAACTGAACTGAGAACAGGTCCCTAATGGTAGAGTTAGAGAAAGGATTCAAGGAGCTGAAGGGGTCTGCAACCGAATAAGAACAACAATATTAACCAACCAGCGTTTCCAGGGACTAAACCAGTATCTAAAGAGTACACAGGGATTGGTCCATGGATTCAGTTGAATATGTAGCAGAGGATAGCCTTGTTGGGCATCAGTTGGACGATGTGCCCTTGGTCCTATCAAGGCTCGTTGCCCTCATGTAGGGGAATGTCAGGGTGGGGAGGTTGGAGTAGGTAGGTGGGTGAGGGAGTACCCTCATAGAAGCAGGGGGAGGGAGGATGGGCTAGGACTTGTGAAGGGAAAGCAAGGAAAGGTGGTAACATTTGAAATGTAAATGAAATATATCCAATAAAAATGGAGGAGATGTGAATATCTGGAAGACATTTCTCATTCAATCCACCACATGGATGTCTTTATATTTATAATTTTAGTTATCAAGTTAGATCCTAATTTCCATTAAAAAGATGAGGAAGTGGAAAACTAATAAAGTAGTAAAACCAGTGATCTACTGTAACCAAACACTATATAAACACCTGCAGCTTTACCACACCCCTTGCGGAAAGATCAAATTACTTAGACATTCATGCTGTCAGGTTTAATGGGCCAGCTTTCTCCCTACTCCTGGTTGTTATCATAGTAGACTTAATGTTCAGCAAGATTCTTATTGTTGACACTTTGGTGAGCTTGTAGGAGTCTCAGACTCCTATTTTCTCCCCTGCCCCCGCATCTGCTTTTTTTTCTTTTAACTAGAACCAGATTTTTAATTCAAAATATTACTTAAAGGGACGGTGTAGAGTTTATGCGTCCCTCTGAAACATCACAAGCCAGGTCTCCACTGTATGCACTGCCTCAGCATTATCTTCTAAGTTCCCATAATAGCTCACTGTGCTTCAAACTCAATGGCTTTTCCATCCCAAAGCTCCATAATATTCCCCCAAAAAACATGGTTAGGATTGTCACAGTGATATCCATTCCATAAACCTGCTCCCCACTTTTAGTTAGGTTTCTATTTTTTTCATTTTTATTGGATATTATCTGTATTTACATTTCAAATGTTATCCTCTTCCTCCTCCTAGTCTGCCTCTCCCTCCCCTTACTTTCATGAAGGTGCTCTATTTCCCAATCACCCTCTCCCATCTTAGCACCTTGGTGTTCCCCTACACTGGAAAAACGAACCTGCGTTGGACCAAAGTTCTCTCCTCTCACTGATGTCAGAGAATGCTATCCTCTGCTACATATGCAACTGGAGCCATGGGTGTTTCCCTGTGTACTCATTTGCTGGTGTTTTAGTCCCTGGGATCTCAGGAGCATTGGGTTAATTGATAATGTTGTTCTTCCCATGGGGTTGCAAACCACCCTTTCAGCTCCTTCAGTTTTTTGTCTAGCTACTTCATTGGGGTCTCCATGTTAAGTCTGATGGTTAGCTGCAAGCATCTTTATCCTTATCAGTATTGCTCTGGCAGAGCCTCTGAGGAGGCAACTATATCAGGCTCCTGTCAGTAAACATTTCTTGGTATCAGCAATAGTGACTGGGTTTGGTGGCTACAAGTGGGATGGATCCTTAAGTGAGGCACAGACTCCTGTTCTCATCTAATGGCAGATAAGGATCCGTCCTGCAGGCAGCTTAGGGGAGTGTCAGGACCTTTATGATCCTAAGTGATGTTGAGGCCACTCTCTGTGGTACATGAAGCATCATGAAGACAGCACTGCAGAAGCTTTTCACTATCTTTCAGCCAGAATAGTATGTTCCAAGGCTGAGTGAGAGCCTCTAGTTTCATGAAGCAGGGACATGGAATACCTTAGTACAGACAGAGACTGAGTAGGCAATGTGTACTTTTACCTCAACTTAATATCAACTACACTATGCACCACCCTATTATGTTGAACAGGGTCAACAAGGGCCAACTAAAAATTGGATGGAACAGAATACAGAATCATAAAATGATTCATATGTCCAGTTTTCAATATTTAAAAAAGATACCAATTTCTTTGCAAAGGCTGTTTAATGTAGACTTTTATAAAAACAACAGACAGTGAATTGATGACCATACCAAGATGGTGGAGATATTAGATTTACTTGACAGAAACTATAAAGTATCCACAATGACCATGTTTCACTAAGAGATTGTTTACACATTTGTAGAAAGAAGGAGGGGAAAAAAACTCCACAAAGAAAGAGAAGACATGAAAGTGTTAGGGATGACAAATATATTAATGTATCTTAGAACTTAAGTTTTTAAGAATTCTCCATAAATGGAGTAAGAAGACTAAACGAACAGATGAAATAATCAGTCAACTGTAGAACAAAAGTTATCAGATCTTAGATGGAAGCTTAATGGTAGAATGTGTACCTGCCATGAGGCCCTGATTTTAATAACTAATACTGTGAGAGATGACAGATATATGTGTCTCCGTTAACCTAAAAGATGAAGAAAAATAGCACACCAAAGGAATAATTTAAATATTAATAAATGAGGTCTGAGGACAAAGCTCAGTGGGTTCTGGGATGGAAGTCTACTACAAAATACAGAATGCAACTTATGGATGCACAGAGAAGTTCCCGAGTCAAGAACGTCAACCCGAAATGGTGTGTAGGTGTGCTATATGATATTTCTTCAATACCCCTTTGCAGAAATGGAGCAGACACTGTTGGGACAGAAACAAGTGGGAGTGATCCAGGAAGGGGCACAAGGCAGGAGGCATCCATAACTGAATGAAGTTCTGGATCTTGACTTAATCAATGCTGCCAAATGATTCTGATGCAGGAAATGTAGGAAAACATACGGTTCCTTTCAGTATTACCATCACCTCAAACCTACACTTTTAATTAAAGTGAAACAATCTAGTTCTCCTATTTAATGTCTTGTTTCTATGGTTGATGAGGCTCTGTGAAAATATTCTTGTCCCATGGGCTTTACTGAAAATCACTTTCCCAAACCTGATAAGGTGCTAAGAAATCAAATACATCTTTCTTCTGGTGTCTTTTGCCACACTCCCTCATTCACTGGTATAGCCAAACTACACTGGTTCTGTTTATAACTCAGCTTTGTGAGATAGAATCCATGTTATCTTCTTGTATGAACTCAAGTTTTCCTTGTCATTGTTAAAATTTTCTTATGTTTCTGCTAATATACATTAGTCACTTATATTTCTTTTGCTTGATTATCCATCATATGACATTTACACTTATTTATATCCTGCTTGGGGCAATTATAAGCACCTATAGGACATATTGGGATATTAACACTATGCTTAGTATTTAGATTGACAAATGGTTGCATATTCATATATTTTCTTTAAAAACATTTAACTATATGTCTAAATTTTTGGCACTACAGGTGGTTCAAATTATATATTGCAAGGTGGCAGGTGGTTTCTTTTCCTTATAACTTTTATATTTTCTATTTAGATTAAAAATGCTTTTCCTGTCACAGAACTGTTAAAGCATCTCAATAGCTTTTTATTATTCCTTATAGATTTTCTTTAGGATTTTTCATTACATATAATAAAATAATCTGTGAGTTTGAGATCTAACTTTGTTTTGTCTTTTCAAAGTTTTCCAAAGTCAATATTTTAGAATAATCAATCATATAACAAATGATTTTTAAATGTTCACCTTTCCAAAGTGATATTTCATATATCTAGGTGTCCCTGGACTCTGTTCTACCCCATCGATTTTTCTGCTGTTTCTCAGCCTGAGCAGACTGTCCATATCTAGCAATTTTAGAATCATTAGGATTGCTAGTGGATGGTAGCAGAACAAGCTCTGCCTTCCCCATTGCCAGGATATCTGATTCTCATTTTCCCCATTGTTAGGAAGCTAAACACATATTTCTGGACATGCTCCATTCTGTAGCATACAGATAAATGCAGTCTTGTTGAAGAAATAGCCCAGAGCCCTGAGTAGGATCACTTACATGAGGACTTGAGCTTTGGCATGGATATTTCTTTTCTTTTCATTTGAGAAACTCATATTATCATTCAGTTTTTTATTTTCCCTAACGGAATAGAAAACATAAATGCAGCTGAATAATGCACAGTTGTTGGAAGAGCTAACAAAAGAATGTGTTTCCTGTGCTTAGGACTGTGTAGTGCACACGGGAACTTGACAAATACTGTCTATATATGTCCCCAGCTTGTGACTGGAAAATGAGGTTATCAGCTTTCCTTATCAAAAGACTGATGTTTTGAGGAATTCATAGCTGGATGGGCTATTAGGAGACAGGGCCTCATTTGAGAAAGTAGGCCAAAAGAGTCATGATTTTGAAAGGTGTGTCTTGACTTTTTCCCATCCTTCTTTCTTTATGAACATGATGAATTAAGCATCCTTCTTTCTTCATAATGCTTCTTTCTTGCCTAGATACCATGTAACCAAGCAACCATGTTCTAAAATTGTGAGCCAAAATAAGTCTTTCCTCCTTGAAGCAGTATTTTGTGGGCATTTTTTTCACAGCAGTTGAAAGTTGATGAATATGCTACTTTACTGTGATATTTTCTCTTAGTTGTAGTCAATGTATCTCACCCACTTTCCATATCATACTTAATGTTTCTGTTAGTCTACAAAAGTACTTATTTTGAACCTTTCATCTTTTCCCAGTTGAATTTAAGCCTTGTCCTCAACCAAAAACATTATGCATAATATGTTGTGAATCTTAACCAAAATAGTTTAATAAACCATAATTTAACCTAATCAATAACATGACTACTAATATTTCTAACATGCTCAAGATAACTACAACCCATGGTTCTCAATAAGAATATTTTACCTTTGGTCAGCAGACTGTGTGCGGGTTTTTTTATATACGTTAAAAAGCACTCCAGTTGGACAACAGATGAGTGTCTTATAATTTGAGTTTAACACTACCTGGAAATAAAGTCACTTAGCAATTTTCAAGGTCTTAACCCCACAAGATTGTTCCCAATTCAGATGTCAAACACAACTTTGGGCCACTACAGACTCCATAGCTTTGTGACACATAGCTGTACACTGGAGGTTTCCACGATTCCTTCCTTAGGTGTGACTAACTGGCTAAAGCATCATCTAAGACATGTAGTATAATGTTTCCATCTATTATAGAAGATATTGTTCACAGTGCAGATGGGCCAGAAGATGAAAGAACCATTGTAGGGCCAGGTGTGTATGAAGAGATGGTGAATGTCCATGCTTTCTACAGGTGGGCATGCTACAGCAGACATCCTCACTTACCTGTTCAGCAGTTTGGAAGCTCTCCAGTTCCGTGGAATTTCCATTATGAAGACCAGTTTGATTGCCATTGGTAACCATTGATTATTAACTCATTCTTTATCTCCTTTTCTTTACTCAAAGGTCATGGCTTATGGTTTCAATAACCTAATCATACTATTCATTCCCTTGGCAATGATCCATGCTCTAAAATTTTCCAGAAGCATGTGAGGAGCAAAAACACTAGATGAGATGATTCTTTCATCCAGGAAATTTCAAAGCCCCGTGTTGAAGACCACATCAGTTGGAAAATCACAGAGTTCAGTGCCAGTGAAATGGCCTGGTGAGTGAATACAGAACTTTCTGGAAAAGCACAACAACATGAACTTAATCTCTAGATCCCACAGTAGAAGGAGAGAACCAACTCCTGAAAAGTATCCTCCCACTTGCATACCTGTCCATATGCATACCTCCCATAATGTGCTGATATAGCCTCATGTTTACAATAGTAATACTAACTTATCCTCCGCCTTCTTCTCCTTATTCTCCTCCTCATCATCATCATCATTGATTACATAAAAGAAAATTAGAAAATCTTTAAAGCTCCATGTGAAAAACTGGAATGAAAAACCAAAATATCATAACAAAAGATTTTCTGACAGTCCCAACCTGAATGGTTTTAGAAACTCTAGATTAGGAACTAAGGGCAGAGACCAAAGTGTTTGTTTCTCCATTATTTCACACCAGGTAATGACTAGCTTTATGCACCTTAGAGAAAAATATTTTGTGATTACAAATGAATTATAATTTATTTTGCTATGATATCAATGCCCTAAACACAACTGTGCCTTTCAAATGCCTGAGATCATGGTCACCCTATAACTTTTTATGTGAGTCTATGTTTCTGTGTAAGAATTCTTCTAAGAGTATGGAGAGGTTGAATTAGCATTGTGTTCATAGGGAGAAGTTCTGATTCTGCACAAAGGAACATCTCCCTTGGAGAAAGGAGATATGATGATTGTTTAGCCATTAGTTCTTTGTTTCCAATTTTTACAACATAACTTTGCAGTGTTATTTGCAGAAGAAGGAGCTAGCAACTCTAGAGGACAAAACAGGTGTTGAGTTCTACTCTGGGCAATTCCAAGATAAGTCCTAACTCTACTGTACATGAGACCAAGACCCAGAAAAGTATATGAAAAAATATGGAGGATGAAGAGGAGAAAGAGAATAGAAGAAGAGGAAGTGGAGAAAGAGGAGAGTTGGCATCAAAGGAGAGAAGATGTCATACTTATCGGTCTGGGGGAAAGGGTGTCCCGCTCTGCTCCTGCAGGGGAAGGTAGCTCCTCACACTTCAGGTCCCAGGCAAGGCTGCTTCTGGTGTGCAATGCCTGGCCCAGAGGCGTTCAGGCTGGAAGGCATGGGAATACATTCAAGCGGGGTGCGGCCAGGCCTGTGAACTCTGGAGGTCCAAGACTCAGCATGGTGCTCAGATTATGGCCCTGCTGGCCAGGGCCATAAACCCCTGCCTGCCTGTTATAAAAGTGCAGAGCCTGCAATAAGGCTCTGGGATAAATCATTCACAGAGGACGAAGGAGTCAGGACCACAAAGGAGACAAGACCGAGGAGAAGGTTTCAATGTGTGTCTTTATTTTCACGTGTCTTTCTCATTTGTTCTGTTCTTTTTAAAGAGCCCGGGATCCAACCACTGGATTCCCATACATTTGCCTCTAAGATTGGCCATAATTGTTTTTCTAATGCAACGTTTGTTTGTGTGTGTGTGTGTGTGTGTGTGTGTGTTTGCAGGGGAGGGACTTAGGGAGTGGCTGATTTGGCTAGAGTCTATTCTACATCACTCTCTTTTGTGGTGGTGGGGTTTGGGGTTTGTACATCTGCCCCATTGTGGTGTGTCCAGGAAAAGTGGATTTGCAATTGGGAGCTCAGAAAGCACCTGCCGGCTGACAGTTACCTGTCCTCAGGGCTTCGACCAAATTCGACCTCTCACATTTCTACTTTGGCCCTTCAATCCCACAAGAAGGAGGAGAAAAAAGATAATGAGGAAAACAAAGGAAAAGAAGGGAGGTGAGGGGGAAGGAAAGGAAGAAAGAACCAGAGAAGAAAGGAGAGGATTAAAGAATGACATGAGATGAGACAAGAAGAGGAAGCCCAAACAACAACAAAATGTAGCAAGCCAAGAGGAAGAGAAAATGAGGAAAGAAATCACACACCAGGATCCCCTCAGCTAACCTTTTTCTCATTAGCCTAAATCACTTCACCTTGCCAGCATAGGCTATGATACATAACAGAATGATACACAATGCTCCCTAATATCAGTAATACCCATTCTTTGAAATTCTCCCTTGGCATCCAGCTACCACCATAGCTTAGAACACTGCTAACCAATGACAGCACTCCCATCACTGATCTTGAATGAGTCACACCTCAATCTCTTTCACCAATTTTTTTTATGTAATCTCTAGTTTTTCTGAGTAGCCTCTTTGACCTGTGGTGAAATTTGGCTAATAATTTCAATTTGATTGAAAAACAAATGCCCTTAGCAGTTCCCAGACTGACCAATGGCAAAGTGAATAGGAGAAATTAGGGATACCTTTGAAATGCTTAAATTAAAATATATCAAATTAAAATATCAAATTTTAATGGATTTGATTATAATTTAAATAGAATTAATAAAGTTAGTAAAGGACAGAGTTTTGTAAAGTATTTATAGTGGATATATAGTAAAAGTTTATATCTTTTCAAATTTATTATAAGAAAACTACAACCCAATAGAAGACAAATGATTAAGAAGTTAGTAGAAGAGAAAATGAAAGCTATCAGTAACTGTGTTAAGATATTTGACCTTAACTAGAAAGGAAGGAAATTTCACTTAAAGCAACTGCCTCTCAGTGGTCATCAGAATTTATTAATCACTGATGAGGCTTAGACAACGACAACGTGAGCTTCTTTGTTAGGGAAGTATTTTCTCTGATGTTCTGGAGGATTGCGATCTGTTTGCTCTCAGCCAGTCTGCAAAGCATCAGCTTCAGCAAGAGCCCCTGATAAGTGCTGTCTTTCAGTCCAAAAAGGACCAAGAAAATTGGCCTGCCTGAGTTGTTGTCAGCTTATCCCTCTTTGCTATAGCACACAAGTTCCACCTCACACTCTATCTCAGCAAAATATGAAACACAAATCAGCAAAAATCAGGGTGGCGTGCTCCAGATTGCCTGAAAGTGGATCTATGGGGCACCTAGTGTTTTAATGCAGAGAATGTAGAATCAGGAGCAACTGGGAAAAATCTAGCTCACCTTATATCTGACTGCGACATAGAAGAAGCAATCTGGATTACCTTGTACCCATATCCTAACTTCCCTGTCACTCAGGGATTGGCTCTTTCAGCTCTGCAAGGTTCCTAGCTATTTCAGTACAGTTAACATACATTGCCTGCTTCCTGCTGAGAGTCTCTATTACACCTTCCTGACTGAAGCCTTTATTTCTTCTTGAGCCAGACCTAGAGGAAGGTCTCTCTTTTTATAGGGCCTTGTGATACTGTAGTCCAAATGGTTCTCATGGTAAACCAGACAACCCTTGCAGTATTCTGGAGAGTGTGTCATGTTTCCCACTAGGTACTGGGCTGTTCATCTGACTCTTAACTTATAGGACACCTTGAAAGTAGTCTTTTGTGCCTTTTGATGTTCGGTTATAGGCAGGTTCTTAGCTGATTCCTGGGCTTCTGAGAGTTCAAATCCAGTTGTCATATTTTGGAAAACTATGTGAAGCCACTCACATCAACAGCCTATCCCAGTTTTTTCCGAAATTAGTACCCAGATCAGCAAGAGACCTCTCCCACACAGCTGAGTGCTCTTGAATAATTCAACCACCCCATACTGCAACATGACAGTTCCCAGTGAAAACCCCCAGTGAAACTAGGCAACTTCCAGAAAGATAAAAGTTGACAATGAATATATGTGTTTTGAGCCTCTGAGTTTTACAATGTTTCCTTACAAGTCTTAGCATTGGCCTTAATCAAGGTTCCAAAAATGTGCCAATACATGTAATACTCATTTCCGAGATTAGTAAAGCTTGAAAGAGGAGTAGTCTGGATCTCAAAAACCAGCATGAAACAGTTCAGCCAGTTGATGTGTCAGAGGATAAGAAACAGTGTTCATACTCAGTCTTAAATGTACTGTTTCATCCCATTACCCTACTCTGTATATTAGTCCAGGCAATGCCCAGATTAGTGTCTGACACCCACAGCCCTTTTTATCATACAAACTGAGCCTTTCTTCCAGTTGGAAGGGGTAGAAATCCAGTATGAAATAATTCTGGTAATAGAGTCACATAGTTGTAGGCATAGACCTCTGACTCCAGAAAAAACTTTATTCTGGATTCACAGCAAAGCACCTCTACTTCCTTTGGATTGTGTTCTCCTAAGCTCATGCTGGTGGCCTTCTATACAGCTTTTAGTTCCCCCACATATTTAAACAGTGGTAAATATCACAGACTATACTGGTCAGATGTGAATTCTGGACTCACCCTCATTAATTATATTATGTTGCATGAGTGCTCAGCTGCTTTGACTTTAATAGCCTTTTCTGCAAAATGGGAACAATAGCAGCATGGACCCCACACAGTTGTTATATTAATTAGGATGTACAATTCAAGCTGTGCCCATGATAAGCAACAAAATGTAGTAGTTGTTTATATTAATAACAGGAAGCATAGGAAATAGAATCTACACTTATGATTTATCAAAGGGTACTATGCTCCTTACCAGATTTCCTGAACACATTGTAAGGTCTCAAAGGAAGACTCCATCACTTGGTAAAAAAATGATGTTTAGAACTTGAATCTAAAGTGAGTAGAGGGAGACAAAGCTGAGAAATGTACAGCTCCACTGAGAAAGATGGGTAAGGAGACACTATTCTAGGAAAACAGTTTAGCTCACCCAGTAAGAGAAACTCATTACTTGGTCTTACTACTGGCAAACCACTGTGCCCAGTTTGAGGGCATTTTCTACCTTCTCCCTAAGACCACTGAAGACAGCTTCTGTTCTAGAACAAAAGATGCCTTCACAGTCTTCTGAAAACCTCTGCACATCAATGTGCTTTTATAAACTTGGAGCATCTCTTCTTCATACCACAGCTTTCCTACAACCTTGCTTGGCTGAGGGAAGAAACTAGGTTTGAAGTCCCTGTTATACAATTAAGCAGCATAGGACTCCCTGCTACTGTGAGAAAGGTGGTGCCATAGTCCTAAATTCTCCAAGTAAATGGCCCCAGTCCCCTGACTTTAGACTGTCATTATAACTGTGATCCGAACTGGATTTGTGTTTTCCAGAACAAAGCTGGTTCATGCAATTTGTAGCTCATAAATCCTTTCCCCACAATGTGAGAGGAAACCACCACACTACAAATGATAACATGTTGTTTCTTAGTCTCAATGAAACATTTCTCTCTCTTGTACGTAATTAATTGTTAATTGAAAACATAATGAATTATAGCTGCCTATAATTAATTTAGCAAAACACTTCACTGAAATATGACTAGAAGTCTTTCTCCAGACTTGTCTTGTTTTACAAAGCAGTGAGAGAGTTGTATGTGCACAAATTATTTCATAGCCCAGTACGTGGTGAGCATCACAGATTGCTAGGCAGTGGGGAAGGTGTGTAAGGCAGCCTAATGAAAGGATGGATTCCTTAGGGACAGCATCTGTTGTTGGAGCTATCCATCCCTCTGGCACAAGTTACAGGTGGCTCAAGCTTGAAGAATGAAACCATCGTTGCTGTAGTCACTACAAGCCCCAGAAAGGAGCAAAAAATTAGCTTCATGCCCTAGATAGGTATCATCAACTGGTTTATTTTCAAGTAGTAGGAGTGTC
This sequence comes from Micromys minutus, assembly GCF_963924665.1. NCBI lineage: Eukaryota > Metazoa > Chordata > Mammalia > Rodentia > Muridae > Micromys > Micromys minutus. The sequence continues at coordinate 23,649,400 of NC_137981.1, read as the reverse complement.
CTGTCTGAACATATAGCTCTGACTTTTTCTGGATGTCAGATTGGGACAGGAAGGGAAATGATCTCCAGCTCATGGAATTATCTGAGGGTCTCTTCATTGGTTCAGGTTATCTCAGATCCAAGCATAAATGTTCCTAACGACTAACTCCACAGAGAATAGAACAGATCCTGAAGGTTCTATGCGTTTACCTCATAACAATGTGCCACAAAGGCCCAAGAGCAATAATCAACCATACTCTTAACACAGTTGGGGCCAGATGGCTGATGCTCTTTTTCACAATAGTCTTTAGTAACCAAAGACACAACCCTTTCCCAGTAGCTTCATTCAGCCTCAGAATGTTCAAATGGGGAACTGTGCCAAGAAGTTGAAAGACAATATTTTTCAACATATTTTGTCCATAGTATGTAATTAAAACAGCTTTGGTTTTTTCAAGCTATCAATATCATTTTTCTCCCTTTGTTGCTTATACAGTGGTTATGTTCTTCACTTACGAAGCTTCTTCTGTGGTCAGTTTCTTTCACAATCATTTTTCTCCCCATTCAATGTTTCTTCTCACATGCTACCCTTCACCATTCGCAGGCTCATTCTGGTCCTCACCTTCTTCTTTTTTAAAAAAAATGCAACCTGCTCTCTTCCATAGGCAGCATTTAACATCCCTGCAACACTTTCTCTTTGCCATATGCATATCTTTTGTCATCTTCTCACACTTTTTTAAATATTAAAAATAGGTTATTCTCTTATACACTACTACCTAACCACAGTTAACTCTCCCTCAACTCCTTTCAGCTACTCCCCACTTTCTCCCCCAGTTTTACCTTCCCTACATCTCCCTTCAGGAAAAAGCAGGCCTCTAAAAGACAAAAACCAAATGCAGTGAGAAAAGTTACAGTAAGACACGGCAAAAAAGTAATATTAGGGCTGAATAGGGCAACCCAATTGGTGACGAACAGTCCCACGAGCGGGCAAAAGTGTGAGAGTACTTTAATTTCCCTAACTTGAACATTGAGTACCATATTGAAAAAATAGGGAGAGAGTCCTTGAATTTAATGGGATTACTCCAATTTTCTCTCCAACTAACTAATGAAATAATGATGTGATTTTTTTTCTCTGAGTTTGTTTATATAGTGGATTATGGGTTGAATTTCTGTATATTGAAACATCCCTGCATCCCTGGAAGAAGTTAAGGTATCACTATCTGTTGATAATATAATACTATAATAAGCAACCCCAAAATTCTACCTGAGAACTCCTACTCCTGAAAAACAAATTTAGCAATGTGGCTTGATATGAAATTAACTCAAACAAATTAGTAGCCTTCCTTTATACAAAGGATAAATGAGCTGAGAAAGAAATACAAAAAACATTTTTCAAAACAGTTACGAGAAATATAAAATGTCTTGCTGTAACTCACACCAAAGAAAGAAATGATCTCTATGACAAGAATTTCAAGTCCCTGAAGAAAGAAACTCAAGAGGACCTCAGAATATGGAAAGATACCCCGTGCTCATGAATCCATAAGGTTAACACAGTAAAAATGGCCATCTTACCAAAAGCAATCTACAGATTCAATGCATACCTCATCAAAATTCCAACACAATTCTTTACAGACATGGAAAGAGAAATTCTCATATCAAAAAAACCAAAAAACCCAAGATAGCCAAAACAATTCTCAATAATAAAACAACTTCTGAGAGAGTCATCATTCCTGGCCTCGGAGCTGTACTACAAAACAGTATTGATAAAAATTGCATGGTATTGGTACAGAGAGATAGAGAGGTTGATCAATGGAATAGAACTGAAGAGACAGAAAAAAATCCCACACACCTATGAACACTTGATTTTTTGACAAAGATGTCAAAACCATGCAGTGGGGGAAAAAAGCATATTGAACAAATGATGTTTGTCTAATTGGTGGTTGGGATGTAGAAGAATGCAAATTGATCCATATTTTTAAGCTTATATCAAGTTCAAGTCCAAGGGGATAAAGGACCTCCACATAAGACCATACATACAGAAACTAATAGAAGAGAAAAATGGGAAATAGCTCTGGAAACATTAGCATAGGAGAAAATGTTCTTAACAGATCACAAATGGCTCAGGCTCTGAGATCAAAAAAGACTAATGGAACTTCATGAAACTAAAAGGCTTCTGTAAGACAAAGGACATTGTAAATAAGGCAAAACAGTAGCCTATATATTGGGAAAAGATCTTCACTGGTCCTATGTCTGATATAACTAGAAATATCCAAAGAATATAAGAAGTTAGACTCCAGAAAATCAAATAACCCATTAAAAATTGGGATACAGAGCTAAACAGAAAATTCTCAACTGAGGAATTTCAAATGGCCAAGAAGCAATTAAATAAATGTTAAATATCCTTAGTAATCAGAGAAATGCAAATTAAATGACCCTGAGATGCCACCTTATACCAGTCAGGAAGGCTAAGGTCCAAAACTCTGGTGACAGCAGATGCTGCTGAGGATGTAAAGAAATAGGAACACTCATCCATTTTTGATGGGATTGCAAACTTGTACACCCACTCTGGAAATCAATCTGGCAGTTCCTCAGAAAACTGGACTAAGCCAAGCGATCCCTATGGACGAGTTGGAAGGACCGAAGGAGCTGAAAGGGATTGTAATCCCACAGGAAGAACAACAGCATTAAATAACCCTTCAAGCTCCCAGTGACCAACTAAGCCTTAACCAAAGAGCATACACAGTCTGGTCCATGGCCACTACAACATAGTATTGCCTTATCTGGCCTTTGTGGTAGGGAATATACTTGGTCTTGTGGAGGCTTGATGCCTCAGAGAAGGGGATAATAGAGGAATAAGGTGAGGGTGAGTAGGTGGGTGGCAGAGCACCCTTTTACAGACAAAGAAGAGTAGTAATGAGGTGGGAGGCTTGAAAAGGATACAACATTTGAAATGTAAATAAATATATTTTTGTAACATGAGTAAGAGTCACACTATTCCCACTCTTAAGAGTCCCAGAAGAACACCAAGCTAACAACCATAACAAATACACAGCAGACCTGAAGCAGACACTGGAAAGACCCTTGTTTTCAGCTTCAGTCTCTGATGAGCCCTGCTTAGTTGATACTGTGGTTATGTTCTACTGGTATTCTCCATCCCCTCTGACTCCTATAATCTTTCCTCCCCAAGGTTTCCCAAACTCTGAAGAGAGGGACCAAACAGAAAATTCCATTTTAGATTCCTCTCTCTCTCTCTCTCTCTCTCTCTCTCTCTCTCTCTCTCTCTCTCTCATACACACACACACACACACACACACACACACACACACACACACACACACACACACTCACATACACACATGTGCCCATGCATGCCTATCTCATAGTCAGAGTTCAAAATTTGGTATATTTTCCAATTGCCCCCCCCCCATCGTTTAGACTGGACCTCTTATTAAACTTCAAAGTTGACAATTAACCTATACTGAGTGGCCTCTGGACACAGGGATTCTCTTGTCTCTGCTTGCACAACACTAAATTACAGATGCATGTCTCTTTGTCTGGCTCTTAGTTGAGTGCTAGGGAATCAAAGTCAGGTTTATGTTACTATCTATTCAGACTCCAGTTTTTCTCATCTTAATAGATACAGAACCTTCCCACTCTTACTAACTCAGCGTTTCCTCAACCTATATGTTTAAAGCTTGGGCACTGGCTCATAATCTTTATCCCAGGAAGATTGTACAAGTCAACATCAACATCTCTGCTTTTGTAGAAGTGTCTTTTGACATACAAACTTTGGTGGAAAACATTCAGCCTCTCAGATTTTATCTCTCCAGGGAACTCCTGAAATATAGGGTTGGTAGATAAAGATGAATGGCACTCTTTAGCACCAAGACAGTTCTTATAATGGCCTTGGTAATGATACTTATTAGTAAAAATGTATGAAAAATGTCTTTACTTTGTACTTCTTTTGAAAAGCATATTCTGCATTTATTAGCTGCCTAAGCTGACCAGCATTTCAATCATCAATAATTATATTCAAATAACCATCAGAATCATTCTATTTCTACCATGCAAAAGTCAATACCAGAAGAAAAGTGTAATGAACAGATATCTAAGCCTTTGAAGTAAGGAGAGACAATGAACAGCCTTGAGGACCCCAAGTTTAAATGATGGCGGGCAACAGCTCCTAGATCATCCTCTCTAAACCTTTCATTAAAAGACAGATGAGAAGAAGGAAAACATGGATTGCAGCATAGTAAATGTAGTTATACAGACTAGTTCTTAAACCTGAGAATAATAGACTCTCATTTTGATGTAGATGAAGCTGACTAGAGAAAATTCTAAGGCCTCCATCAAAAAAAAAAAAAAAAAAAAAAAAAAAAAAAAAAAAAAAAAAAACACTGTATTTTAATATGACTAAAATAAAGTCATCTTATAAAATATGGGGGAATGGATGCTTTTTCCACCACTTGGTACTTGATTCAGAGACCTGAATATAATCAGAAATCTGGGAAGCAATCCAACTTTTTCCACAGCAAAAGGTACTCAGTAAAACAGTCAGAAACTGATCCAGATTTCCTTCAACTACATGGACATTCTTAATATAAAGTAAAAAATGCAAACTCTAAGAAAATATTGAAACAAAACTGGAGGCAATCAAGAATGGAAATGAAGTGTCTATGAGGCAAGGGATGTCCATAAGGGCCAGCACTCTCACTAAACAAGGTATCAACCTACACCCTAAATCTAGCATCTATTACTTCAATGTACAAGAGTGTAGCTGAAGTTAACCGGTTAGGAAAAATACCAAATAAAATGTTGACATAATCATTTTGCTAGCTAGCCTAGATTTACAAAACTAAATCTGAGGATCAGGGACTGAAGAGATAGATCTGCAGTTAAGGGCAGTGACTAGGTTCAATTCCTAGCACCTACATAGTGGCTAACAACTGTCTGCTACTCAAGGTCCAGAAGTTCTGAAACCCTTTTTTGGCCTCCATGAGCATCTCATGCATGTGATACACAGACATAAAAGCAGGCCAAACAACCATATCACAGAGAACTGTGACAATATCCAGTGTTTAATGTCACTTATCTCAAACTCTACTCCTATGAATAAAATAGTCAAGACAGCCTAGGGTACAATGAGCCTCTACAGACTATCTCCTCTTCCAGAATGGAAAAGGATTTCTGATATTTGTTTTTTTATTACAACTCATGGAAGTTGCTGGGCAGATTTATGGGAATGACACTGTTGTCGCCCTACATATTTTTCCCCTTTTACTCTATGAAATGTAGAATTTAAAAAGTAAGAGAAGAAAAATGTGTTTACTTGGTCACTCATGGTGACTGAGAGGAGTACCATTGTGGTAGGCTCAAATACTGTCTTCTCTATTCTCATCAAAAATTAGATTTATATAAATCAGTAAAAATGAAAGACCAAAATTACCTGAAACCAGAACATCAACAGGAAAATTATCTAGAGCTGCTATTAAGTAGGTATTGTGAATCACCTCCTCAATAAATCTGGAGTTCTCTCCAGTAATGGGTTTGGCCCTGGTGTGACTGAAACATGGGTAGGATAATATTAGTAAATACTGATGCCAAAATCAGAAATACAGATGCAGTTTTACAACCACACAGAAAAATGGCACCAATAGACCCTGTCTAGTAACAAAACAAATTTAATTTTGGCGAATCATGTATATAGCAGCATAGAGCATCCTGCCTTGGAAAAAGTGCTATGTGAGATAGCTTCTGCTATCAGACAAGCTGCACAGAAATCCAGAGATGGAAATAGGAACAATAGTCACTTTTTTTACTATCCATTGAAGCTTATCCTTGCCCATAAAGACGGAACACCAGTGAGAAGCAGAACCTTTCCTCTAGAATTGAAAAGACGGCTTTTGTGCCCTCTTTCAGTGTTCTTGATACTGGACATTTAACAATAGACTTACCCAGATTGCTGAAAGTTTCTGCCTAAATGTCACTGCATCTGGGAATGCTAGCATCAGTCATTCTCTACCCTTGAACATCTTCCATGCTGATATCTGGTCAAAATGATGTTCACAACAGCCACTACATAGAAGTTAATATTACAGTTACCTGATGGGTAGAAAAGGACTCAACATCAGCAACAACAACAACAAAAAGATGCTAATAGAACTACATAGCTTTACAAGGATGTAAATCTAAATACCAGTCTCCTTAAACAGTCAACCCATTATTATGAGTGAGCCTCTTGCTACTTCCTTTTATCAGAATATATTAATAGGTTCTTTTTAAGGGTCTATGACCTGTCTAGCCATAGGTTCTGGGCTGAATAGTGGTGCCAGGTGTGGGTTTCATAGTGTAAAACTGGCTTTAAATCTGTCAGAAGCTACTTGTTTAGTAAGTAAACCACTCTTACACTAGTCAGTATATCTTGTCAGGCTGGTTGCAATTGTAGCTCATAGGGTTCACACCTCAGAAGGACTGATGGCTACTTTTGTTTTTCTAATAGCATACATATCACCTTTCAGCACTATGAAAACTAGCTAATGGGAACACAATTATTAATGAATTAACTTTTAAAAAGTGGGTTTTGGCAATCTCAGATTTCCAGCATTGAAAAATGTTCACTAGATTTTCTACTTTCTCTGGCTGTGTTGCTGAGCATCTAGTAGTTTGTGACACCCCAACTGTCCCTAGAACAAATTCAAGGGAAAAGAATACACTCAAGAGTAAGGTTTTAGAGTTTTTGCCCCAGAACTACTTAAACTATAGTTTTATTTTATTTCATTATTTTCTCTGCCTATTATTTTCTATTTCTTATCTACTACTCTGTGGTGTTATCCTAAGTAAGCACAATCAATTTGATCTCTGTGTGCCCAGATAAATTCAGCTGAAAAGCACAGCCTGCATGGAAATTAAAAAAAAAAAAAATGTGGTCTTTCTTTAATTGTCTTGGGAGATCAACTAAGCGAAGAACTATTAGAAACATGTAAAGTGAAAGAAACCTAAGCAACACACATGAATTAGAGATATGACAAAATTAATTAAGGCTGCGTGGGTTGCAATTTACCAATCTGTCAAAAACTCTTTTAAAGAATAATTCAAACTGTAGCTAGCAGAACCTGTAACTAGGTACTAGAAAGTCTATTTTTGCTTTTTGCCTTCTGCCTTTTAGGTATTTTAATTTGTAACATGATATAGTTTATTTGCTTTGTATTGCTGCTCCCAGGATATTTCAGCTACTTGGAGTGAAATCAGCAAATTCTAGAGACTTATTTGAATTTACACTCCCTCTTTGCAGGGTCTGTTTATAGGTGTGGTCAGCAGAATCATGTCCTCACTTCAAAGACACCCACATCTGAATCCTGAAATCATTGAATCTGTTAGCCCAGTGACAAAGGGACTGTGAAGATGTAATTAAGATAAGAGCCTTGAGATTGAAATATTATCTAAGATTTTTTAGTTGTGACAAATCTAATATCAGAAATTATTAAAAATTGAACACAAGAGAAGAAAGAGTAGAAGTCATGTCAGAAGGTTATAGTGGAGGACAGGATCTCTTTAAATCAGGAGCAGTACAGCCATCAAATAAGGAGGAAGCTGAGTCTTAAGACAGCCAAGAACTAAATTCTGCCAAGAGCTAAATGAAAAAGAAAATACACCCTTCTGTCCAATATTCAGAAATTAACAGTCTATAAACACCACTGTTTTGACACACAAGACCTATGTCAGACTTCCAACCTATAGAACTACATACTAAGCTAGTACCGTGTTTGCAGCTAAATCCCTGGCAATTTGTCACAACAATAGTAATAAAAAAAATCTAGCAAAGAAGGGCAAACTAAGGTGGTTTGCAAATTTATAGAAACTCTGACTGGAATGCCAACAAATAAATGTCACAGTTAATGCTGAATTTTGTGTTTCTCTTCTCCTTGCCCTATACATTGACCCTGAAGGACATAGAGGCTTTTGTGACTAAAACTAAAATTAAATAAAAATTCTAAGATCCTTATCAACACTAAGACCATGTAACTTACATCAGCTACTAATGCCAAATGGTCGATAAAACATTTCTGCCTTTACCTTGTTTGAATACCTTTTCTTCAAACATAAAATAAACATGGAGGGCTGCTCAGTGCCAGGTTATATCCTGAATGGCTCTGCTGTGCACCTTCCTCAGAATGTGAAGTTAATGTCAGCAAGGGGTCCCTTTGATGCTGAAGGAAGAGAAAGGAGTCATTAAAAAAAAGTTCTACAGAGATCCAGATACTAGGCTGGGGGCCTTGCCTATTGAGTTTCAGAACAATACTGGCAAACTTGAAATCTTAGATACATTCTATGATCAAGGAATCAAAGCTTTTGAAAATCTAGGACCTTTGGCAAGGCCAACACAGATCATTAAATCTGCCTGACTCCAAGGTGATCAAGAGGAAAAGTTATAGAGACACTTCCTTCAACTAACCAAATAAAATGATCCTTAAAGGGCATGGAGAATGTTTTAAATTATATTTATTCATTTGTGCATAGGCATGTGCCTAATCATGTATTGGAAGGTCAGAAAACAATGTGTGAGAACTGATTCTCTCATTTTAACCCATAGGTTCTGAACATTAAACATGGCTGATTAGGCTTAGCACCAAGTGCTTCCACCTGCCGAACACCTTCCCCCAATTAAACATCTCATACAACTAGACTTTACGTTCCTTTTGTTTGTCAGCTCTTGCAAGAGTTGTCTTTTATTTTTAATTTTTATTTGTTTATTTACTTACTTACTTACCTACTTTTTTTTTCCCATGAGACCCAAATTGCCCATGGAGACAACATATATTTTCTTGAAGACTTCTTATCTTATGGACAAAAAATAAATACTTGTCCTTTTTTTCAACACCTAAACAAAGGCTGTATGTTGCCTTAGTCATTTGAAATTTCTGAGAACAAACCACCTTTTGGAGCTGGAAATCTACCCATCAAGAAGACTGGTGTCCTACCAGGTTTACTAGTATTCTAAATGGAGGACACTACAGTTTCATGCATTATTCTTTATTCTTATAACCATCATTTTAGGTATATGATCTTTTCATTTTTAAAATGAGAAAAATACACATCAGAAAGGGCAAGGCCTTTACAAATGTCAGTGGACTAACAAATGTCAGTGCCAAATTTCGAACCCTGACTCTCTGATCGAAACTCACTGTCTTCTCAGACCCTTGTGCTTCCAGCTGGCATAAACATCTTCCATAGAAACCACAATCATTTATGATTTCCACACCAAGGGTCAGCCATCATCTGATGTCTTACTTGAAAGAATCAGGTGATTGAAGTTTATTTCAACATACCTTTCAGGAGTGGCTGTGTGCGTGTGCATGTGTGTGTGTGTGTGTGTGTGTGTGTGTGTGTGTGTGTGTGTGTGTGTGTGCATGTAGTGTAGTGTGCCTCTGTATAGTAAGAAGTGTGAGAGCTTACAACCTTGATATTTCTATGGACATCTGAAGAAAGAAGTACAATAACCTATTAGGTTCTCATGGACCAACTTTCACAGATAAAAGCTTCCAAGTAAATTGATGCAGGCTTTACAATGTTATATGGGCTTCCCCCATACATACAGCCAGTATTGTGGACCATTTTTAGTGTAAGAGAAATAATCTGTGAATGTATAAACCATGTAGCATTTTGTCTCCAGAACCAAGAACATTCCCTGTCAACTACTAAATTCTACTAATTGATACACTGTGGGGTTTGGCCAGCCAGTGTCTTATTTCCATAATGTCAGTTGGTGGTTTAGTACATTTTATTTTGATGATTTGCTTGTACCATTCACTCTGGGTATAGAGCCAATGTATAAACCAGAGTGTTCAGCATGCATCAGTGGATACCCAGCAGTGGCTTTTCAGCCTCTGCAGATTTTAGACAGAGAGGCCAATCATTTCATGTTAATTTTGCTATGGTTGCTTGTTGCTATTTTTAAAATAAAAACAAAGGATTTGGAATGTGTCCCAGCAGCATAACATTTGCTTAGGGTGTTCATGCCCCAAGTTCTAGCCTCAGCATTTCAAAATCAATAAATAAAAAGCAAAAGTAACTAAATAACAACAACCTATAGAGACATAGCTGGGTTTGACATGAGAACAAAGCCCATAAACACCAGTCCTTTAACAGAGAAAAGAGTCAGGAGTCTACAACAAAAGCTAAAGAATGAAATTCTATAGAAAGTAAAGTAACAGACCCAGAGGACAGCTACCACCAACGAAAACAGGTGTTTATTATAAGACAGACACATGCTGACAGAAGCTTAGGATGCGCTGTATACCTGGACTGTCCACATGGTTTGGAAGGAAGGTCATACCCAAAGAAATAGACACTATTGTTTGAATCAAGCCTAAGTATCTTTGTGTTTGTTTATTTGGTATTTTTTTTTCTGTATGATACCCTTGGCTTGTCCTAGCCACTTAAAAAATAAATCTTCATTATATCTACTGAGGTTCAGACACCCATCTGTTAGTTCATTACAATGATTGTAGTGAAAACATTTGGAAGGGTGGTTTCACGAAAAATAATTCATGGCTAAATATCTGAAGAGACAGACTAGATCACATCTTGGAAACCACAAAAGTTGGAAAGAATTCAGAACCCTGCTAGAGAGGAAAGCAACTTCTCAGTCTCCCTACAGTCAGATAACATTGCTTCTATATAGTGAGATAGCATTGGTACAGATGCTGAGGAAGACTGCACTGCTGCCATGCACTGAGGAACCACAGCCAGAGATGTAAACACAGTGTTCAGAAGTATGTTGCCAACAACCATCAGTTGGTAAAAGGCAAGTGGGAAAGGAAAGACTGTGCCAAACATTGGGAAACATTGACCAAGTTGAAGAGACCATTTTGAAGTCATGGCATTTCTAAGAATCTAACTTTCTGGGGATAATTGTCTGAACTTAAAAGTCTCCTGATCTCAAGGAAATCACTAACATACATCTATGTGGCTCCATAAAAGCCATCTTTTCCGATAATATTTCATTATTTATTTCAAAATAATATTCATTACTTCAAAATCCAGTATTTCCTTTGGTGAAATTACTTCTTACACTGTCTTGTACACAGACAGGCTTATAATACAAATATACACAATTGGGATATTAAATCCCCTTGACAAAAATTGGTACAGAACTGAGAAGATAAAGCCTAAACAGGACCCTGTCTGTGGAAAGACTCAAAGCAGATAAAAAAAAAGTTCCAGATTCTATCATCAGTGCACGAAATAGGAACCTAACTGATGGGGCCCCTTCTGTGGGTCTTTCATCAGGATCAAATCATCAGGAATATGGAAATCTCTTGTCACCTCCAGAAGTCACTCATGAGTCTGAGAGACAAGTGCACAGGGGGTCCCTGATATTATTGAACATTTCGGCCAAGGATATTAATTTGATCTCATCACACCCTTCATCATAGACTACTGCCACATATTGGAGAAGTAAATGTGTGTCAATTTTTTATAAAATCCACAGGTTATAAAAGGAATGGTTAAGAAAGGATTATAGTACTAGCTAAGGATTTTGTATCACAAGGAAAACTGATCAGTATCAGTATGCTCTAAAATAAGAGTGTATAAATTATCATAAAGTGGCATCATCTATACATAACAGGATGGAGGCTGTTTGAATGCTGTCCACAGAGGATAGGATTTGACCTTAAAGGCCAAAGCAGTTTGGAATATCTGCTGACCTCAGGCTTGTTTCTATTAACATGAGCTCATAATGAGACTACTGATCCCATTCCTAATTTAGTGTCCCCTCTATAATACCTTCTGGGATGGAACCTAGAAACTCTGAATTCATTACCTTTGGATGTAGTCTTTGCCGCTGAAGTCCTGGTTTTTTGTTTGTTTGTTTGTTGTTGTTGTTGTTGTTTGGTTTTGCTTTTTTTTCAGGTTACAGTCATGAATTACCTGAATATTATGATTAAAAAACACAACTTTCTCTTGGTTTTGTATATATACACTGTAACTTGGACACCAAATTACTATTTTCAGGAGCATAGTACAAGGATCTTGTATAAGACTTCTGTTTATTAATCTCTTGATTTATTGCAGCAGCTGCTCCACAATCTACTGTTTCTACACATTTCCTCTCTCTCTCTTTAAACCCAATGGAATGTACATGAAAAAGACTGAACAGTGGGATCCTGGGATGGAGAACACACAGGAAGTACTTGGAAGTGTATTTATAGAGCCAGGCATGATACAGAAGGAAAAACAGACAAATGAAACATAACTGTTCTACTCTAACAGAATGCTTTCTTTATCATGCATTGGCTCCAAGGAGTGCAAATACCTTGTCCTAAAAAACACGCTGCTATCTCTGATAAACTGTCAAAAATACCCCCTGAAATTCTCAGAAAGCCAGGTCTCTATTTGTTTCTACAGAAACCACAGCTTTTACACACATCACCTTCTACTATAACAATCTACAGACACTAACAACACCTGACCCAGAAAATGGACAAGAGTGGGAAAGAAAAAAATCATGTTTGAACTAAAAAGAGAAATTAGAAACATAACTTTTGGTTTACAGACTTTAGAAAAACACCATGTTGAGAACAATGAGAAGACAGATTCTCTTAGTAGAATGAATATCTTTTTCCTATCTTGCTCCAGGACATTTGAGGACACCTTCCCCTCTTTCCTGGAGGGCTCTGTATCCTTCTCACCCAACCCATAGTCTCTCCTTCCTTAGTGGAGCAAAGCTCTGTTTGTTGAAATGCCAAGTTTTGTCAGAACTGATCTCCTTGCACAGTCCCTAGGCTAACAGAGTTGAAACTCAAGGGAAACATGTTTACATACATTTCTAAGACATAGCCCTGACACCATAATTTTTCCTTGCATAGGCACCTATAACTAGACCTTTATAGTAACATTTATGACCTTTTAGAATTAACACAAAGCCAGAGATTTATTGAATGGCATCTGCAGAGCAATTTCAGACATATAGACTCATAGATCCTATAGCTTGTTCAGCAGATGCTCTTTCTATCACTCATTTTTACAACTAACTGCCCCCATCTTCCTGGACAAGCAACCATGTACAAACTCCTTGATGCTTTGTCTAACATCCTATTGTCAAAAATTGTCTTTCATGTCTTTTTCAAAAAGTCACTCTGCTTCAGGAACCCAGACCCCAAGGCTAGGAGCATTATTTCTCACCACACAGACTAGTGAAGCTGTTTGGTTCATTGCCAGCCTTACACTGACCCTAACTCTACATTCACCCCACTATACCAGCAAAGGAGACTAACTCGAACCCATTCTGAGTCATTCTTTTTCTCACCTCCAAAAAACAACCTTTACTCCTGCTGCTGTATAGACTAATCCCCTGCATCTTGCATAAAAGGCTAGTTTCTTATTGTATACTCTCTCTTGGAGCTGTCAATACAGTGAAGTGGAATCAAAGTTCACCTCTGAAAAGGAACACAGATTTCCCAGAAAAACAGAAACCTGACAGAACATCAGAACATCAAGGGCAAAGGTTCATGTTGAAAACTCTTGAGAATGAAAGTAAGTTGCAGTGCTGGATATGATTCCTCTGAGTGGTAACAGCTGCTAAAAAGAGAATATGATGCAGAAATTAAATTCCAGCCTCCATGTCTGTTATCAGTCCTCACTAGAGCAAAAAGAACTTCTTTTGAGCCATAAGATAGTAGAAATCAAATCTTGCTATGTGGTTAAATGTCCTAAGGGCTCAGATTGGGCTCCACATTCAAGGTTTCTAGTTCAATGATCTTGGGTGGGGGCTGACAATTTACATTTATGGCAAGTTTCCCTTGAGTTTCAGTTCTGTTAGCCTAGGGACTGTGCAAGGAGATCAGCTCTGACAAAACTTGGCATTTCAACAAAAGAGCTTTGCTCCATTAAGGACAGAGAGACTATAGGTTGGGTCAAAAAGATACAGAGCCCTCCAGGAAAGAGGGGAAGGCATCCTCAAATATCCTGGAGCAAGAAAGAAAAACTCACAAGAGACACATGAATGTCTTCTAGGCACCAAAGCGATAGTCTTTGATGTTCTAGTGAATAATATAGTAAAAAGATTAGATATTTTCCAAGAAAAGATAGTAAATCTTTATGATTTGTATGACTGAAATTTTGAAATACATATAGTACAATAAGCAGAATAACAGTAGAAGTCCAACTGAGTTAAGCAGATAAAAATGGAGGTACTTCCTTACTTACTTGCCTGCATAGAACCTCCCCATATTATGAAAAGTAGCAATTACAGAGGAAGCTTCTGGCTCAGCTCCAGTATGATTTTCTTGTCCTGTGACAAAAAGTGGCAGTATCTTTAGAACTCATGCTTGGGTGTGAATCCTGCAAGCTACATTCAGGTCCTGCAAGACAAGATGTGTGCCCTCTAGTTCATAAAGCCATAACTTTTATGGGAATCACCAACCACTTCCTGGTTGGATTTGAAGACTACTAGTACTGTAAATGTGGTTAAAAGCTTTCAGATGGGGGGAAGCCCCTATTCTTTTTGTCAAATAGCCATGTTATTAAAATGCCTCCTAAACACTATTCACAGACAAAGGCTTTGTGCAACAGGCAGCAGCTAATGAAGACACTCATAACCGCCCTAAGAGTTAGGAGTAAGTGAGGGTAGAAAGATAGGTCATAAGTTGCTTCACTGTGTCGCCCCTTTGAAGGCTCAGAAGACAATGTGGAAGACAGAATAGAAAGAACGTAAGAGTAGAAAGAGCACCAAGAAGATGTCTATGTATGCAACTTGGCATCATGAATGGAGCTCTCATGAACTCAGTGCAGACGTGGTTAACTTCAAGAGACCTGCAATTACTGAGAACATCAACATTTCATTATGGATAGTGCAGAGGCCCATAAGACCTATTCCTTCCTGAGTGACTACTGCTGATTAATGCTTTTAGGGAAAAATTTCTACAATGGATACCTCTGCTCCAGTAAATAACCTCTCATGTGCACTTGGACAAGAAACTCTAATTAAACTGTGCAGGTTACATACAAAGAGTTTCAGTAGGAGCAAGGTACTGGGGGATGAGAGAGAACAGCAGCAGAATAACTAAAATTCATTATGTAAGTTTATGAATCTGTCAAACAATTTTTAAGAGAAAAAAATTGATGTACTAACTTTCATTGCCATTTTCAATGATCAGGATCTCAAATTTCTCTCATACATGTTTGATTATTCAAAAGATGGGATTAGCCTAGTTTAGTACAAAACATTTTCATGGAGCACCTGCAAGGTCTTATGCCAGATGCTGTTGACACAGATGAAAGCAATCCATTCCTACCCTCAAGCTGTGGACTGTCTGGTTACTCAGAAAAGGATGGTTCTCTAGCCCCAGGACTCAGGGTTCAGTGTGTAGTGCTATAGTTAACAGCATGAGCTGCAGTGTCAGAATGAACAGGTGTAAACCCTGACTCTACAGATCGCTGACTGCATCTGATTGATTTAATTGTAATTTTCTCCTTTAAGTTGGGATAATAACTCTCCTCCTTAACAGGCTGTTAAAGAATCAAAGAGGAAATGCTTCTACAGGGCTAAGCACAGGACTGACACAACACAACCACAGGAAAGGCAGTTTCTATTGTGAGTTCTAGACTCCAGGCTACCTGCTAGAGATTGACGATCAATATAGCAAATAGAGAAGCTTCCAAATCCCAAATCTCCCTATAACTGTGCTCTGAAATCTTGGCTGAGTAAAACTATTAACATGGCTCAGTTTTTCATTGTGAGGTCTGCAAGGCCACCTACTACCACCATTCTGTCTGGCTGCAGCTTTGAGATACGTGAACTGTTTCTTTCTTGTCCAGTTTAGGTATTTGTATTAAATTTCTCTGCTCCCTAAAATTCCATCACATTTCCCTCCTTGATAATGTCTTGTGGAATTAACTCCTATGGCTTGCTACTTTCATATTTCTTTTTTTTAGACCAGTTTCTGTGACCTCAGAAATGGTGATTCACTCATTCCATATGTGGCTTTTCAGCTGACTCTTAATCTAAGTGAACAGATTCCCAAATACTGGAAGCCACTTTTTCTAACTAAGCCTAGGAATAAAATATGAATGAAGAATGCTCTTGCCTCTGGGTCAGAGAAAGAAGAAAATTCAGGAAATGAGCACAAGGAAGACCAGAAAGCACTGTGATAGAATTCTCAGACTTACATAGTTTTTTTTTTTTTCCCCTTTAGTCCTCACTCTGGTATAGCTAATGCATTTAATATCAACCTCCATTACTAGGTAGGATTTGTTGATCTTTCCAAGTTGTTAAGGGTTGAAAATAGAATGTATATTTTAAATGGTAATGATGGGTATTGGCAATACCAGATATTTAGGCAGATACTACATGCAAACCATCCCTAAAATGTGGCCTTATTAAGAAATATTTGCATTGCAAGGGGACCAGACACTCAGGCCCTTTGTCACCAGGAACAGCGGAGATCCAGGGACACCAGCCTGGCGAGACTTCACTGTGAGTAGCCAGGGCACAGAGAGGGCCAGGCTTAGCATGCGGTAGGCAAAGCCCTCCGGTTGGTCCAGGGGAGTAAGAACTCTGCCATAGGGACTCGGAGTCCGTCCTAAAGGCCTTTGCGTGTGGACCAAACACTCAAGCCATTTGCCAACTAAAACAACAGAGATCCAGGGACACAGGCCAGGTACACAGGAGAGACAGAAACCACTCACTGACAATAAGACCACTTGTAATCACAGAAAACAAGTTGGCAAGAGGAAAGCAAAAGAACTTACCCAAGGGAAACCAAGAAAACCTGGCAACATCAGAACCCAGCTCTCCCATCACAGCAAGCAGCCGAATGCCAAATACTCAGAAAAAAAAGACTTAGACCTGAAATCATATCTCAAGACGATGATGGAGATCTTTGAGAAGAGTGTGAATAAGTCACTTAAAAAAGAATGGGAGAAAAAAACATAAACAAATAGAAGCCTTTAATAAGGAAACAAAAAAAACTCAAAGAAATCAAAACTAGAGGAAAACAGAACCAAAAAGATGGAGAAATTTAAAAAGGAATTGAAAATGGAAATGGAAACAATAAAGAAAACACTAAAAGAGACAACTCTGAAGGAAGAAACCCTAAAAAAGAAATCAGGAATCACAGGCGCAAGCATTGCCAACAAACTACAACAGATGAGAGAGAGAATATCGGGGGCCAAAAATAACATTGAAAACAGACAAAACAGTCAGAGAAGATGCAAAAGCCAAAAAGCTCCTAAACCAAAATGTCCAAGAGATTCAGGACACAATGAGAAGACCAAACCTACGAATAATAGGAATAGAAGAGGGCAAAGAATATCAACTAAAAGGCACAGTAAATATCTTTAAGAAAATCATAGAAAAAAACTTCCCTACCCTTAAGAATGAGATTACTATGAGCATATAAGAAACCTAAAGAACTCCAAATAGAGTAAACCAGAAAAGAAATTCTTCCCAACATGTAATAGTCAAAGTGCCAAGTGTCTAAGCAAAGAAAGAATACTAAAAGAAGTAAGGGAAGAAGGTCATATAACATATAAAGGCAGACCAAACAGAATTACACCCAAATCTCAACAGAGACTATGAAAGTTAGAAGATCCTGGACAGACAACATACAAACAATAAGAGAACACAAGTGTCAGCCAAGCTGCTATACCCAGCAAAACTCTCAATCACCATAGATGGAGAGACCAAGATATTCCAGGACAAAACAAAATTTACACAGTATCTGGCCACAAATACAGCACCACAACGAATTATGGGTGGAGAACCCAATACAAGGACGGAAACTGCATCCTAGTAAAAACAAGAAATAGAAGCAGTCATCAAAAGTCTCCCAGTCAAAAAAAAAAAAAAAAAAAAAAAATCCCAGGTCCAGATGGGTTCAGTGCAGAATTCTATCAGACATTTATTGACAACATAATACCAATACTCTCCCTCCACACTATTCCACAAAATAGAGTCAAATGAAACACTACCTAACTCATTTTTTGAGGCCACAATAACCCTCATTCCTAAACCACATAAAGACCCTACAAGGAAAGAAAACTTCACACAAATCTCACTTCTGAACATTGATACAAAAATAGTCAACAAAATCCTTGCAAACTGATTCCAAGAACACATCAAAACTGTCATTCACCATGATCAAGTAGGCTTCATCCCTGGGATGCATAGATGGTTTAATATGTGGAAATCCATCAATGTAATCCACCATATAAACAAACTGAAAGGAAAAAAACCACATGGTCATCTCACTAGATGCTGAGAAACCATTTGACTAAATTCAACACCCCTTCATGTTAAAAGTCTTGGAAAGAACAGGAATCCAAGGCCCATATCTAAACATAATAAAAGCAATATACAGCAAACCAACAGCCAACATCAAACTTAATGGTGAGAAACTTGAAGCAATCCCACTAAAATCAGGGACTAGACAAGGCTGCCCACTCTCCCACTACCTATTCAACATAGGTACTTGAAGTCCTGGCTGGAGCAAATAGACAGCAAAAGGAATTCAAAGGGATACAAGTTGAAAAGGAAGAAGTAAAAATATCACTGCAGATGACATGATAATGTATGTAAGTGACCAAAAAAATTCCACCAGAGAACTTCTACAGCTGATAAACAAGTTCAGCAAAGTGGCTGGATATAAAATTAACTCAAAAAAATCAGTAGCCTTCCTCCACTCAAAGGAAAAACATGCAGAGAAAGAAGTTAGGGAAAAGATACTCTTCACAATAGTCACAAACAAAATGAAATACCTTTGTGTGACTCTAACTAAGCAAGTGAAGGATCTTTATGACAAGAACTTCAAATCTCTAAAGAAGGAAATCCAGGAAGATCTCAGTTATAATGATCTTCTATGCTCACGACTGGAAGGATCAACATTGTAAAAATGGCCATCTTACCAAAAGCAATTTACAGATTCAATACAATCCTCATCAAAATTCCAACGCAATTCTTCATAGAGTTGGAAAGAGCAATGTGCAATTTCTTCTGGAATAACAAAAGACCTAGAATAGCAAAATACATGCTCAACAAGAACATATCTGCAAGACTCAGCATCCTTGACCTCAAGCTATGTAACAAGGCAATTGTGTTAAAAACTGCATGGTACTGGTACAGAGATAGGCATGTGGATCAATGGAATAGAATAGAAGATACAGAAATGAACCCTCACATATATGGTCACTTGATTTTTGTCAAAGGAGCTGTAAATATTCAATGGAAAAAGGACAGCCTCTTCGACAAATGGTGTTGGTTCAACTGGCACTCAGCATGCAAAAGAATGAAAATAGACCCTTTCTTATCTCCTTGTACAAAGCTCAAGTGCAAGTGGAACAAAGATCTCCACATTAAACCTGGTACACTGAAACTGTTAGAAGAGAAAGTAGGGAAAGCCTTAGAACACGTAGGCACAGGGGAAAATTTCCTGAACAGAACAACAATGGCTCGTGCTCTAAGGTCAAAGATCAACAAATGGGATTTAATGAGATTGTAAAGTTTCTGTAAGGCTAAGGACACTGTCAAGAAAACAAGACAGCAACCAATATATTGGGAAAAGATCTTTACCAACCGCAATCTGATAGAGGCCTAATATTCAAGGTATACAAAGAACTCAAAAAGTTAGACACCAGAGAATCAAACAATCCTATTAAACAATGAGGTACAGAGCTAAACAAAAATTCTCAATTGAGGAATATTGAATGGCTGAGAAGCATCTAAGGAAGTGCTTGACATCCTTAGTTATCAGGGAAATGCAAATCAAAACAACCCTGAAATTCCACCTCACCCCAGTCAGAATGGCTAAGATCAACAATTCAGATGACAGCAGAAGCTGTTGAGGATGTAGAGAAAGAGGAGCACTTTCCCATTGTTGGTGGGATGGGAAACTGATACAACCACTCTGGATATTAGTCTGGAGGTTTCTCAGAAAATTGGACATAGTCCTACCTGATAACTCAGTTATTCCACTTTTGGGCATATACCCCAGAGACATTCCAACATACAACAAAGACACATGTACCCCTGCACCACAATGTTCATAGCAGCCCTATTTATAATAGCCAAAAGCTGGAAAGAAGCCAGATGTCCTTCAGTAGATGAATGAATACAAATATTGTCACGTATTTACACAATGGAGTACTACTCAGCTATCAGAAACAATGACTTTATATAATTCCTAAGAAAATGGCTGCATCTAGAGAATATCATCCTGAGTGAGGTAACCCAGTCACAAAAGAACAGACATAATATGCAGTCACTAATAATGAGATACTAACCCCAGAAAGGTCTGAACACCCTAGAAACAACTCACATACTATATGAAGCTCAAGAAAAACAAAGGCCAAAACATAAAAAAATAAAAAAGAAAGTCTCAGTCCCTCTTAGGGAAATATATAGCACCCTCTCAGAGTGCGGTACATCTGGACCTGAAATCATTCATAATCCAAGAGCTAAAATAATAGCCTTATGGAAATTTTTGATATTCACAGATCATTGTGCTTCATGTATACCCAACAAGAAATCTGTTTCTATGTTAATTTCTGTCCCACGTATACTTCATGCTTATGGTAACTTATGGGATTTCTATACATGCTATCAAACCTCTAAAATAATTAAGTACTGACAAAATTATTTATATAATATTATGCCAAAATCCTTTCAAAATCTATAAATGTATCCCTCCTTTTTTTAAATAAAGGGGTAAGGAAGAAAAGAAATATTTACTCTGGTTGAGATCATCTTCCAAAAGAAGTAAGAAAATCAATTTCTCTGGGTATGAGAATTATTATAAATATCTCACACACAGATCATGGATGGAGAGATCCCAAAAGAAAGTGGAGGTCTTTTGCGAAAAAGAGGTTTTTTTTGCAAAATCACAGATGGCAGAATGCAGGTTCTTTCTTAGGTGATTCTGTAGAGAAATGATCAGCTGCATAGAAATTTAAATGTCAAAGAGCAAAAAAATGAATAAATCTTAAGTACAATGCTTGCTTCTCTTCATATCTGCAAATATTTATTGTATATATTGTTGCGATTAGGTGCATACATGCAGTATTGTATTGACAGCTTAATTATTATATAAAAACTGTCTTGATCTTTGCTAGGGTATTTTTAGTTAAAACACAGTTTTTGAAATGTATTTACATACAACGAGATATCTGCACCCCCTCTTCTCTTTCTGTCACAAGTCCCTCCCTTCATCCTTCTTCCCCTTATCCTCTGAGAGGGTGGGAAACTCCTGGCAATACCCAATAGAGTCTAGGCTAGGTGCATCTTTTCCTACTGAGGCCACACAAGGCAGCCAGTTAGGGGAATGTATACCACAGGCAGGCAACAGCTTTACAAACAGCCCTCACTCCACTTGTTGGGAGACCTACATGAAGACTGAACTGCACCTCTCAAAGAGCAAGATTTTAAAAGTATAACATACAGATCAAGACATGGCAAATGATGATTACAGTAAATTCCTGAATAATATTAACATGAGTAAGGACATTGAGAAGACTTATTTTTCTGATGATATCACCAAAGAACTAAGCATATTTATAAACAACCTAAGAACTTTGCTTAGAGGAGTTTAAAAAGTGCAACTATTTTTTATTGAGGTGAGGAATTTTGGTGGAAATATAGCAATGGAAGCTGTTTTGAGCTTAATTTCTAAAAACTTAACTTTCAATGAAATGGTAAATCTGACAGAGGTTTATAGCTAGACAGCTGGATCCTATGTTCAAATCTGCAGTTCAGAAAAGTATCAGAATTAGAGCTAAAATATCTTTGCTTTCCAGCTGATTGAAACCATGGGCTGAGATGATTAATACATGAGTTCTGGTAATGTCACAGAGGAACGCAGTGCTGGAATACTGGCTCACTCCAACATACAGAGTTAATAGATTGAGTTGAGGATCTACGAAGTCAGGGCAAAGACATGAGGTGCAAGAACAGAGATGCTCATCCAGTCCAGAAACAGGGAGTTCAAAAATTATGGTGGAGCTCTTCCTTTGGGTCAGGAGGAAGGGCACTGTTAACTCTTGACCCAGAGAACCAGATGACAGCTAACAGTATTCACAGCTGTCCAAGATGACAACATCATGTCAGATCATTGACAGTAATAATGAGGATACAAGGAAATGGAGTCCAAGTGCCAGTTCATTGTGTCAAGTTTCTGGCACAGCCTTAAAGCATATCGAGATTTTTATTAGAAGGATTTTATACATCATTATTTAACATATTACAAGGGAAAAAAAGGAAAAATGGAAAACAAGAATAAATACACAATCTACATCTTAGCCACCAGATAAAATGGTCCAGTGCTCCTCATGCTCTGGAAGACTTCAGGATACATCTATAAAATAAATAAGAACAACCAATTAATGCGACTTCTTAGTTCATCATGATGCCACATACTGGTAATCGTAGCATTCTTAAGGCCGAGACAGAAGTTTTTGAATTTGAAAACAACTGAGCAATACCTTGTCTTTAAAGAAGAAATGAAAGAGGAAAAGAAAATAAAAATAACAGCTTCATTATGTAAAACATCAATGTCTTTGACTTCACACACTCATAAAAATGGTCTAGAAGAGAACCAAGGATGCTTAGACTTCATATTGCTGACCACCCATCAAAAGGATGCTGATAGTGTGACCAAGTAAAGATTATTTAAGGAATACACAGAACATGGTATACCTATTAGGGTGATGTTTGAGAAATCTGGTTTTCGTGATATATGGGTGTGACATGGAATGGCTATAGAATGACACTGGCTATAGTGTGGGGTCTTTCAGTGAGCTCCAGAGTAATTTTAAAAGAGAATTTCAAATTATTTACAATGTGAATAGTGAAATGACATGAACTGTTTTATATATGTGAAAACCTGCTTATATATACAAATATGTCATTAACATATATATATATATATATATATATATATATATATATATATATATATTACAAATACAATGAATACTGTATCAAGCTTATGGGGTTGGAGCTACTAAAAGGAACCACCTCCTGACTTGTAAAAACAGCTTATTTTAAGTTCTGTCCTCCATTCCAGAATGTTTTTCAAAAATGTTAATCTAAGTATAACAATTTTTACTGAAAATGTTTCAATGCCTTTCTCATCTTTACTATAAGCCAAAAATCTAAACACCTTAACACACAAGAGAAGATTACAAATGATCTGAACTTCACCTGCTACTCAAGTCTGAACTCTTTACATTCCTTCCTATTTTCAAGTCATAGAGAATACATGTGACTCTATAAACATGCCTTGATTCTAAATGTATCTCTACTAGAATATGCCATGTCACATCATTGTCTTTTATTAGAATTTTCCATGATTAAACTAACTCAAGTGCCATGAGTCACTGCCCCACAGTATCTTCACCAATCTTTACTCTTAAGTGCATACATGACATTACACTTGAAGATAAATCTTCATAGTTAACTTGGTCGAATTGATAGACACTTAGAATATTAGTGAAGTTGATAGGACTATAAGCCAACTTTCTGAAATATTCTCTCTCAGTCTCTCTTTTCTACCTATCTTTTCTTTTCTTTATTTTCTTTCTTCCTTTCTCCCCCTTCTCATCATCATCATCATCCACTGGGCACATGCTCATTGTTAGGCCAAGAAGAGCTAGCACCCTGGTTACAGAGACAGAAAACAAATACAATGAACTGGCAGCATTTGGGAGTCTTAGTGCTAAATTGTCATTCTGTGCCTCAGAACTTAAAACATGTACCTGGATGCTATGTTGGGAATATGCTGAATAAGAGGACAGAGAAGAGAATGAGGGGAAATAAGGGTGATTTAAGACAATTCTATAGGTACTCAGTGAGTCAGAATGATCTTTTGACTGACACTTTGTTTAAGATCATGTGGTTCTGGATAGTTGGAAGTTAAAGTGTACAGGGCTTTCTAGCCACTGTTCGCCTGGTTGTCAGAGATCACACCCTTGGGGAATTCTTCATACATCTACTTGAACCCTTGAACCAATTCTGTCACTCCTGCTTACTCTGGTTTTATATTGCTTTGTTGTTCTGAAACACCTGAAATCACATTATATGCATCTTACAGGACCTGTTTGTTACCCATGTCTTCAAGCAGACCTCCCCTTGCCATAAAAAAAGAGACTGATCTTTGTCCCCATTCTGTCACTGTAGCATAGAATATCACCTGAACAACAGATGAAGTCAGGTCATGTGTGATGAGAGTAAGCAAACAGATCTAATCAATCCTGTTGGAATGACAAATTTTTATAGCCTTTTTTTAATTGAACAACTTTATTTTAAAAAACAAAGATAAATGTACAGATTTAAGCATTTTTGCATAAAAGTATACAAATACATTTTTGTCAGTACTTGGTTTTTTTTAAAGGTTTGATAGTGTGCATTAAGATCTTACTAGTTACAATGTGCATAAAGTACATGTAAAACAAGATGTAACCTGAAATTAGTCAGAGTTTTCTTGGTGTGTAAAGATTAAGTATAATGGTTTTTAATTTTTTTCTTTTTTTTTCTTGAACTTCATATAGTCTGTGAGTTGTTTCTGGGGTGTTCAGAGCTTTCTGGGGTTAGTATGCAATTATCAGTGACTGCATATTATGAGAATGACAAATCTTGTTCCTAAGGCATCAAGGTCTTCTATCACCACACATTTGGTTCAGTTCAGGTTGCTCTCCATAGTAAAGCAATGAAGAGGCTTGGCCTAAAGTCTGTCTCCAACTTGGCCTGTACACCTAGGGCCTTAGTCTCACTGAAGGGCTCTGCTTTCATGCACTTTTACGTTTTCTTTCCCACATCTATCTAACACAACAGCAATCAGGAGATCTTCAGTTTCAATCTAGACAGTGAACAAAAACCTAGAGACATCCCAACTGGAAAACACATCATTATTCTTGAGGGGTGCTCTTTTAACGGCCAGCTAAATACCACCTAAGTGTTCAATACTCTAGCACTCTGAGTACTAGGACTCTCATGAGAGAAACTTACTGATTATAAAAGACATATTAGCACTGTCTCCAGCTTCCCATGTAGTGGGGATATCGGGAGGTGTCTGTGACAGGAAAGCCAAGAGTGAAGTCATTCTTATCCATCAGCCCCATTCACTCTACACCATTTCATTAGCTATACCTTTTCGGTCTCAGTGACAGTGAGTGCTTGAATGAGCCAACAGCTATGAATCGCCTTAAAAATAGAGAAACAGAGAAACAATTGCTATTGTTGGAAGGTTTACCTGCCGGTGGCAGCTTGATCCATTAAGACCATTGAAAATAACAGTCTAGGTTATTGTGCCTTGACAGTTCTCCAGTCTTCTGATGACAACTTAAAACATATATAATCTAGTAAAAAGAGATTCGTCTCAGAAGTAGGAAATGCACTGAAATGTACTGTGGTCCAGGTACTGATACTGTTGGTTCCGTGTTGGATTTTACTGAAACCACAAAGCCAGTAACTCAGTTCCACAGATACAGAAAGTACCCCAGGATTGGGGCCAACGAACATGGCCCAGTAACTCAGTAGCACCTGAACTCTGCTATCTAAAGGAGCCACATGCTGACAACGCTTTCAGACTATTTCTGCTTTGTTTTATAAGCTACTTGTTCAGTATTCATTCAGTTGCAGAGTTCTTGACTAGCATGGCCATGATTCTTAGTTTAATCCTAGCACAAGTAAATATAAAAAGTAAGTAAAAAATTACTCATGACAACATGAAATTCATACATTAAAAAGGCACGCACCATCTGTTAGGGACTATATTAATCGTTAATTGATGTAGTAGGGTCCAGCCCACGTTGTATGGCACAAATCCCTAAACTGGTGGTCCTGGAATATATTAGAATGCTAGCTAAATGTGAACAAGCAAGCAACATTCCTTCACATTTCTGCTTCAAGTTCTTGTTTGAGTTTCTGTTCTGACTTCCTTTAGTGATAGACTGTAACTTGTAAGCTAAAATTAAATCTTTCCATTAAAAAATATATAAAAAGGCATGCACAGTTTGGTTCATGATTCTGCATTTTGATTGGTTCTGGTTTTCTGCAATGGTCTTCATCTGTTGCAATGGGAAGTTTCCTTGATGATATGAGTCCTACACTTACCAGTGGGTATTATGACAAATATTTAGAATATAGTTATGGGTTGTGCTTGTTTGGTAAAGTGGAAGTTGTGAGTTCTTGTCCAAAATCAATTACTAGTTTTGAATAGCTGGCTAAGTTTACAGTATTTAATACGATTTGTTGAGTGATCATTAGCCTAATTAGAGAGCTGTTGGTTACCAGCAAGCTATAAAGCATTTTTTTCTCAGAAAAAATTCTAATCTTATAGGAAATTGCATACTAATTGGTTATCCAATAACAAATGGTCAGCCCTAAAACACATAAACAAACAAATAACATTCAAAAAAGCAGGTTGTGTTTATATATTTAAAATACACATACATACAGATACACACACACACAGAGAGAGAGAGAGAGAAAGAGAGAGAGAGAGAGAGAGAGAGAGAGAGAGAGAGAGAGGGAGAGAGAGAGGAAGGGAGGGAGGGAGGGAGGGAGAGAGAGAGAGAGAGAGAGAGAGAGAGAGAGAGAGAGAGAGAGAGGAAGGGAGGGAGGGAGGGAGGGAGAGAGAGAGAGAGAGAGAGAGAGAGAGAGAGAGAGAGAGAGAGAGAGAGAGACGGAGGAAGGAATGTAAAAACAATTAATAAAAAACAAGCTATGGCTTTGAATAAAAACAGTTATAAAAGGGTTGCAATGGTTCTAAACCTATGGGACACTATCCCTTTGATGTAAAATCCTACATATCCACTATTAATAACATAATTCATAACAATTGCAAAATTACATTATGAAGTAGCAATAAAATAATTGGGGTCACCACAGCATGAGGAACTGCATTAAAGTATTGCAGCATTAAGAAGGTTGAGAACCACTGGTTTAAAGGAAGAAAAGAGAAGGGGGAAATGATGTAATCTTATAAAATAAAAACCAACCTTTTTAAATCTCATTTTCTGAAGAAGTATTTAAAGAGGTGATGTGATGTTGTTAACTAAAGGTCTCATACTCTCTGTTGCATCTCGAGTTTATACATCCTAAAAAATAGAAAGTGTGTACCTGTCAAACAACAGCTTCATATTCCCTATTTCCCCCTCTAATTCTTGCCAAATTAAGGAAAACGTGCAAACAAGAACAAAACAGAGAAGTATAATGGAACTTGCAGCAGTGAGTAATATGTTTATCAACATAATTGGTATGCCGATTCCTGGGTGTATGCTTATATATAAACTTATCATATTCTCTGCATTAAATATGGGCAGTGTGCATATTCAACTTGTACTGCAATAAATTTATGTTTAGGGAGAAACAGAATATCACAACCATTAGCAAAAATAAACAAATAAGGGAAAAAAGGAAAGGAGAAAAGAAAAAGAACTTTGGATGAGGCAAGTTGATCAGAATGGCAACATACTTCCTGTTTATCCAGATATAGGACTTGGGGATGCTGGGTAGAGCCGTAATGCAGCCGGACTTCTGAAGCAGGTGAGCCTGCAGCATACAGCACCCCTTCTTTCTAAGCCTCACAGTCTCCAGCTCATCAACCACACCTGCATTCATTTTGGCTGATTTTTGCACAGCCCAGCAACTCAACATGAAAGGACATATTTTAAAGAAAATTAATTTTGTTATGGTTTGCATCATCATTATTATTAGTTGAAATGGTAACGAGAGATGAAAGGCATGCTTTGCAAGACACCTTCAAGCAGCCTCTGGGCCAGACAGTTCTGTACATACCTGTCTTGCCTGATTTGCTCGGCTGTGAGTATAATGGCCTCCAATTTACCCCTTTGTTTTCACAGAATACTCTGTTATAAACTTGATTTCCTCTCAGAATCCTCAAATTATCATCCTCATTTATTCAAAAGGGACATCACATATAGCCTTAAACTTTTATTCTCCCAATGCAAAGTGGAAAGTTGTTCTCCTCTTTTAAAAGTATTTACTGCAGTCAGACCTTCGCAACACATTATTTATGATACACCTTTCAAGTGCCCTAGATTTATTTAATATTGGACCCACAGTGTGGGTTACTTCATTAAAACTAAATGAAAGACCTGAGACCTGGTGAAGCTGAGTCACTTGCCAAGGCCAGCAGATAGATGAGAGACAAACTTGTCCCAGAGTTTAATAGCAATGAACCACCACCCCCCTCTCAGGCAGGCAAATGTTTGGCTGTTTTGTTTTATTTTCATGAAAAATAAAGATATTGGGTCTGGAATAATTGTGTGAAAAATATGGTTTTTCTTATGTTTCATGCTCAGTGCTCCCACAATATTCTCCAGAGATCTTCCACTTCTGACTTAACCAGTAATAAATAATCATGGGGATAGGACCACGAGCTGGCCAACCTCCAGCTCTATTATTCTAAGTTCTCATTTCCCTTCTTTAAACGGCCACAAGATACTGTCTGTAGGTATTTTTCATGACTAAATATTTTCATACTAAAAAATCATTGGCACTTATGTATGTAAATATATGAGATGTGAGCCATCAGAGGTCACAAAATGCCTTCATATACCCTAGAACTAAAGTTATAGTCAGTTGTGAGCTTCCATATGAGTGCTGGGAACTGAACCAGGGTTCACTGTAAGGGTATTAAGTGTATATGTTTTTAAAAATTATTTTATTTTATTACATTCCAGTCATTGACCCCTCTCAGTTCCCACAGTTCCTCACCTCATTACTCCTCCCCTTGCCTCCAAGACAGTGGTCCCCTCCACCAGTCCTCCCCCATCCCTGGGGCCTCAAGTATCTGGAGGATGAAGCACATCTTTTCCTACTGATGCCAGACCAGGCAGACCTCTGCTACATATGTGCCAGGGGCCTCAGACCAGCCTGTGTATGATCCTGGTTGGTGGTTCAATCTCTGGGAGCTCCCTAGGGTATGGGTTAGTTGAGAGAGTATAGTCTTCCCATGGAGCGGCTCTCCCTTTGAGCTTCTTCAATCCTTCCTCTAATTCACCCACTGGGGTCCCTGACTTCAGCCCAGTGATTGAATGTTAAGTATCTTTGTCTCAGCTGCTGGTGGGGCCACTCAGAGGACAGCCATGCCAGGTTCCTAGCTATGAAAAGGTCATAGCATAGTAGTGTCAAGCCCTGCTGTTCACCCATGAAATAGATCCTAAGTTGAACTGATCATTCCTTCAGTCTCTTCTCCATTTTAGTCTCTGCAGGTTTTTTTAGACAGTAACAGTTCTGGGTCAGTAATTTTGACTCTAGGTTAGTAAACCTGTCCCTCTACTTGCCGCCCTGTGTATCTACTGGAAGTTACCTTTCTCAAACATTGAGAATTTTTGCTAGGGTCACCCTCATTGAGTCCTGAGAGTGTCTCTGGTACTTTTTAGAGGATCCCCCTACCTCCCAATCTCCAAGGCAGCATATCTTCATTCATACTCTTGGCCCTCTGGGCTTCTTTCCTGTCCCATTCCCCCATATCTGATCCTGTTCTCCTTTTGCCCTCTTCTTCCCTCTTCCTTTATCTTCCATTATTATTTCCTTTCACCTTTTAACTGGGATTGAAACTTCCTCACTTGGGTATTTCTTCATGTTATACTTCTTACAGTATTAAGGTTGTATCCTAAGTATTCTATACTTTTTGGCTAATGTCCAATTATAAGTGAGTACATATAATGCATGTTCTTTTGGCTCTGAATTACCTCAGTCAGGATGATAATTTCTAGTTCTAGTCCCATTTGCCTGCAAAACTCAGGATGTCTTTTGTTTTTAATAGCTAAATAGTATTTCATTCTGTCAATAAACCACATTTTCTGTATTCATCCACTTATGGGACATCTGTGTTGTTTCCAGATTCTGGCTATCACAAATTAGGCTGCTATGAACATAATGGAGCATGTGTTCATATGGTATGATGGAACATTTTTTGGGTACATGAGCATGAGTGGTATAGCTTGGTCTTAAGGTAGAACTATTTCCAATTTTTTGAGGAACTGCCAGACTTATATCTAGAATGGTTATACAAGCTTGTAAACTCACCATCAGTGAAGGAGTGTTCCCTTTTCTCCACATCCTCACCAGCATATGCTATCACTTGAATTTTTGATTTTAGCCATTGTGATTGTAAAGCAGACTCTGAGACTCATTTTGATTTGAATTTCTGTGATGACTAAGGACTTGGAACATTTCTTTAAGTACTTCTTGGACATTGGAGATTCTTCTGTTGTAAATTATCTCTGTACCCCATTTTTCAATTAGGTTGCAAATTTTTTTGGAGGTTAACTTCTTGGGTTCTTTATGTATTTTGGATCTTAGCCCTCTGTTGGATGTAAAATTAGTGAAGATATTTTTCCAATCTATAGGTTACAGATATGTCTTATTGATGGCATCTTTTCCTTTACAGAAACTTTTCAGTTTCATGAGGTCCCATTTATCAATGGTTGCTCTTAGAGCCTGAGCCATTAGTGTTTTGTTTAGGAAAGTTTCTGCTATGCCAATGAATTCAAGGCTCTTTCCCACTTTTTCTTCTATTAGATTCAGAGTATCTGGTTTTATGTTGAGGTTCTTGATCCACTTGAACTTGAGATTTGTGGAAGGCAATAAATATAAATCTATTTTCACTCTCCTAAATATAGATAGCCAGTTATATCAACAACATTTATTGAAGATAGTTTATTTTTTCCACTGTAAGTTTCTGGCTTCTTTGTCAGTGATCAAGATTTCATAGTTGTAGGGGTTGACATCTGGGACTTTGATTGTATTCCATTGACTGACCTGACTGTCTCTGTACTAATATAATACAGTGTGGATTTGTTGGGTTTTTTTTTTTTTTTTTTTTTTTTTTTTTTTTTTGGACCTCGATTGCTTTGAAATACACTTGGAAATCAGAGATGATGATTCTCCTGGAAGTTCTTTTATTAACGAGAATTCTTTTAGCTATCCTGTTTTGTTTTCCCATGTGAAGTTCAAAATTGCTCTGTCCATGTCTGCCAAAAAAAAAAAAAAAAAAAGTGTTGGAATGTTGTTGGGAATCGCATTGCATCTGTATATTGCTTTAGGTAGAATGGCCATTTTTGCTATGTTAATCCTACCAATCCATAAGCATGGGAGATTTATCCCATCTTCTGAGAACTTCTTCTTCTTATGTAGATTTTTCACTTGCTTGGAAAGAGTCACACCATGATATTTTATATTATTTGTGACGGTTAAGAATGCTATTTCACTAATTTCTTTTTTAGCTTGTTTAGCATTTAATAAAGGAAGGCTACTGGTTTTAGTTAATTTTAGAACCTGCCACTTTCCTGAAGTTGTTAATCAGATGAAAATTTTGGGCTTGCTTATGTATACTATTATATCATCTACAAATAGTGATACTTTGACTTCTTCCTTTCCAATTTGTAATCCCTTTATCTTCTATTGTATTCACATTGTTCTAGTTAGAATTTCAAGTACTATATTGAATGGATAGGGAAAGAGTGAACTACTTTTTCTTGTCCCTAATTTTAGTGGAAATGCTTCTAGTTTCTCCCCATTTCGCTGATGATTTGCTATATATTGCTTTAATTATGTTTAGGGATGTGACATGAATCCCTCATTTCTCCAGGACTTTCATCATGGAGGGGTATGAAGGCTTTTTCAGCACTTAATGAAATCATCACATGGTTTTTGGCTTGAGTTTGTTTGTATAGTGTATTACAATGATAGATTTTCATATATTGAACTATTCCTGCATCCCTGGGATAAAGCCTACTTGATTGTGGTGAACAATCATTTTGATGTGTTCATGGATTCAGTTAACAAAAATTTTATTCAATCATTTTGAATCGATATTCATAAGCAAATTGTTCTGAAGTTCTCATCCTTTGTATGGTCTTTGTGTGGTTTAAGTATAAGAGTAACTGTAGTGTTTTGCAACCTGGAAGAGCAGAGATCTGGGGACACAGGCCAGGTAAGATTGCACTGTGAGTAACCAAAGCACAGAGAGGCCTAGGCAAAGCATGCTTTTGTGTGCCCCTGCAGCCCACAGTAGGGCTGGACCTCTGGAAGAGGGACACAGTAATTGCCCAGACAACCCATGGGCATGGACCAAGTGCTCAGGCCCTTTGCCACCTGGAACAACAGTGATCTGGGAACACAGGCCTGGTGAGACTGTGCTGTGAGTGACCAAAGCACAGAGATAACTAGACAGAGCTGGTGGAAAACTTGCCCCTGAGGCCCACAGTAGTGCCAGACCTCTGGGAGACGGACTCTGGATCCACCTAGAAAACCTGGGCTCACACACTAAACATACAGGCTCACAGTAAGGCACACCCTCTTGTTAATGGGAACAGGGGTCTACCCAGGAAAGGCAGTGCATGACTCTACAGACCCTCTTACAACTGGACCAGAGGGAAGCCTGGCATATAGGCCAAGGGAGAGCACATCTAGAGTTCTTAGAGAGCAGAAATTACTGTGCTGCCTAGAAAAAGGTCTGTTTTGTACTAGAGAAAGAGCCAACTCCCTGTCAGTAGTGCTCAGAACCTATGGGCAAAGGACTGAGCTACCAGAACAGCCTCACAAGATCTCCCACACCTGACCCAGAAAGACAGATCTGAGTCACTGCTACCAGAAATCACTGCTTTCCCACTAAAAGCTGAACACACAGAAGCAATTTTCTTCCTGAGCCCACAGGGCCTCAGATCCACAAGAGAGAGGTGCCAGTCACTGACAGCAAAACCACATAAAGTCACAGATAACAAGATGGCAAGAGGAAAACAAAAGACCTTAAGAAATGGAAAACAAGACAACCTGGCAATATCAGAACCAAGTTCTCCCGATATAGCAAGCCGTTGATTGCTAAAAACTCCAGAAAAAGGAGTCTCAGACTTCAAATCATACCTCAAGATGATGATGGAGATCTTGGAGAAGAGTGTGAATAACTCCCTTAAACAAGCACGGGAGGATAAATAAACAAATAGAAGTTTTTAAGGAGAAAACACAAAAAATCAGTCAAAGAACTACAGGAAAAGACAACCAAAGTGATGAAGGAATTGAAAATGTTATAGAAACAATGAGGAAAACAAAAAGAGAAACCTCTGGAGATGAAAAACCTAAAAAAGAAATTAGGAGTCACAGATGCAAGCATCACCAACAGACTACAACAGATGAAAGAGAGAATCTCAGGGGACAAAAACAACATTGAAAACATAGACAAAGCAGTCAGAGAAGATGCAAAAACCAAAAAACTCCTAACCAAAACTGTCCAGGAGACACACAATAATAGTGGGAGACTTCACTATTTTCAGATGACATGATAGTATACTTAAGTGAGCCCAAAAATTCTACCAGAGAACATTTACACCTGATAAACAACTTCAGCAAAGTGGCTGGAAATAAAATTAACTTAAACAAATAAGTAGTCTTCCTCTACTTAAAGGACAAATGTGCTGAGAAAGAAACAAATGGCATTGGCTCAACTGGCACTCAGCATGCAGAAGAATGAAAATAGATCCTTTCTTATCTCCTTGAACAAAGCTCAAGTGCAAATGGATTAAATATCTCCACATTAAACTAGGTACACTGAAACTATTAGAAGAGAAAGTAGGAAAAACCTTAGAACACATAGGAACAGGAGAAAATTTCCTGAACAGAACACCAATGGCTTGTACTCTAGGACCCAGAATTGAGAAATGGGACTTAATGAGATTACAAAGTTTCTGTAAGGCTAAGAACACTGTCAAAAAACAAAATGGAAGCCAACAGATAGGGAAAAGATCTTTACCAACACCACATCTGTTACATGTCTAATATCCAATATATACAAAGAACTCAAGAAGTTAGATGCCAGAGAATGAAACAATCTTATTAAAAAATGGAGTACAAACCTAAAAAAAAATTCTCGGTTGAGGAATAGTGAATGGCTGAAAAGTTTCTAAAGAAGTGCTCAACATCCTTAGTCATCAGGGAAATACAAATCAAAACAGCCCTGAGAGTCCACCTCAAAACAACCAGAATAGCTAAGATCAAAAACTCAGATGACAGCAGGTGCTGGCAAGCATGGGTAGAAAGGGGAACACTCTTTCACTATTGGTGCAGTTGTAAGCTGGTACAACCACTCTGGAAATCAGTCTGGCGGTTCCTCAGAAAATTGGACATAGTCCTACCTGAAGACCCAGTCATTCCACTTCTGGGCATATACCCCAGAGATGCTCTAACACACAATAAGGACACATACATCACAATGTTCATAGCAGCTCTATTTATAATAGCCAGAAGCTGCAAAGAACCCAGATTCCTTCAGTAGATGAATGGATACAAAAATTGTGGTATATTTACACAATGGAGTACTACTCAGCTATCACAAACAATGACTTAACCAAATTCTTAAGAAAATGGTTGCATCTAGAGAATATCCTCCTGAGTGAGTGAGGTAGCCTAGTCACAAAAGAACAATCATAATATGCAGTCACTGATAATTGAATACTAGCTCCAGAAAGCTCTGAATCCTCTAGAAACAATTCTCAGGCCCTATGAAGCTAAAAAAAAAAAAAAAAAAAAAAAAAAAAACCAAAAAGTGAAACCCTCAGTCCTTCTTAGACAAAAATCTAAAGTGTCTGATACCCTCTCAGAATGTGGTACACCTAGACCTTAAATCATTAACAATTCAAAAGCTAAGAATATAGCCTTGTAGCAGTTTTTGGCATTCAAAAATCATTGTTTAATCTATACACACCAAGCAAACTCTGACTGTTTCCATGTTATATTCTATTCTACATGTACTTTATGCTTATGATAACTAGTAAGATTTCAATGCATACTTTCAAACCTCTAAAAGAATCAAGTATCTTTATATAGTTTTATGCCAAAATGCTTTTAAAAATCTGTACATGTATCTCTTTTTTATAAGTGAAATTGTAGAAAAAAGGAAAGAAGCAGTAAAAAAAAAAGAAAAAAATATAAAATCTTGAGGTTGGTATATACACATATATTCAAATATATACATATGCATATATATGTATAATATAATGTAAAATGCAAACAAATGTGTACACATGTGTTTATATCATATATAGTTCATATGTATATATTATTTATTTCATATATATATATATATATGTATATACACATACATATGTACATACATAGATACATGGCATTATTGCAATGAAGTTAAACCACTTTGGTGGCAATACTTCTCCTACACTCATACTATCTAACAAAAGCCAAAGTGTCAAGCATGGTGATGTAAATTCTCATTTCAAATTGTTGATCAGACAATACACCTTTAAAATAATATAGGTTATTGTTATTCTTCATGGGCATATCCCAGTCATTTATGGTAAGATCCTAATCCTGAAGATACCACACAATCTGGCCACAACTCTTGGAGGCACTGAGCACAACTTGATCTAGGAGCCTTCTCCCTACAGACCAATTCTAGCTGGAAGATCTGTCCAAGGGAAGAAAGTGGTCAATAGTTGCACACAGCTGAGTACAATGATGAACAACATGACAAGATATTTGAATATGTGCAATGGTGACTCAACAACAACAACAAAAATCTCATCTAATATCCACTAGGTAGGAGAAGATTCATGAAGTGTACTACAGACCCAACCAAGTACCAGTGGCTCATGAAACCTCAAACCCTAGAAGAGAACCTACTACTGGCACTTTTCTAACCCAGTATAAATTTTAACTGCATTTTAAATACTTAAGCCTATAACCACAGTTAAGTGTATTCCCTGTCCTTACCAAAGTAATACCTCCCAAGAAGATGGAGACAATTAACAAAATCCACAACTTGTCAAAATACAGAGACTATGGACTGCCTAGCTTCTAGTTATAAATGTACAACAGAACTCCTATACCTAAGTGTCAGAGAACATCACAGAAAAAAAAAATGGGTAGAAATACTGTGAGAACTGGAGGGCCCGGGAGTCTGTGGTGACATACTGAGAAACTAAACCTAGGAAATTACAACTTTGTGATTATCTAAACAAGATCTGAAAATGACAACACCAATCAGCATGCCAATGTGAATGGGGAGAAATATCCCAAGGCCCCAACCCTAGATGAAGAGCTAGAGGAAATCAAAGGCTACTGAGAGAGAAAAAAAATCAGTCTCTAAGAACAAACTCTCTGATAGGTTATCCAATTTCAAGTTATAATAAATAAACACTTATACATATGGGCAATATTTTTTTAAAAAAAGTAACTGCAGATTCCTAGAACAAAAAAAAAGGTAGTGTTTCTGTTGTTTCCATTTTGAGAAATATATTGAAGAGTGTTGGTATTAGGTCTTCTATGAAAGCATGATTCAATTCTGCATTAAAACCATCTGACTCGTCTTTGTGGGAGCAGTTGATGACTATTTCTTCTTCCTTAGAGGTTATGGGATTATTTAGATAGTTTACCTCATCTTTATTTAACTTTGGTATGTGATATTGGTCTAGAAAATCATTTATTTTATCTAGACTTTTCAGTTTTATAGAGCATAGATTTTTGATGTAGAATCTGATTTTCCTCAGGTTCTGTTTATTTTTTTTTTAAAACGACTTTATTTTACAAAACAAAGATAAATGTACAGATTTTAAACATTTTTTGCTTAAAATTATACATTTTTGTCAGTACTGTTTTTTCAGACATTAAAATAATTTTTACATAAAACCATGTGAATATATTTTTTTAGTCAGTACTTGATTTTTTTCAAGGGCTTGACAGTATGCATTGAAAACCTAATAGTTACAATAAGCATAAAGTACATGCAAAACAAAACGCAACATGGAAATAGTCAAAGTCTTCTTGTTTTGTAAATATATGTATATTTTTTTGTTTTCTTTATTTCTTGGACTTCATACAGTCTGTGAGTTGTTTCTGGGGGAGTGCAAGCCTCTGGGATTAGCATCCCACTATCAGTGACTGCATGTTATGTCTGTTCTTTTGTGACTGGGTTTTCTCACTCAGGATGATATTCTCTAGATGCAGCCATTTTCTTAAGAATTTGGTTAAGTCATTGTTTCTGGTGGCTGAGTAGTATTCCATTGTGTATATGTACCACAATTTTTGTATCCATTCATCTTCTGAAGGACATCTGGGTTCCTTCCAGCTTCTGGCTATTATAAATAGAGCTGCTATGAACATTGTGGTGCATATATCTTTGTTGTGCATTAAAGTGTCTCTGGGGTATATGCCCAGAAGTGGAATAGCTGGGTCTTCAGGTAGTACTATATCCAATTTTCTGAGGTATCGCCAGACAGATTTCCAGAGTGGTTGTATTAGCTTGCAACCCCACCAACAGTGGAGAAGTGTTCCTCTTTCTCCGCAGCCTTGCCAGCATCTGCTGTCATCTGAGTTTTGGATCTTGGCCAATCTGACTGGTGTTAGGTGGAATATCAGGGTTGTTTTGATTTGCATTTCCCTGATGGCTAAGGATGTCGAGCACTTCCTCAGATGTTTCTCAGCCATTCAGTGTTCCTCAACTGAAAACGTTTTGTTTAGCTCTGTACCCCATTTTTAATAGGGTTATTTGATTCTCTGGTGTCTAGCTTTTTGAGTTCCTTGTACACCTTGGATATTAGGCCTCTATCTGATGTGGTGTTGGTAAAGATCTTTTCCCATTCTGTTGGCTGCCGTTTTTTTTTTTTTTTTTTTTTTCTTGACGATGTCTTTAGCCTTACAGAAACTTTGCAATCTCATTAAGTCCCATTTGTTAATCTTTGACCTTAGAGCTTGAGCCATTGGTGTTTTGTTCAGGAAATTTTCTCCTGTTCCTATGTGTTCTAAGGTTTTCCCTACTTTCTCATCTAATAGTTTCAGTGTATCTGGTTTAATGTGGAGATCTTTGATCCACTTACACTTGAGCTTTGTACAAGGAGATAAGAATGGGTCTATTTTCATTCTTTTGCATGCTGAGTGCCAGTTGGACCAGCACCATTTGTTGAATAGGCTGTCCTTTTTCCATTGAATATTTACTGCTCCTTTGTCAAAAATCAGGTGACCATATACATGAGGGCTCATTTCTGGATCTTCTATTCTATTCCATTGATCCACATGCCTATTTCTGTACCAGTACCATGCAGTTTTCAGCACAATTGCCTTGTAATATAGCTTGAGGTCAGGGATGGTGATACCCGCAGATGTTTTTTTGTTGTTGAGGATGGATTTCAGGTTCTGTTTTTATGTCTCCATTTTCATTTCTGATTTTGTCAATTTGGATACCGATTCTGTGCCCTTTAGTAAGTTTGGCTAAGGGTTTACCTATTTTGTTGATTTTCTCAAAAACAGCTCCCGGTTTTGTTAACTCTTTGTATAGTTCTTTTTATTTCTACTTTGTTGATTTCAGCTCTGAGTTTGATTACTTCCTGTGATCTACTCCTCTTGGCTGTATTTGCCTCTTTTTTTCCAGAATTTTCAGGTATGTTCTCAAGCTGTTCGTGTATGCTCTCTCCAGTCTCTGTTTGGAAGCACTCAGAGCTATGAGTTTTCTTCTTAGTACTGTGCTCATTGTACCCCATAACTTTGGGTATGTTGTGCCTCCATTTTCATTAAATTCTAAAAAGTCTTTAATTTCTTAATTTCTTCCTTGACCAAGTTGAGATGGAGTAGAACATTGTTCAGCTTCCATGTTTACGTGGACTTTTTATTACTTTTGTTGTTATTGAAGACAAGCCTTAGTTCACTGTGATACAATGCATGGAATTATTCCAATATTCTTGTACCTGTTGAGGCTTGTTTTGTGTCCAATTATATTGTCAATTTTGGAGAAGGTTTTATGAAGTGCTGAAAAGATGGTATATTCTCTTGTTTGGGGTTGAAATATTCTGTTAAACCTAACTTCTGTTAGTTTCACTGTGTCTTTGTTTAGATTCTGTTTCAAAAACCTATCCATTCGTCAAACTAGAGTGTTAAAGTCTTTCACTTATTGTGTGAGGCTCAAAGTGTGTTTTGAGTTTTAGTTATGTTTCATTTATGAATGTACATGCCCTTGCATTTGGAGTATCATGTTCAGGATTAAGACTTCTTCTTGGTGGATTTTTTTTTTTTGACAAATATGAAGTGTTCTTCTCCATATCATTTGATAAGTCTTGGTTAAAAGTCAATTATTTTATTATGAGAATGGCAATGTTAGCATGTTT
This sequence comes from Micromys minutus, assembly GCF_963924665.1. NCBI lineage: Eukaryota > Metazoa > Chordata > Mammalia > Rodentia > Muridae > Micromys > Micromys minutus. The sequence continues at coordinate 23,610,299 of NC_137981.1, read as the reverse complement.
CCTGTGACTATTTTGTTGGAAAACTTTTTTGTAATCTTTTATTCTAAGATAGTTTCTGCCTTTGTCACTAAAATATGTTTCTTGTATGCAGCATAATTTTGGATCCTTTTTATGTTTCCAGTCTGTTAACTTGTGTGTTTTAGTTGGGCAATTGAGTCCATTAATGTTGATAAATGTTAAAGAAAAAACGATTGTTAGTTCCTATTATTTTTGTTACTGGAGATGCTATTTTGTGTGCATGCTTCTCTTATTTTGGGTTTATTGTGACCTTTTAGTTTCTTGTGTTTAACTGGGTATAGTTACTTTGTATTGGAGAGTTTGTTACAGTATCCTCTGTATGACTGGGTTAGTGGAAAGATATTGTTTAACTTTGGTTTTATCATAGAATATCTTGGTTTCTCTATCTGTGTTGACTGAGAGTTTTGCTGCTTATACTAGCTTGGTCTGGCATTTGTGTTCTCTTATGGTCTATGTAACATTTGTCCAGATTTTTCTGGTTTTAGAGTTTCTGTTGAGAAGTTTGGGGTAATTCTGATAGGTCTGCCTTTATATATTACTTGGCATTTTTTCCTTATAGCTTTTAATATTTTTCTTAGTTCTGTGCATTTAGTGTTTTGACTATTATGTGATGAAAGGATTTTATTTTCTGGTCCTATCTATTTGGTGTCTGTATGATTCTTTTGCACTTATGGCCATCTCTATCTTTAGGTTAGGAAAATTTTTTTCTATGATGTTGTTGAAGATGTTTTCTGGCCATTTGAGCTGAAATTCTTCACTGTCCTGTATCCCTATTATCTTAAGGATTGATCTTTACACTGTGGCTTGAATTTCCTGGATATTTTGAGATAGGAGTTTTTTGTACTTTGTATTTTCTTTGACTGATGTGTCAATATCTTCTAAGGTTGAGATTATCTTTTCTATCTCTTGTATAATGTTGCTGATGTTTGCATCTCTAGCTCCTTACCTGTTTCCTAGGTTTTTCATTTCCAGAGTTGCCTCCATTTGTATTTTCTTCATTTGTTTCTATTTTCATTTTTAGGTATCTTACTGCTTGGTTTAATTCTTTCACTTGTTTGTGCTTTCTTATATTTCTTTAAGGAACTTATTTGTTTCCTCTTGAGAGCTTCTACCTGTTTACCTGTGTTTTTCTGTATTTCTTTCAGTGGGTTACTTATATCCTCCTTAAAGGACTTTATAATCTTCATAAGATTTTAGGTCAGCATCATAGCTTTTAGGTTTATTGGTGTATCTGGGGCTTGCTGTGGTGGAAAACTGGGTTGTCCTTGTGCCAAGGAATATTGACTTCTGTTGCTTACAATGTTTAGATTACTTCTTGAGGTCTGGTTACCTCTGGTCTCAACTGGTCTGGGTGTCAGACTGGAATCTACCTCCTTCCAGATAAGTAGAGCTCTGTGACCTGAGTCAGAGCTGGTCTTCTTGGATGCAGGCAGTGTTGTCTCTGATTAGTACGGGGCTCTGTGTGTTGGTTAGAGAAAGCCTCCTGTGTCCCTGTTACTGAGGATTTCCTGTGCCCCTGATTACTGTGGATCTCCTGTGCCCTTGATTTACTGGGAACCTCCTGGAAGGCTTGCAAGCTGTAGTATTTGGGCCAGTGGTCTGGTCAAGGCAGAGAAGGGGGACTAAAGGGAGGTGAGGTTCGGGGGAGCACAGGGTAGGTCTTGTGTGTTGTCCCAGCCAGCATAGGTATTTGGGCTAAATTCTCACATGTGTCCTTGGTCACTGAGGACCTTCTGAAAAGCATGCAGGCTGTAACATTTTGGCTGGTATCAGTTGGGCCTCTGGTATAGTAAGTGTTCTTATCTGCTGAATTAATCCCCAGCCCTGCTTTTTCTAGACACAGTCATCTCTTGTGCCCTTATGAGCATTTATACATTTCAATAAGCTTTTTGCATGTTTTTATCTTTTTTCTTATCATGTAAAATTTGATACGATCATTTTCCAAACAGCTATTTCCTTTTTGTCTGGGTATTATTATGTTCCATTATACAAAGGATTTAGAATTTACGTATCTATTCTATCTCATTACCCTGGTGATTTCAATGTGACATAATATAGCATGGCAACTTTAAAAAGTGGGGTAGATATATATATATATATACCAAGAGCCCTTTATAGACAGAAATGTTATAAACTAAAATCCAAGCACTCAGGAAACTGAGGCAAAAAAAAAAAAAGAATCAAGAGTTCAAGCCCACCCTGGGCTACTTAATGAGAACTTGGCTCAACTCTTACAACAAAAGCTTACTGTAGATTGTCCTAAAGTTGTTCATATTTTAATCTTAATTCCTATTCCCCAAGAAGGACTACCTAGTCATGAGGTGACTTCATCTGAACCTTCACATTTTAATTAGAAAATTAAAAAAGAGCCGGTTACTGGGCAGGGTAAGGAAAGTGGAAAGAGAGGTCAGAGACAAGGGAGGAAAGAAAAACCCCAAAATGAAGATCCATAAGGAAGAACTAGATCCAGGTGGGCTTAACTGGCATTAACCAGCTATGAACATTTACGGATTTTATAGGTCTAATATCTCATATAGAAGGGCAGCTTATATCTTTGTCTATTTGATGAAATCTTGTTCTGTAGAGGGTTTGTGGATTGAAAATTGAATATATGAACTTGTATAAAAAACTATTGGGCTGTAGAATTGTGTTTGTCTTGAGTTTTTGGGTGACAAAGAACCCTGGGATGGAGTCAGTCACAGGCAGGGTAAAATCACCACAGGAAGGGAATCCCATGGACAAAGACCATGGGAGTGGCTGGGGCCCGGTGAAAGAGGTGTACATGGCTCCATACTAAAATCAGGCCTGCAGGCCGATTAAGAGATAAGCCATTTTTAATTTTTAATACTTACTGCGGCTTACTTTTGAAAATCAAGGATAATATTATTTGTATAATTCTCTAGAATGACAAGGCAAAATAAACTAAATGAAATAAAACAGAATAGACTACCTGTGACCCTAAAGAAAGCCAGCAGGTTTTTATGGAGGGCTTGGTTGTACTTGCTTTGTATGTGTGTGTTTCCTTGTGTTTGTTAGTTTTATATTTACATTCATTGTTAAAGATTAGAATCTGTGAAGTCCATTGAGATTGAAAAAAAAATTCTTTCAACTATCAATAAGGAATTTGAGGATTCTTTATTGATAAAATGAATTTTGATAGATTACTTAACAAAATAAAGGATAAAAATGCTTAAGTCACTGTGATCATAACCATGTAAAATATCTTTTATAAACATATGTAGCTCTCCTTTAGTAACCTAAGTTTTATTAACCTGAATAACCTTGTCTGAGTTTTGAAGGAGACTCTAACTGTTCTTGGTCCCCTTTTGCAGGTATTTGTGCCATGAGCAAACACTGAACTCAGGTTATTTTATTTTGATATTCATTTTTCACTTTTTCATTTTGATTATTAAACTTTTCAAAACCATATTAATAACTATCAGATTTTGTTAACTTCTAAGCACCTAGAAGTTCTATGAGCAGAAACTACTATGGGATGATTTCTGAGACCGCACCCCATATCTTTTACTCCTTATCCTTCCTGTGCCCTTGGGTCAGCAGCAACACAGCTTCAGTGAGAAAGAAGTTGCCTCATACATGTACTCAAGAGGATGCTGCATAATGAGTGTGAGTTGTAAAGGTCCCAGATTAACAGGTATAGCAAGGGAACCAGGAACAACAATATCATACTATCTCCTGCCTCTCTGCTGGAAGTACCTGGGCATCATTGGCACACAGCTCAGGGGAGGCAGAACAAAGCTGAAAACCGCCCTTGTCCTTTGCCAGACCGGAAGGAGAAATAGGAGTCTGAGAGGAAAGCTGTAGTTCCAGGTCCCCTCTCTGGGTGCTCAGATGCTACCAGTGTACTGCTGGGATCCAGGAATTGGGGTTGGGGCAGGAGATGGCAGAGTCCAGGCTGATTAGAACCAAATCTGGAATGAGTACTAAGAACATCAGAGGAGCTTGAGGAGAGAAAACCTTTTTCAGGAAGAGTCTTTAAGACAACAGATTTCCTCAAGAAATCCTTAATAAAACAGCTCTCTCTAAGTTTCTCGCTTGTTCCTACTGGTTTATTTGATGGTGGATGTGAATGTATAAACTTTTTTCCAGTGAATCATGGATTAAATACCCTTTGTAGGGAGAGATATCCAGGAAGGCAAGATCATTGGCTGAATGCTCAGGACTATGTAGATACCTCTTTAGCATAGAAAAAAAAATGTGCTACCCAGTTCCCATAGTCCCCAGTAAAGTGTCATTGTTACATGTTCCAGAGCAGGCTCCACTCCTGTTATTTTCAATATTGAGATTCCCAGGTTTTGAACTCCTTTAACCTTACCATGTCTTAGACCTGTCTGTCCACAAGGTCTTAAACATCCTACAGAGCAAACAAACCAGATAAAGAGAACAATGATAGTAAAAAAAAGACCCTCTTCTTGGGCCAGAGTAACAGTCACAGTTGCCAGCCTTCAAGAGCAAAAGGAAGTCACCCTACGAAGGGAATTAACTCTTAGAAGAATGGCAGAAATGGCTGTGTTAGACAAAGGGGAATTGACCAAAGTTACTAAGATATATCTACTGAAATTGTACCATTCCTTCTCCTGGACTCTGTCCAACCAGGATCTTCTGTGAGTTGATGGAGATACAGCCTTGGGTATTACCTCTGGATACTTGGAACTTAGTAAGGCCAAATTTCTGGGAAAGAACATAATTAGCACAACTTATATAACCTTCAATTATTTGATATCAAAGAGTGTGGAGGCAAATTCGGGTGACAGAGGATTGAGGATAAAATTTATGGTCCAAATATTGTTTGTTCAACTGGCAGTCAGCATGCAGAAGAAAAAAAAAACAATCCTGTCTTATCTCCTTGTATAAAGCTCAAGTGCAAGTGGATCAAAGAACTACACATAAAACCAGGTACAGTGAAGTATTAGAACAGAAAGTGAGAAAAAGCTTAGAACACAAAGCCATGGAGAAATTTTCCTGAACCGAACACCAATGGCCTATTCTCTAAGATCTAGAATTGATAATGGGACCTCATGAAATTGCAGTTTTTGTAAAGCTAAGGACACTGTCACAAAAACAAAATGGCAGCCAACAGACTGGAAAAGAATCTATAACAATCCCACATCTGATAGACGTCTAATATCCAACATATAAAAAGAACTCAAGAAGTTAGACTCCAGAGAATCAAACAGTCCTATTTTTAAAAATGGGATACAGAACTAAACAAAAAGTTCTCAACTGAAGAATATTGAATGTCCAAGAAGCACTAAAGAAATGCTCAACATCCCTAGTCATCAAGAAAATGCAAATCAAAACAACCCTGATATTCCACCTCACACCAGTCAGAATGGCTAAAAAAAAAAATTGTGTATTTATCATATAGTATTATGTAACATATTTTGTGAGTTATAATAATATTTTATAAAATAAATAAATTTTAAAAAAACTCAGATGACAGCAGATGCTGACGAGGATGTGGAGAAAGGAGAACATGCCTTCACTGTTGGTGGGGTTGTAAGCTGGTACAACCACTCTGGAAATCAGTATGGTGGTTCCTCAGAAAACTGGACATAGTACTACCTGAAGATCTAGCTATTCCACTTCTGGGCATATACCCCAAAGATTCTCCAAAATATAATAAGGACACATTCTCCACCATGTTCATAGCAGCGTTATTTATAATAGCCAGAACCTGAAAATAACCCAGGTGTCCTTCAACAGAGGAATGGATGCAGAAATTGAGGTACATTTACACAATAGAGTACTACTCAGCTATTAGAAACAATGACTTTACAAATTCCTAGGCAAATAAATGGAACAAAAGATTATCATTCTGGGTGAGGTAACCCAATCCCAAAGATCACACATGATATACAGTCATTGATAATTGGATACTAGCTCCACAATGCTTTGAATATCCAAGAAACATCTCATAGACCTTACGAAGTTCAAAAAGAAGGAAGGCCTAAATGTGGAAGCATCAGTCCTTCTTAGAAAAAAGAAAATTGTTGTTCATCATATATTATTATGTAACAAATTTTGTGAGCTATAATAATATTTTATACAATACATAAATCAATAAAAAAGAAATTATTGGTCCACATGTCTGGGGAAAATTGAATTTTATCTTTTGTATTTTTGGTCTTTAATAAATTCAAAAACAGACATGGAGAATAAAGGACGCAATTTTTGTTTATTTGGTTGGTTGGTTGGTTTGGGGGTTGGGTGTTTGGTGTGTGTGTGTGTGTGTATGCATGTATGTACATATGTATGTATGTATGTATGTATGTATGTATGTATGTATGTGTGTGTGTGTGTGTGTGTGTGTTTTAGAAAACCAATGGGAAAGACAAGCTGAAAAATCTCAGCAGTTTTCAGGAGAATAGAAAAAGTAAAAAACATGCCTTCTGAGTTGAAGCATTAAAGGTAGCTTCAGCCAGCAGATTGCTGCATGGAAGGCAAACTACTGCACAGTAGAAAGGGGAGGGGAAATGTCAGAAAAAGAGTGAAAAAACCCAGAATGTCAAAGACACCATGCCTAAACTTTGAATAGTATCCAAGAGAAAAAGACAGAAAAGGCAAGGGGAAAAAGTTACTTAACTCTGAGGTACTCAGAAAAGTGGGTAGGCTGTGCAGGGAAACATGATATGATGGGAGGTCTGTAGATGACTAAAGGGAGAAGGAGTTTCTTAAGTCAATTAGTATATTATATCATTTAAAAGATAATTACTCCTCGCAGCTCTTTAGTCTTCCCTTTAATGAATTAGCTTTCTTAGGGTTGGACTCTTGGCCAAGTGACTGACCATTCCAAATAGATTCTGAAAGAAGAAAAGAATACCATGCAATGTTTTAATTTGCTGAGAAAATAAAAGTTGTGTATCTTTCTCATGGCCAGCTCTCATTCATTCTTATAACTAGAAATTCAGGTGGGTTATTCCAGATACGTTTCTTCCCAATGTTATCAGGGATTGCTCATCAGTCTCCAGGGTGTTAATCTCTTAATCTCCCTAAGATTAAAACCTTCAAGAGTTAATACCCTAAAAATACTTAGAAAGGAAACAAATTATTAGTACAAGCAAGTACCTGCATTATTAGCCTCCATCGACAAGACAAATTATATCTCTGGATTGGAGTGGAGGACCCTATTCTAATTGACGGCCCCATTTTCTATCTCCTATTCTCATAAACAAGGAAAAAAAATAGGTCTTCTACAGTTATGTGTTTCTTCCTCAGGATCCTTGATTTGCCACCGGTATCTGAAATAACTTACAGTCCTCAACAACATCCGCAAAAAGAAGGTGTTGAGTATTTTTTGGTCCAAGCTCTTCTACAGTGATTTTATAAAATACTTCTCTCTGGAACCAGGAAGTCCTTGGTAATTGCTGCAGTCTCTGTGGAGAGAAAAGGCATCCTTATCACCTGATTAGGTAGGACTGAGCCTGAGATAGAATGAAAAAAAAATAGATTCTCTTTGTGGCTGCCTTACCCAAGTAGCAAGCATCGGGCTGTAATCTGCTGTATTAACAGCCAAACCAGTAGGTCCACACACTCTACCCTCTTGTATACAGGAAGACCAGGACAGTGTGGGGGTAGGAAGGCCTCACTATGAAAACTCTAGGCACATTGCTTCATCAGAATTTTTCCCACACTAGCCGCAAACAAACTGTCTTTTATTTCCTAGACTTTCAAGGGGTGCAGGTGGTGAAGAATTAATAGTGAATGACTTTATTATTCTTAGCCAGTAGCCCTCTTGCAATGTTGGAGTGGCTCTCTGACTGCTCAGGCCTGAGAGAGACTATTGGTCTAGGCTGTGGTTTGGGGTTTGTTCTGCTTTCATTGTGAGCTGAACCTCCAACAATTCCTCCATCCCAGGAGGTTACTATTGATTTATACTGCCTGTGAAACAACAGATCAAGGCAGCACAGAGAATGCAGAGGCAATGGCATACTAATGTCAGACCTGAGAAATTTCTGTCATAGGGAACACAACTCAGAATGCAGACTTGGCTGGCTTCCAGTTAAGTATCTGAAAATGATTAGCTGACTCACTTATAAGAGTTTGGAGGTGTGTGAGCTCTCTGCCTTGCTCGAATTGAATTGTTCTGGGGAGTACTGATTATGGAGTTCTTTAAGATGCCTCAAAGGGCAGCTCCTCCCTTGGCCCACCCTCTCTTCTGATTACCAGGGTCTTTCTTACATTTGACACTGCCAGAATTATACATTTCCTTTACAGACTGCCTCCCCAACAAATGAAACTAAATTAGAGGGAAAGAGAGAAAAAAAAAAGCTCATTTGATTTTCTTAAGAATTTAATTGTGCCTTCTCTTTACTCAGCTCTCTCTCTTCTCTCTCTCTCTCTCTCTCTCTCTCTCTCTCTCTCTCTCTCTCTCTCTCTCACACACACACACACACACACACACACACACACACACACACACACACTTACACACACATACACACACACACACACACACACACACACACACACACATACACTTGCACACACCCTGGTGGCCTTTAACAGGATCCAGCACAGGAGTCAGTCACCTGCTTTGTTATTACATTAGATATATTTTCTCTTGTTAAATAAAGTACTTTTAAAGTTTTTTTTCTTTGAGAATTTCATACACACATACAATGTATTCCAATCATACTCATCCCTACTATTCCCCTCCAACTAGAGATTATTTTAGTTTACAGTTTCAGAGTATCATCCAAGTTACATTGCCTCATGTACCTAGGAAGAGCACCACAGCAGTAGAAATGTGTGACAGAGGTGTGTATATATATATATATATATATATATATATATATACATATATATATATATATATATATATATATATATATAGACATATATGTTATAGGGAAGCTATTCTTGCACTGGACATTCCACAAGGGTGCAAAGGGTGCATAAAAGAAGTTGAGAGATGAGATTCTGGAGAGGCTACAATGTCACAGTTCCATAGTCAAATTATCATGTTCTATTCTTAGCTTCCTAAACACCACTTGTTGCCCACCTCCTCTGCTAGTGACCTAGTACTCTGAGACTAGAAGGTAACTTTTTAGGAATGCATGAATAGACCCATAATTCAAACCAATTCCAACTAGGGATTTTGTTAAATAGCATCTGAATCCTGTAACAGAGCTTTCTCTACTTTTCTACAAGCTGCTTATCTGCTGTATCCACCAATGAGATTCTAAAAGTATGTTGTCTCATGACTTTTTTTGTTCTGTTACCATAAACTGTTACATATTGGAACATGACTTTGAGGTCACTGAAACCCATGGTCCTTGGCCATGGCCACGAATTTAACACCAGAATACACTATCATTTATTAGCTTTTATCAAAAGCTGTCTTTTACATCATCTATAGTTAGAGGCAGAAAGGGACAGGAACAATATATTTCCAAGAGCCTTTCTAGAGCCTTAATTTCTCTAGCTAGAAGCCAACTCCTTTTCAAAGCAGTGCCACTAGCTGGGACCAAGCACAAGACAAAAAAGCCCAGGGTAAAATTCTCTATTCAGAAACCAGAAGCCAGTGAGCGTTCTGTCCAGATTCTTTGTATTGTGCTTAGTCTATGGATGGCAGCAAAACTTCATTTATAACCATTAGATCAAACATATAGCATAATTATATAATTAAAGACATTTTCTCCATTAAGAGTCACCAGTACAAATTAAGCAGTCTTTAAACACTGTAAACAGAAGTATTTGTCATATCAAAATGTTGTTGAATACCAAAATGTCAATTTCACTATGATAATTCTGTTAGCATATGAATAAACTGAAATATCAAGATTATCATATGACAAAAGGGCATCTGAAAGCTCTTCCTAACCTAAGATGCATCTAATTAAAAGAGCACATATAGATAGTATGTTGGGAGGAATGTCCCATGAACTACAAATAGGACAGGCAGAGATAAAAGGGGAAACTGAGCACATATGGACCCCTCCCCCTTATTCTCCTTCTGGGAGTACTTCTCTTTTCTTAATAAGCTGATTTTTATTTTTATTTTAAACCATGTGTCTGATCTGTTATCTGAATACACAGCAGACTAGACTTGGGTGTCCACTGAACTCAGATCTACAACTCAGCATTCCTAAGCTTCTCTTTCCTGACACTCTAAACTTGTTTCTCTGACCTTCAATGTATTCCCATACTTTTGGAAGCTTCCAGGATAGTCAGTTTGTATTCACTTTTTCTTGTCTTTCAATCTCTAATAAAGTTGTTTTTGGTCTTCTTTCTGGGCCTGTTTCTCAGTTACATCATTTATCAGCCTGATAATTCCCAATGAAATCTATTTTTCCAGTAATACAAAGAATTGTCTGAACCCAACCAGTTAAATAACTTGTCCTAACACTTTCAATTCTCAAATTACTGTGTTGTGAAATGCTTATCCTAATTGCACTGTGTAAACTATTTAGTTCTTAAAATATTGTCAAGTATTAAAAATGGAAAGTTATATATGTTGGTGGGATACACAATAACAAGACATGTGGCAAGGGTGTCATTTCCTGCTTTCCAAGGGGAGTCACACTTTTTAAGCAACAAAAATATCCATGTTTTAACTGTTACAAAACAGCTAAAGTATAAGTACCCTCACTCTAAGTTTACTCAGGTCATATAAAATTGCAGCAATTAATAAAAGACTCTAGCATAATTTTTCAAAGTGTTAGGTAACTAGCTGGTTAGATACTGTCAGACTTAAAGGTCTCTGAGGCTAAGCTGAACCCGTCTCACATAATCAGCTTTGACCAACCTTCTTGTGGTTGGAGTATTACACTACTTTTAACAGTTTATCATTATTCTGTGTATGCATCATGTAGGTATGGGTTTGCATGCTACAGTTTTCATATGGGGTTTAATGGGACAACTGTGTGGAGTCTTTTTTTCTCTTTCTACCTGCACTTGGGTTCTGCAGATCCAGTTCAGGTACTCAGGCTTGTACAACAACTTCCTTTGTCTGCTGAGCCATTTCTCTGCTCAGCCAAGTCCAGTCCAATATTTAATTTAGGAAAGAAAATCATTGGCAAATTTCTCATCTGCAGAATTTGAAAAAGCATAATAAAGGACCTTGGAAGGTTGACCTTCCTTAAGATTAAACAATAATGATAAACACAAGGAAGGGAAGAGGACTGAGATGACAGAGGTTTGTTGAGGCCCATTTAAAAAGTCTATTTTCTCTTGATAAAGTGTGCCTATTTTATAGATTTACATCTTTTTATTTTTTTTTATTCAACTCCTTTAAATCTAATATGTTACACGATGCTTTTGTTAAAGAATGGAATCTGAGTTGTAACTCTAGCCATGGGAAAAGCCATGGCATTGTAAATTGATTCAATTGTTATGATGATACAGAAACATACTACTGTCTCCTTCCTTAGCAGTTAGTCTAAATAAGCCTGTCAATCTTCTGGACAGGACAGAAACCTCTCAGGAAGCTGTCTTAGAAACTTCAAGAAACATGATATGCCTGAAGATGTCAGAAGATGGACGAATGCTTACTCCTTAATAAGATGTGTACTTACACTCCAGAAGCCCTCCCTCAATATGATTTCTTATAGTTCTTCTCTGAAAACCTCCTGGGGTTTTCAGTTCTGTGTGAAAAAAAAATGACTCTTCCTTGTCTTTCTTAGTAGCCCCCTTTTCAGGCACTGGCCAAATCCCTCAGTTTCCTTGCCTTAACAGACATTGCATTCACTCTTTGTGAACACCATTCTCTACATCTGCTATTCACAAGCTCACTGGTGTGACCTGTCTGTTCTGGTCATTTGGTTGTTTGGTGGTTTGGGTGGTGTCAGGTTATCTATTCCTGCACAAACATTATGACTAAGAAGCAAGTTGAGGAGAAAGGGCTCATTCAGTTTACATGTCCATATTGCTGTTCATCACCAGAGGAAGTCAGGACTGGACCTCAAGCAGGTCAGGAAGCAGGGGCTGATGCAAAGGCCATGGAGGGATGTCACTTACTGGCTTGCTTCCCTTGCCTTGCTCAGCTTGTTTTCTTATAGAACCCAGATCTACCAGCCCAGGGATGACATCACCCACAATGGGCTGGGCCCTCGCCCCTAGATCACTGCTCGAGAAAATGCCTTACAGCTGGATCTCATGAAGGCATTTCCTCAACTGAGGCTCCTTTTCCAGGTTGTGTCAAGTTGACACAAAACCAGTCAGTACAGCTAGTTTTGGTTGGTTGTTTGGTTGGGTGGATGGTTGTTTGATTGGTTGGGTAGTTGGTTGGTTCTTTGTTTGTTTGTTTGATTGGTTGGTTGGTTGGTTGGTTGGTTTAGTTGATTGGTTTGTTGGCCAGCTAGCTGGATGGTTGATTTCTTGTTCATTGTATTTATTGTGTTTTGTTTAGCTAATTCAGAAACGATGACATTATCTCATTTTCCAAACCTCTCTCCAGGTAGCTGCCTAGTTCTCTACCTGGCTTGTATATTGTTTTGTCTCACAGACCCAATAAAATTTTCCATTGATTTCCCAATGTATTTTGTAATTTCTTTATCTATGAAACTATGAGCCTACAAAAGAGACCCTGTATTCATTAAGAACAAAACATTTTGATCACAACCATGAAATTATATGTCTCAACCTATAAAAGTGAAACAAAACTTTTGTAAAGCATAATTTACCATGTTTTTGGTGTCATCTTTGGAGTCCATTCTTTTCCCTTCCCATTCATTTTTCTAATTTTATTTTTCAAACAAATGTCAATTGTAAATTTTAAATTAAACAACTCTACTTTAAAAGAACAAAGATAAATGTACAGATTTCAAGCAATTTTGCATAAAACTATATGAAAACATTTTTGTCAGTACTTGTTTTTTTTTTCAAAAGTTTGATAGTATGCATTAAAATCTTACTAGTTACAATGAGCATAAAGTACATGGAAAAAAAGGTATTACCTGGAAAGAGTCAAAGTTTTCTTGGTGTGTAAAGATTAAGCATAAGGGTTTTTCATTTTCATATTTTTTTGTATCCATTTATCTACTGAAGAAATTTGGGTTCTTTCCAGCTTCTGGCTATTATAAATAGGGCTAATACGAACATTGTGGTGCATGTCTCCTTGTTGTATGGTGGAGCTTCTCTTGGGTATATGCCCAGAAGTGGAATAACTCGGTCTTTAGGTAGGACTATGTCCAATTTTCTGAGGAATTGCCAGACTAATTTCCAGAGTGCTTGTACCAGTTTACAACCCCACAAACAGTGGAGAAGTGTTCCTCTTTCTCCAGATCCTCACAAGAATCTGCTATCATCTGAATTTTTGATCTTAGCCATTCTGGTTGGTGTGCGGTGGAATCTCAGGGTTGTTTTCATTTGCATTTCCTTGATGGCTAGTTATGTCAAGCACTTCCTTAGATGCTTCTCAGCCATTCAATATTCCTCAATTGAGAACTTTTTGTTTAGCTCTGTACCTCATCTTTTAAATAGGATTGATTGATTCTCTGGTGAATAACTTCTTGAGTTCGTTGTATACCATGGATATTAGGCCTATATCAGATATGGGATTGGTAAAGATTTTTCCCACTCTGTTGGCTGACATTATGTTCTCTTGACAGTGTCCTTAGCCTTACAGAAACTTTGCAAGCTCATTATGTTTCATTTGTCCATATTTGACCTTACAACATGAGCCATTGGTGTTCTGTTCAGGAAATTTTCTCCTGTGCCTATGTGTTCTAAGGTTTTTCCTACTTTCTATTCCATTTATTTAAGTGTACTTGGTTTAATGTGGAGATTTTTTATCCATTTGCACTTGAGCTTTGTACAAGAAAATAAGAAAGGGTCTATTTTCAATCTTTTGCATGCTGAGTGCCAGTTGGACCAACACCATTTGTTGAAGAGGCTTTCCTTTTTCCATTGAATATTTGCAGGTCCTTTGTCAAAAATCAAGTGACCATATATGTGAGGGCTCATTTCTCAAGCTTCTATTCTATTCCATTGATCTGAATGCCTATCTCTGTAAAAGTACCGTGCAGTTTTTAACACAATTGCCTTGTAATATAGCTTGAGGACAGGAATAAACATTCCCACAGATGTTTTGAGGTTGTTGAGTATGAATTTTGCTATTCTAGGTCTTTTCTTATTCCATATGAAATTGCACTTTACTCTTTCCAACTCTATGAAGAATTGGGTTGGAATTTTGATGGGGATTGCATTGAATCTGTAGATTGCTTTTGGCAAGATGGCCATTTTTACAACGTTGATCCTTCCAATCCATGAGCATGGAAGAACTTTCAATTTTCTAAGATCTTCCTCAATTTCCTTCTTTAGAGATTTGAAGTTCTTGTCATACAGGTCCTTCACTTGCTTAGTTAAGGTCACGCCAAGGTATTTCATATTGTTTGTGGATATTGTGAAGGGTATCTTTTCCCTAATTTCTTTCTCTGCATGTTTGTTTTTTTAGTAGAGAAAGGCTACTGATTTGTTTGAGTTCATTTTATACCCAGCCACTTTGCTGAACTTGTTTATTAGCTGTAGAAGTTCTCTGGAGGAATTCTTGGGGTCACTTACATACACTATTATGTCATCTTCAAGCAGTGATGTTTTTAATTCTTCCTTTCCATTTTGTATCCCTTTGATTTCCTTTTGCTGTCTAATTGCTCTGGAAAGGATTTCCAGTACTATATTGAATAGGTAGGGGGAGAGTGGGCAGGCTTGTCGAGTCCCTGATTTTAGTGATATTGCTTCAAGTTCCTTGCCATTAAGTTTGATGTTGTCTATTGGTTTGCTGTATATTGCTTTTATTATGTGTAGATATGGGCTTTAGATTCCTTTTCTTTCCAAGACTTTTAACATGAAGGTGTGTTGAATTTTGTCAAATGCTTTCTCAAAATCTAGTGAGATGACCATGTGTTTTTTTTTTTTTCTTTGAGTTTGTTTATATGGTGGATTACATTGATGGATTTCAGTACATTAAACCATCACTGAATCCCAGGGATGAAGCCTAACTGATCATGGTGAATGATCTTTTTGATGTGTTTTTGGATTTGGTTTGCATGGATTTTGTTGAGTATTTTTGCACCAATGTTCATTAGTGAGATTAGTCTAAAGTTCTCTTTTCTTGTAGGGTCTTTGTGTGGTTTAGGAACGAGGGTTATGGTGGCCTCAAAAAATGAGTTAGGTAGTATTCCACCTGACTCTATTTTGTGGAATAATTTGGAGAGTATTGGTATTAGGTCGTCAATATATGTCTGAAAGAATTCTGCACTAGGCCCATCTGGACCTGGGCTTTTTTGGTTCAGAGGCTTTTGATGACTGCTTCTATTTCTTTAGGAATTATGGGATTATTTAGATGGTTTACCTGGTCCTGGTTTAACTTTGGTATCTGGTGTCTGTCTAGGAATTTATCCATTTCCTCCAGATTTTCCATCTTTGTTGTGTGTAGGCTTTTCTAGTAGGATCTGATGATTTCTTGTATTTCCGCAGTTTCAGTTGTTGTGTCTCCACTTTCCTTTCTGATTTTGTTAATTTGGATACATTTTCTTTGTCCTCTAGTTAGTCTGGCTAAGGGTTTATCAATCTTGTTAATTTTCTGAAAGAACCAGCTCTTGTTTTTTGTTGATTCTTTCAATGGTTCTTTTTGTTTCTATTGTTTGGTCAATTTCTGCTCTGAGTTTGATTATTTCTTGCTGTCTACTTCTCTTGGGTGTATCTGCTTCCTTTTGTTCTAGAGCTTTCAACTATGCTCTCAAGTTGCTAGTGTATGTTCTCTCCAGTTTCTTTTTAGAAGCACTCAGAGTTATGAGTCTTACTCTCAGTACTGCTTTCATTGCATCCCATAGGTTTTGGTATGTTGTTTTTTCATTCACATTAAATTCTAGAAAATTTTTTCTTTCTTTCTTTCTTTCTTTCTTTCTTTCTTTCTTTCTTTCTTTCTTTCTTTCTTTCTTCTTTGACCATGCTATCGTTTAATAAAGCATTGTTTAATCTCCATGTGTATATGGGCTTTTTGTTGTCTTTGTTGTTATTAAAGACCAACCTTAGACCATGGTGATCTGATAAAATGCATGGGAGTGTTTCAATCTTCTTATATCTATTGTAGCTTCTTTTGTGACCTATTTTATCATCAGTTTTGGAGAAGGTGTGGTGAGGTGCTGAGAGAAGGTGTATTCTTTTGTTTTAGGATGATATGTTCGGTAGATGTCTATTAATTCCAATTGGTTTATAACCTCTGCTAGTTTCACTGTGTCCTTGTTCAGTTTCTGTTTCTGTGATCTGTTCATTGATGAGAGAGGGGTGTTGAGGTCACCCACTATTATTGTGTAGGGTGCAATGTATTTTTTGAGCTTTAGTCAGAAGGAATTTCTTTTCTGGTCCACTCTATTTGGAGTTCTGTAGGCTTCTTTTATGCTCATGATCATCTCATTCTTAAGGGTAAGGAAGTTTCTTTTTTTGTTAAAGTTCTTCTTTTGTTGATGATATTTACTGTGCCTCTTAGTTGATATTCTTCGCCCTCTTCTATTCCTATTATCCTTAGGTTTGGTCTTCTCATTGTGTCCTTGATCTCCTGGACATTTTTGGATAGGAGCTTTTTGGCTTTTGCATCTTCCCTGACTCTTTTGTCTATGTTTTCAATGTTGTCTTTGGCCCCTGAGATTCTCTCTTCCATCTCTTGCAGTCTGTTGGAAATGCTTGCATCTGTGACTCCTGATTTCTTTAGGTTTTCTACCTCCAGGGTTGTCTCTCTTAGTGTTTTCTTTATTGTTTCCATTTCCATTTTAAATTTCTTCTTTAATTCCTTCATTTTTTTGGTTCTGTTTTCCTCTCGCTCTTTGATTTCTTTGAGTGTTTTTCTTGTTTCCTCTTTAAAAGCTTCTATTTTTTTATGCTTTTTCTCCTGTTCTTGTTTAAGAATCTCTATCATCATCTTGAGTATGATTTCGGGTCTGAGTCTACTTTTTCTGGAGTGTTTGGCATTCTGGTGTTTGCTTTGATGGGAGAGCTGGGTTCTGGTGTTGCCAAGTTGTCTTGGTTTCCCTTGCATAAGTTCTTTTGCTTTCTCTTGCCATCTTGTTGTCTGTGATTGGTTCCTGTCTCTCCCATATACCTGGCCTGTGTCCCTGGATCTCCACTGTTCCTAGTAGCAGATGGCCTGAGTGACTATTCTGCCAGCTTGAGCCCTCCTTTTTGAAACAGAGACCCTATGGCTGATTTCCTGCTCCCCTGAACCAATCAGGGGGTGGGGGTGCTTTTCAGGGGCTTGGCCCAAACCTCCCTGTGTCCCAGCTACTTGCAGCACAGTCTCGCCAGACCTGGGTCCCTGAATCTCCGCTGTTCCTGGTGGCAGATGGCCTGAGAGCCTCAATTGTAAATTTTATAATCTTATTACATGTATTCTTTGGGATTAGACTCAAAATAATTTACTCATCTCAGGACTGCTCTAGTTGTGATTTTATTTGGTAGTTTCCACCTGCTATAAAGATAACTTTCTTTGCTGAAGGGTATAATAAAGAAATATGATTCTTTTTCAAAGTGGTGGGAGATTATTTTCTAATGCCATAATTTCACTAGTTTCTGAAAGCTGAGTAGGATCCCAGCACCAACATGATTTTCCTGCTGTTGTTTGGGCTTGAAATACAGTTAAATAGTTGTTGGTTCTCACTGACAGTTGAGTGCTACTTATGCTACTATCATGGTTCAAAGGCACTGCAGTTAGGGAAGACTAGAATATGTAACTACCTCCCTCTATCGGCAGCTTGCCCAATATTTTCTGGTACCATGGGTGTTGGACCACATGAAACAGGCTTTCAGAGCATATTCAGCTTAAGTTTTGTTAGTCTCTAGTACCTGTGTTAAGCACTGTCAGTCCAAGCAGCTTAGCATTTGAGGTTGTTTGTTTTCCTGTTTGTCTGTTTGTTTGGTGTGTGTGTGTGTGTGTGTGTGTGTGTGTGTGTGTGTGTGTGCGTGCTCGTGTGTAATCAAAGGGAAAGAACTGTAATTTGAAAGCAACATGAGAAGGGTTGAAGGTCACCTGGGAAGGGCTGAACAGAATAAAGACACCAGAAAAGTGATATAGTTCTTTTTCTAGTTAAAAAAAGGTACGCTATATTTGCTTTAAACAAGTATCAGTTACCAGGTTTTGTCCATACACTATGACTTTCTTAATTTATCTCCCTTATTAAAATAAGTTCTTTTCTCATAGAATATGGTCTCAATCCAGCTTTCCCTCACTCTATTCATACTTCCTCTGAACTTCCATTCTTATCCTGTTCTACCCCATTCTGTCTCTCATTAGAACAAAAAAAAAAAAAAAAAAAAAAAAAAGGCTTGCAAGGGATAACAATAAATGTAACAAAATAAGATAAAAACCATCATACCAATGTTGGACAAGACAACAAACAGAAAAATCAAAGAGCCCTAGAAGAAGGCACACGAATCAGAGATCCACTCGCTCACACATTGAGGAGTGTCATAAATGTACTTAAAATAAAGGTACAGTACATGTACAGAGTTTCCAGTCCAAATCCATAATTGGCCCTGTGCTTACTACTTTGGTTTCTCTGAGCTCACATGAGCTTTGTTCAGATTTGTCATAAAACATTATTTTCCTGATAGACTCCACACACTCTATCACTATTACTCCATCTGGTTCCTCTTCAGTTACTGCAAGGTTTCCTGAGCTTTGAGGGGAGAGATTTGATGAAATCCTATTTAGAGCTATATGTTCCAAAGTCTCTCTCTTCCTCCTTCCACCACACCTACCCCCTTCCCCCCTCTCATTTCCTTCCTCCTGCCTTCCCTCCTTCTTCCTTGCCCTCCATCCCTATCCATCTACCTCCCCCTGCCTCTCTTTCTTTTTCCTTAATGTCTTCTATGGATTTCTGTGTTTGTTCTCATCTGACACAAAAGGAAGCTTCTCTGATTTTAGCCAAATAAAGCAACAATCTATGAACATAGAAGAATATCATTAGAAGTCATTTTTATTACTTTAAAAATTAGATAAATAGTATTTGGTTTTACTCTAGGTCTCTGGGCAATCTGTTCTTTGATTCTTGGTAAACCAAGCAGTATCAGGTACCAGTTCTAACTCATGGAGTGGGTCTTAAATCATCATTAAGACATTGGTTGGTTAGATCCACAAAGTTTGTGGTACCATTATACTAGCTTATTTTGCAAGCAGGAAAGACTGTAGATCAAAGGTTATGTGGTTGTTTTGATATTAACTTTTCTCATTGGGGGGGGGGTTCCGGAGAAGTATCTTTCCATGTCAGAGACATTAGACTTTGGGGGTAAACATTCTAGGTAGGCATCAGCTTAACATCTCCATGTTCTTTATGAGTGGTTTGGATGTTGTCTTCAATAATGGGGCCTTGCTGTCAGTTTGTAGGAAACAATCTATTTTTTGAAGATTTTTAAAAGGCATTTTCACCTAAAACTATAGAAATATATTTTTCAGTATTTGATTTTTGTAAAGGGTTTAATAGTATACATTGAAATCTCAATAGTTACAATAAGCATAAAGTACATGTAAAACAAAATGTAACATGGAACTAGTCAAATATTAATTGGTGTGTATAGATAAAACATAATGACTTTTAAATGGCAACAATTGCTACAAGGTTATCTTCTTAGATACTGAGTTATTTAAAGTATATAATCATTTAAGGTTGAGATATACCGCACTCTGACAGGGTGGTATACACTTACTGTTTTGTTTTTGTTTTGTTTTATTTTGTTTGATTCTAAAAAAAACAACTGAGGCTTCCAATTTTGGTCTGTCCTTTTTTTTTTTTTTTTTTTTTTTTTTTTTTTTTTTGAGCTTCATGTTGTCTGTGAGTTGTTTCTTGGGTATTCAGATCTTTCTGGAGCTGGTATCCAATTTTCAATGAATGCATATTATGTCTGTTCTTTTGTGACTGGGTTACCCCACTCAGGATGATATTCTCTAGATACATCCATTTTCTAAGAATTTCATAAAGTCATTGTTTGTAATAGCTGAGTAGTAACCCATTGTGTAAATATACCACAATTTCTGTATCCATTCCTCTGTTGAAGGACATCTTGGTTCTTTACAGCTTCTGGATGTTATAAGGCTGCTTTGAACATGGTGGAGTATCTCTCCTTATTGTATGTTGGAGCATCTTTCCAGTATATGCCCAGAAGTGGAATAACTTGGTCTACAGGTAGGAATATGTCCAATTTTCTGAGAAACTGCCAAACTGATTTTCAGAGGGATTACAACATCAGAAACAATGGAAGAGTATTCCTCTTTCTCTGCATCCTCGCCAGAATCTGCAGTCACCTGATTTTTTGATCTTTGTCATTCTTAATGGTGTGAGGCAGAATCTTAGGGGTTTTTTTTTTATTTCCATATATCTGATGACTAGGGATGTGGAGCATTTCCTTAGGTGTTTCTAAGCCAATCAATATTCCACAATTAAGAATTATTTGTTTAGCTCTGTACCCCATTTTTAATAATTTTTTTGATACTCTGGTGTCTAACATCTTGAGTTCTTTGTATATAATAGATATTCGACCTCTATCAGATGTGGGATTGGCAAAGATCTTTTCCCAATCTGTTGGTTGCCATTTTGTTTCCTTGACAGTGTCCTTAGCCTTACAGAAACTTTTCAATCTCATTAAGTCCCATTTATTGATTCTTGATCTTACAGCACAAGCCATTGGTGTTCTGTTCAGAAAATTTCCCCTGTACCTATGTGTTCTAAGGTTTTTCTCTACTTTCTCTTCTTTTTTATTATCTATTTTTTCTTTTTCTTTTCTTTTTATTTTTTTGAACAACTTTATTTTAAAAAAGCAAAGATAAATGTACAAATTTTAAGCATTTTTGCATAAAAG
Source organism: Micromys minutus (assembly GCF_963924665.1). Lineage (NCBI taxonomy): Eukaryota > Metazoa > Chordata > Mammalia > Rodentia > Muridae > Micromys > Micromys minutus. The sequence continues at coordinate 23,589,470 of NC_137981.1, read as the reverse complement.
TATACGAATATATTTTGTCATTGCTTGGCTTTTTTTTAAAGATTTGATAGTGTGCATTAAGATCTTAGTACTTACAATGAGCATAAAGTACATGTAAAACAGGATGTAACCTAGAATTAGTCAAAGTTTTCTTGGTGTGTAAGGAGGAAACAAAATGGTTTTTTCTTTTCTTTCTTTCTTTTTTTTTTTTTTTTTTTTCTTCTTGAACTTCACACAGTCTGTGAGTTGTTTCTGGTGTGTTCAGAACTTTCTGGGGTTAGTATCCACTTATCAGTGACTGCATATTATGTCTGTTCTTTTGTGACTGGGTTACCTCACTCAGGATGATATTCTCTAGATGCAGCCCTTTTCTTAAGAATTTGGTTAAGTCATTGTTTCTGGTGGCTGAGTAGTACTCCATTGTGTAAATGTACCACAATTTTTGTATCCATTCATCTACTGAAGAACATCTGAGTTCTTTCCAGCTTCTGGCTATTACAAAAAGAGCTGCTATGAACATTGTGGTGCGTGTGTCTTTGTTGTATGTTGGAGTGTCTCTGGGGTAAATGCCCAGAAGTGGAATTACTGGGTCTTCAGGTAGGACTATGCCCAATTTTCTGAGGAATCGCCAGACTGATTTCCAGAATGGTTGTACCAGTTTACAACCCCAGCAACAGTGGAGAATTGTTCCTCTTTCTCCACATCCTTGCTAGCATCTGCTGTCATCTGAATTTTTGATCTTGGCCAATCTTACTGCTGTGAGGTTGTTTTGATTTGCATTTCCCTGATGGCTAATGATGTCAAGCACTTCCTTAGATGCTTCTCAGCCATTCAATATTCCTCAATTGAGAACTTTTTGTTTAGCTCTGTACCCCATTTTTAATAGGGTTGTTTGATTCTCTGGTGTCTAGCTTCTTGAGTTCTTTGTATATCTTGAATATTAGGCCTCTATCAGATGTGGAGTTGTAAAGATCTTTTCCCATTCTGTTGGCTGCTGTTTTGTTTTCTTGACAGTGTCCTTAGCCTTACAGAAACTTTGCAATCTCATTAAGTCCCATTTGTCAATCTTTGACCTTAGAACATGAGCCATTGGTGTTCTGTTCAGGAAATTTTCTCCTGTGCCTTGTAATATAGCTTGAGGCCAGAGATGGTAATCTCCGCAGAAGTTTTCTTGTTGTTGAGAATAGATTTCAAAATTCTAGGGGTTTTGTTATTTCATATAATTTGCATTTTGCCCTTTCTAACTCTATGAAGAATTGTGTTGGAATTTGATGGGGATTGCATTGAATCTGTAGATTGCTTTTGGTAAGATGGTCATTTTTACAATGTTGATCCTTCCAATCCATGAGCATGGGAGATCTTTCTATCTTCTGAGATCTTCTTCAATTTTCTTCTTCAGAGATTTTTAAGTCCTTGTCATACAGGTCCTTCACTTGCGGTCCTGAGTACTACTGGCAGAATTTTGCTCTTTCTCGAGGCCAAAATGGACCCTTTTTCAGAGAGCACAGTACTCTCTGCTCTCTGAGTACTCCAGGTATTCTCTCCTTGGGCCTATATATCAGGCTCACCTCTGGTTCAGGTGGAAGAGGACCCGTGGAGCTAATCTGCAAGCACCACCTTTCATAGCAGACCCTGGTTCCCTCTAACAAAGGCACGGATCTTGCTGTGGGCTGGAAAGGAACCTTTTCCACAAGCACCACCAAGCACTCTCTGCAATCTGGGTACTCACAGTGAAACCTTACAAGGCCCGAGCCCCAGGATCTCTGCTGGTCTGGGTAGATAAAAGTCTGTGAGTCTAATCTGCAAGCACAGCCTTTCAGAGCAGATCCTGAATCCCTCTGACAAAGGCCTGGCCCTTACCGTGGACCGGAGGGGAACCTTTTCTGTGAGCGCCACTAAGCACTCTCTGTGCTCTGGGTACTCAAGGCACAACCTCACCAGGCCTGTGTCCCAGGTTCTCTGCTCAAAACAGTCTATTTTTTAATAACAACTTGGATTGCTTTGGGTTTTCTATGGAACCCTTTCGGGAAAATTCAATTGGATTAAACCAAGTTCTTATAATTAAAGTTACATTTGGTTTGAGTTCAATCTCCCTCATTATATGAAGACCTCGTGAGTATAGACTTCATGTATTATTGGAAATTTTACTTCACTGGATTTCCATACTGTTCTTCAAATGTTTTTCAGTCTCAGCTATCTCTCCTTAAATTCCTTTCCTCAAATCTGTCTTCCCTACCTCTTGCTTCCCGATCCTCCTCTTCCCAATTCCCTCCCCTGTCTCCATTCCACTCATAAAATCTATTTCATGACTTTTTCAAAAGGGATGTATATATCTTTGCAGTCCCTTTCTTTATGTATAGCCTCTCTGAGTCAATGGTCTTGATTGATTATCCTTTTATAGCTGACATAAGTGAATACATACTACATTTACTATTCTGGGGATAAGATGCCTCATTCAGGATGATTATTTTTCTAGTGCTATCATCTACTGACTGAAAATCTGATGTGAAAATACTTAATTGTGTAAATATACCACGTTTTTATTATTCATTCTTCAGTTGAGGGACATGTAGGTTGTTTCCATTTTCAGGCTATTATGAATAAAGCTCAATAAATTTGGTAGAGCAAGTGTTCTTGTGGTAAAGAAAGTATTTTTTGCATATATGCCCAAGAGTCGTATAGCTAGATTTTGAGGTAGATCAACTTCCATCTTTCTGAGGAACTGCCACATTGACTTCAATAGTGGGCATACAAGCTTGTATTCCTACCAGCAATGAAAGAGTGTTGTCCTTGCTTCACACTCTCACCATTAAGAGTTGTCAGTTGTATTATTCATCTTAGCCATTCTGACAGGTATAACAGAGAATCTCAAAATAGTTTTGATTTACATTTGCCTGATGGCTAAAGATTTTGAATACTTCTTTAAGTGTTTTTTGGACATTTCTACTTCCTATATTCAGAATTCTTTGTTTATATCTCTTCACCATTTGTTAATTTGGTTTTATAGTTCTTTTTCTTGTTGCTCTTGTTGCTGTGCTGTTGTACTTTTTCTTTCTTTCTTTCTTTCTTTCTTTCTTTCTTCTTCTTCTTCTTCTTCTTCTTCTTCTTCTTCTTCTTCTTCTTCTTCTTCTTCTTCTTCTTTTTCTTAAGTTGTTTGAGTTCTTTATATATTTTGGATATTATCCCTATATCAGATGTGAAGTTGGAATGCCAAATCCAATCCAAGAACACATCAAAATAATCATCCACCATGATCAATTAGGCTTAATCCTTAGGATGCAGGGATAGTTAAATATACAAAAATCCATCAACATAATCTCCCACATAAACAAACTCAAAAAATGCACATGATCATCTCACTAGATGCTGAGAAAGCATTTGACAAATTTAACACTCCTTCTTGAAAAGAGCAGGAATCCAATACCCATACCTAAACATAGTAAAAGCTATACACACCAAACTGGTAGCCAACATCAAACTAAACAGTGAGAAACTTGGAGCAATCCCACTAAAATCATGAACAAGACAAGGCTGGCCACCTCCTTCTGCCTATTCAATATAGTACTGGAAGTCCTGGCCAGAGCAATTAGACAACAAAAGAGAGTCAACAGGATACACATCAGAAAAGAAGAAGTAAAAATATCACTATTTGCCGATGACATAATAGTATACTTACAGGACCCCAAACTTTAACCAGAAAACTCCTATAGCTGACACACAACTTCAGCAAAGTGGCTGGATATAAAATTTACTCAAACAAATCAGTAGCCTTCATCTACTCAAAAAATAAACATGCTGAAAGAAATTAGGAAAAAGACACCCTTCATAAGAGTCACAAATCATGTAAAATACCCTAACAAAAAAAGTGAAAGATCTTTATGACAAGAAGTTCAAATCTCTGAAGAAGGAAATTGAAGAAAATCTCAGAAGATGGAAAGATCTCCCATGCTCATGGATTGGAAGGATCAACATTGTAAAAATGGCCATCTTACCAAAAGCAATCTACAGATTCAATGTAATCCCCTTCAAAATTCCAACTCAATTCATCATAGAATTGGAAAGAGCAATTTGCAAATTCATATTTCATCTCAATAAAACCTAGAATAGTAAAATCTATTCTCAACAACAAGAAAACTTCTATGGAAATTATCATTCCTGACCTAAAACTATACTACAAAGCAATAGTGATTAAAATCCTGCATGGTACAGAGATAGGCAGAAGAATGTAAATTGATATTTTCTTATCTCTTCCTACAAAGCTCAAGTGCAAATGGATCAAAGATCTCAACATAAACCCAGGTACACTAAAAGTATTAGTAGAGAAAGTGGGGAAGTGCTTAGAACACATAGGTACAGGGGAAATTTTCTTGAACATCAATGGCTTATGCTCTAAGATCAATAATCAACAAAAGGGACCTCATGAAATTATAAAGTTTCTTTAAGGCTAAAAACACTGGTAAGAAGACATAATGGCAGCCAACAGATTGGGAAAATATCTGTACTAATCCTACATCTGATAGAGAGCTAATATCCAATATATACAAAGAACTCAAGAAATTTGACAGAGAATAAAACAATCGTCTTAAAAATGGGGTATAGAGCTAAACAAAGAATTCTCAAATGAGGAACACCAAATGGCTGAGAAGCACCTAAAATAATATATGCTCACATCCCAATTTATCAGGAAAATGCAAATCAAAACAAACCAAAGATTCCACCTCACACCAGTCAGAATGACTAAGATCAAAAATTCGGATGACAGTAGCTGCTGGCAAGGATGTGAGGAAAGAGGAACACTCCTTCATTGTTGGTGGGATTTCAAGGTAGTTGTATGTATCTAAATGTCGATTAAAATTTTTACCATAAAATATCTTATTTTTCTATCCATGGTAATTAAGTTTTGCTGTGTATATTAGTCTTTGCTGATATCTGGGGTATCTTAGAGTCTGCATCACACCCTCCCAGCACCCTCTGACTTTTAGAATGCCCTTTGAGAATTCAGGTCTAATTCTAATGCATGTGCCTTTATATATTACTTGGCCATTTTTTCTTCCTTTTTAAAATATTTTTATACTGTATGTTAAGTGTTTTGATTATTATATAGAGGAAAGAATTTCTATTCTGGTTCAATCTATTTGGTGTTCTGTTTATTTCTTGTATTTTTGTGGGCATCATTTTTAGCTTAGGAAAATTTTCTTTGATGTTATTGAATGTAATTTTTGAACATTTGAGCTAGATTTCTTTTCCTTTCTCTACTTCCATTATTCTCAAGTTAGATCTTCTAATGGTGTCACAGATGTCCTAGAAGTTTTGTATCAACAATGTTTTGATTTAGTATTTTCTTTGGCTGATGTATTCATTTTTTATCATATATTTACCATCTGAGATTCTCTTCCATCTCTTCTGTTCTACTAGTAAATGTTGCCTCTGTAGTACCCGTTCAAACTCTTAAATTGTTCATTTTTCAATTTCTTTAAGGGAGAATTTTCTTTATTGATTCTACTTCCATTTTCAGGTCATTGTTTATTTCCTTGTATTGTTTTTTTCTTAACTTCTTTAAGAGATTTATTTATTTCCTCATACTCTCTATTTGTATTTCTTGAATTTCCTTAATGGCTTTAGTCATTTCTCCTATCACCATACCTGCTGTTTTAAAGTCCCTTTTTCTTGGGCTCTAGTTATGGTGCCTAATGTTGTAGGTTCCAGGGCTTTAGTGGAGTCATTTTGTCCTGGTTGCTAATGATTGTGTTTTTATGTTAATGTCTAGACATCTGGGATTGGGATGATTATAGGCTTAGGTGATAATATCTGGTTTTATGGCTGTTGGGTCAGTGCATTTTCTTTGGTTTCTGCTTAATCCTGGATATAAGGGGAATGTTGTGGTTGTGTTTTACCTAGAAGAAAAAAAATGGATCTTTTCCCCACACCTGCACAGCTGTGTGTACCCAGATTCTTCCTACTGTTGTTGAATGCTAGGGTAATGGAGTGTGTTAGGGGAGGGGAAAAAGGAAAAAACCTTGTGATCTATTGGGAATGAGGTCAGAAAACTAAGAGAGACCTCTAGAGATATTTTTACTATAGACATAAAAATGAAACTGGGAGATTAATAACTGGAGAATCAGAAGGGGGGATACTGCTAATCTGCTTATTTCCCTCAACTTTGTAGAATTTATCATTAGGGAAGGCTGAAGAAAGCATATCAATGCAATTCTGGGTAGTATAATACAATGCCAGCCTTAAATTGACTTTCAAAAAGAAATTAAAGAGTGAGTTATAAATGGAAATTGTCTTTGTCATGCATTAATTAGTTTAATAGCATTAATGGGAAAATTGATCAAATCCCCCAAACTAGCTCTGCAAAAGATAAACAACTTTATTCATTTTATCCAAAGATAAACATATCTAAGATATAGCATGGATAAGTTACAATCATTATATAGTAAATATTTTAGAAAGAAAAATATAAGAAGACACATAAAAACAAAATAAAATTAAATAAATTGAACATTATAAAGATTTAGTAGCTTAATGTAGTTCATACAATTTTTAGTATTTGATCAATAAAAGATTTGAATTTTATTATTATCATAAAACATGTTCTACTTAATGGGGACTTGATGGAGCAATGCCAAGGTTCACCATGGCCAATTAAACAATGATGATACCTAATGAATTCTCTATGCAGAACAAGGAGGCAGGAAGACTGGCTGTGCTAGATTCATGATGGGCAGCTTCTATTAGCAACTGCTTAATTTTCAGAAATTTAATGATCTGCTTGAGGTCACACTGATTGCTTGGCATTAAGGGAAGACTTAATTTTTCTTAGGTGGTCATAGGAAAAGAAAATCTTGAAAAACTTTTTCAGTCAATTTATGAAAACATTCTAAAGAATAAGGGAGTTAAAGATTTTGATAATTCAGGTCTTCATTTCAAAAATAAGATGATCATTTTCACCATGGAGAAGGAACTTCTGTGACAATCTGTAGGGTAATTATTGCTGTAATCATGTCAATGGGTTAAGCAAAATTATACAGTGATAGATAGGCCTAAGGTAAGAATACTCTTAGTGTTCCTTCTTAGAAAGAGAAAGATCATCAAACACTTAACTGAGACTTCACTCACACTTTCATCCTGTCTCCTATATTCAGGTGGTTTCAGATGATACTCAAAAATTAGAAGGTAAAATAAGAACAGGATTCTAATGACACAGTTTTAGTGAAAATGACCATTCTAACATTGAACATTTTACATGTGCATCTGGTTTTGAGATAACCATACTTTTACAAGTAGGCTCTCACTCATAAACCTCTGAGCTAATAAGCCAACAAATTCATTTACCATGCTGCTTAATTTCAGTTATTTACTTGATATGGTTTAGACTCTCCATAGAAATGGAGTATATCTTTGAAGGAGTTTCTAGATTATATTAATAGAGATGCAAAGAGTTACCTTAAATATGGGCTATATCATCTCATAAGCTGAGGTCTTAGAATAAAAGGTGATGACTGAGATGAAGAGAACTATTGGTATCTCTCTTTGCTCCCTTACTGTGGACACAATGTGACCAGCCACCTCAAGATCTTGCTGTCATGACTTGCCCACCAATGTAAAATGTAGCTTCAAACTGTGAGCCAAAATAAATCTTTCCTTAAGTTGTTTTTGTCTGATTTTGTCCCAGCAATCCATGAACTTGGAGGTAATTTCTTCAGTGCCCTATCTGGAATGAAGAGACATTTATTCTTATCTTCTCTAAAAATGTTACATAGCATTCTAAATGTTAGGATTGCATAACACACCTTTTAAACTCATGTAATAAATTTTGACTTCATGTTTGTCTGTAGAATGTTAGGATTGCATAGCTCACCTTTTAAACTCATGTAATAAATTTTGACTTCATGTTTGTCTGTAGAAAGTCATTTTATATTTCAAGTTAATAAAAGAAATAACAAGAAATGTAAGTTTTTCGTATAGAGCACCTGTGTTCTATACTTTCTCTTGTTTCTGTGTTAATAACTCCACTCAAAATTATAAATAATATTAATTAATGTAGAATTCTATCCATAAATCTACAATTAGAATGCAAATTTGGAAATGTATATGTGAGAAATAATAAACAAAATCTTTCTTTTTCTATGATTAAAAGTACTCTTAAAATAACAAAATTTTGAAACCATTCAAATTCCAACAGAAGAATAAAGGAAACCATCAGCAGAAAATTTACATGAACTCACTACTATCTATCTAAACAGTCTGAACTCAATGATTTGGGTTAGCCTTCACAATCTACATATTATATACTTCTTAGAAATGCATGATTTGTACAGATTGAAACCCCGGTAAGCCAGACTCTTCAAGCTATCACTTAATTCCCTCTTATTATGTTCATCTCCTCTTGACATTTTTTTACATTAGTTCCCGATTCCTGTCTGGTTTAACTTCTAACTTTATTCACACAGATATATAAGATATTGTTACTCATTACTTTCCCTCCTCCTTATTTATTCAATTTTCTCTCCAACCAATCCAGTTCCATCCAGAAATCCCCCAAAAACCAAATCATTTTCTTGTGATACCACCTTTATTCAAGTAATGGAAAGTTTATAATATCCTTTCTTATTTCAAAGCCCTCACGGCACATGTCCTTTGTCTCTATCATAGCATCCTACTCATTGGCAGCTCCAACATCTTTTTCTCACCTGCCTCTGTCATCCTCTGGATCCAACTTAGATTTCACACCCATAACACTTCAACAACTTTAAATTCTTTAAATTCTGTAGATGAATCATACTGTTGCACTTATTATGGATACTATTGTTGTATCCAAGCAAGGGAAATAAAAACTACCTAGTAGGTAAGTACATAACTTATAGACATTTCCTGAGGAACTAGCTATGTCTTCTCTACTAACTTTTCAATATCTTCTTAATAATTTTCAAAAGTCAAGGTGATCTAGCCCTACTCAGTCACTCATCTTGCTTCAGTCTTAATAAAAATAATTACACTGACGTGCAGAACCCCCACCAAGGTTACTTTTGTAACCCTGTCTACAGATGAACCTGTTTTCTTCTCCTATCCATTTACTACCAGGAGGAAATGTTTATTCAATTTTAGCCAGCAGGTCTACCTGTACTCACAGCACATCTTCCTACCTTTCTTATAGTTAACTTGTTTCAGTATCTGCTCCAAACTTTCTATTTATAATTTCTCATCTCCTGGGTCCTTTCTATTGTCTTCCAGTCTTTATGATTTTTTAAAGAATTATACTGTTTTCCAGGAAATAAATCATAGCTTTCTTCTTCTCTACAAAAAAGTAGACTCTCTCAGCCCAGACTCTAGGTTCTTTCCTTCCTTCAGTGCTCACTTCAATGTCATACCTCCACCAGCAAATCATTTGTCTCCTTCATGAATTTTCATGTCTCATCTTTTCTTCCTGAAACCCAGTTCTTTGCTCCTTTTCTTTTGCCTCAGTGACACCAGTCATCTGTCATAAAGCACATGAAGTATTACTGTCTTAAGGAAGCTTTTTGTTATCTCTCAGGGTTAAGTTGAATCCCCTTGTTTATCTCCTTCTGCAGCATTTTTTCCTCCTCTCCTTTGTCTATATAGCTTGCTCACAAGTGATTCTTTGAGTTATGTTAGTGTCCTCCTTATATCTGAGCAAGCCTGGAAGTTTAGCATGGACTGTTTCTTTCCTTATTCTCAGCACTAAGTGAAAAGTCAATTATACATTAGACTCAAGTAAATGTGTGTTACATGACTTAACATATCATCATCTACAAGACTCCAAATGAATCTTAAGAATCCCAAATATTGTCAAGCGTTCAATGAAATATGTCCAATTATACACTAATTCTGGTAATATGATTTCTTACAATCTTTTTAGAAAATAATTTTACATGACGCATTCTAAGTATTACTATTGTACTATTAATTTCACTCTGAAGTAAAAGGCTTCAGCATTGCATAAAAGCATATGCACAGATGTTTCTTGTCTCATTATTTGTAATGCTGAAGAATTATGAACATAAATATTCAACAACAGTTAAGCCAATTAAGGATTGCCATCTAAGAATATTATTTCACTACTTTAATCATGTGTACAAAGGGTTTGCAGCAACTATTGTAATATTTATTTTTTTAATGCTTGTGATTTAACAGTGTTCAAATTCATGTTGACAGGCTAGACTCAACTCTGTGAAAAATGTATACAGAAGAAAATGATAATATTGTGATAAAATAACAAGAAGCATCATAGGATGTCAGCTGCATTAACAACTCATATCCATTGAGCATTTACTATTCTTGTCCTTTATTATATTTTACATAATTCATTCATTAAATGAGGATAACAACCTTATCATCTTATTATTACTTATAGTTAAGGAAAAAACTAAGCTTCAAAAAGAAAAATATCACTTTATAAACAAGAGTAAGATTGTCCAAAGACAGAGATGAAACCGTTTCAAATAATAAAAATATTTACAATCCATTTCTACGTGATTTCATTATTGAGTATATGTTGCTATATATTGTAATGATAACATGTAACCTTGATAACAAGTAAAAATACCATCTGAACAAAATTTTAAATAATTTTATTTTAGCAAATTGTTCATTAACTATACATGATACTTAATTTGAAAAATATTGAAAACCTAATAGTTACAATGAGCGTAAAGTACATGCAAAACAAAATGCAACATGGAAATAGTCAAAGTCTTCTTGTTTTGTAATTATATTTTTTTTGTTTTCTTTATTTCTTGGACTTCATACAGTCTGTGAGTTGTTTCTGGGGGAGTGCAAGCCTCTGGGGTTAGCATCCCAATATCAGTGACTGCATATTATGTCTGTTCTTTTGTGAGTGGGTTATCTCCCTCAGGATGATATTCTCTAGATGCAGCCATTTTCTTAAGAATTTGGCTAAGTCATTGTTTCTGGTGGCTGTGAATACTGTCAAGCCCTTGAAAAAATCAAGTACTGACTTAAAAATATATTCACAGAGTTTTATGTAAAAATTATTTTAATATCTGAAAAAACAGTACTGACAAAAATGTATAATTTTAAGCAAAAAATGTTTAAAATCTGTACATTTATCTTTGTTTTGTAAAATAAAGTCATTAAAAAAAAAGAAAAATATTTATACCAGAAAAAAATCCTTGAAGGCAAAATGCACTATTGAAGTATAATTTGTATCAGAATCTTGTTGGATTGCCTGACCAAAATCATAAGACTTGTTAAGAGAGCCTGATTGATGATGAAAAAAAAGAACATTCTGTTGGGTATATTTTCTGAAGTCAAATCTTCCACTCATCGGCGTAGACATGTTTGCAATTAACAGGGATTCAAAAAGAAAAAAGTTATATATTTTTCATCAAGTTATTCTTGATCATACAAACACAAGATCTATGTCAACAGGTATATGTGTGTGTATGTGTGTGTATTCTAGTTCATATGGAAAGCTATGTTTCCATATGTGGGGGATATATTATAAAAGAAGAAAATAAAGTCATTAACACTCTATCTCTGAGTCTCCTAGATATTATTTATTAGAAAAATGTAATGCTGATATGGCCTTGAGACCTACAGACGTTAAAGAAGATATACCACATCTTTTTTCATTCTTTTGTTGGGACACATCTAGGTTGTTTCCAGTTTCTGGGTATTAAAAAATAAAAATTCTGTAAACATAGTTGAGCAAGTGTCTTTGGGAGATATTGAAACATCTTTTGGGCATATGCCCAGGAGTGATACAGCCGAATCTTCAGGTAGAACTATTTCCAGTTTTCTGAAAAAATGCCAAATTGATTTCCAATGTGGTTGTAGTAGTTTTCACTCCCACCAGCAATGGAGATCACCACCTTGATCCTCATCCTCAACAGCACTTTTTATCTCTTGAGTTTTAGATCTTAGCCATTATAGTGGGTATAAGATGGAATCTCATAGTTGTTTTGGTTTGCATTCTCTGATGACTAAGGACTTTGAAGATGTCTTTAAGTTCTTCTTGGCCATTTGAGATTTCTCTGTTGTGGATTCTCTGATTAGTTTTGTCCCTCATTTTTTCATTAGATTACTTATGTTCTTGGTGTCTAACTTCTTGAGTTCTCTGTTAATTTTGGATATTAGCTCTATGTCAGATGTAGAGTTAGTGAAGATCTTTCCCAGTCTGTGGACTGGCAATTTGTCCTATTGACAATGTTCTTTGCCTTATAGAAGCCTTGCAGTTTCAAGAGGTCCCATTTATTTAAGTTTTGATCTTAGAACCTGAGTCACTGGTAATCTATCCAGAAACTTGTCTTCTGTACCAATTCATTAAAGAGTATTTTCTGCTTTCTATTCTACAATATTTAGTATATCTGGTTTTATGTTGATGTGCTTGATCTACTTGGATGTGAGTTTTGTATAGGGTGGTGAGTATATATCTAATTTCATTATTCTACATGTAGATATACAGTTAGGCCAGCACATTTTGCTGTATATGCTTTTACTTTTTCATTATATGATTTTGGCTTCTTTACCAAAAATCAAGTGTCCATAGGTGTATGGTTTTATTTCTGCATCTTCAATATAATTTCATTGATTAACATTTCTGTTTTTGTACAGTATTTATCCATTAAAAACTAAGACATAATGAATTTGGCAGGCAAATGGTTAAAACTTGAGAATATCATCCTGAATGAGGTAACCCAGTCTCAAAAGGACATGCATAGTATGTTCTCACTTATAAGTGGATGTTAACCATAAAATACAGGTGCTATGTTACAATCAACAGACCCAAAAAAAGCTAAACAAAAAAAGAAGACCCAAGTGAGAAAACTTGATTCTCACTTTGAAGGAGAAATAAAATCAGCCTCAATGAGAGTTTGATGAAGGGAAGGAATTGGGATTTGGGTTGGAGGGAACAGAATGGGGCATTAAAAATCAGCTGTGGGAAAGGACAGGAGAGATGACTAGGTGGCCATAAAAATGAATAGACTTCTGTAACTAACAGGATTAGGGAGGTAGAGGGCATCTCTTGGACAACCTGAAATAAAGGAGTCACCCAAGAATCAATGGGGGTAATGTTAGCTGTGACTCACTACATTGGGGATATGAAACTTGAAGAAGCCACCTTCTATAACAAGTCAGAAACCCCAGTTGAGGGAAAAGGACACCAATCCACCCACAAAACTTTCAACCCAAAATGTATCCTGTCTACAAATAATACAGTCACAGGGAGGAAGCAGAGACTGAGAAAATAGCCAAAAATAACTGGCCAAACTTGAAACCTATCCCATGGGCAAACACCAGCCTCTGCCACTATTATTCATACTTTGTTATGCTTGCAAACAGTAGCATGATTTGCTCTGAGAGTCTCCACCTACCAGCTGATGCAGATGATACAAACACCCACAGCCAAACAGTGGACAGACCTTACAGACTCCTAGGGAATTATAGGAGGAAGGATTGCTAGGAATAAGAATTCCACTGGAAGATCACCAGTATTCTAACTTGGACCCTTGGGGCTCTGTGGGTCTGAACCACCAACCAAAATAATACTTAGCCTTTGTAGATTGATTACCGAGGTCTGGAAAGAAGACATCAAATTCTAAAATAAGTAAAAATCATAAATATCTTTTGCTAAAATTTCTTGGAGATATTGGGGAAACTATCATTGTGTTTCCAACTTGTTGATTCCACTCTTCAAGTTCAAAGGTTGATTGAATTCCTCCTACTTAATGCAAGTGATGTTAGAGAATTAATTCCATTTAAGTTGGTACAACTCTGCATCAAACAACCCAAGGGTTTCACAACATTAATGTCCTAGAATGAAGGGAGTCATAGGTTAAAAACAGAAGCCAGTATATCAAGAGCCAGGAAAACTGTAAACACAGTGGAGCCACCAGTTAAATACTTAAAATTCTGATGGGGTAGAATTGAGAGAGAAGGTGAAAAAAGTAAATTCTATTTCTCAGGTGAAAGCTGAAATAATAAGTAAAATAACTTTATAATAGTGATCTTATTTACATAAGCTCATATGGATTGGATTTTGTGGATTTCACAATAGACAATATTGATGATTACATGTGATCTATGATATCAGATTTAACATAAAAGGGTAAAAGGGAATAACTTGTAATGTGATGTCAGTTGTACACTCATCAACAAGAGAAATATTATGTATAGAATAATTTCCTACTTGGTTAATTATTTTAGAATGAGACAAGAAGTTATTACAAGTATGCCACTATAACTTAAAGAAAATTAAGATAATCAGGGACATATCAAATATTACATACTTGTTCTCTCAATATAGCAAGATGGTCAGAGAGAGAAAACAGCAAACACTACACTTCTTATTCTTATCAAAAATTTGGGTTGTCTGCAACCTTGTATAGACATATTTGGGGAATGAGCTTTTTCTCTTTACACAAAGACCTGTCTTGAAGCAAAAAGTCTCTGTCTATAGCGATGTTAATCAAGCCTAACTCATGGGACTTGTATTAAAATTGATATGAATTAAAAAAAAAAAAAAACTCTTTCAAAATCTCCCTGGTATTTATTATCTTTTCTTCTATCAGTCTTATCTCTGAAAATTTTAGAATGGCTTCGTACTGCATAGTTCTCCAGCTCAAGACCCATGTATATAAATCACACCTGTCCTAAACCAAAAGCCCACAGTGGTTTTGCCTTTTCAAGTTGTCACACAAATGTAAAGATGGTGTGAAGACTTTACCATTTTTTCCTTAACTTTTCAATATGCAGTTGGTATCTAAATAGGATTTTTCCAAGGTGTGATAGCGCATTCCTTTTATTGGTAGTTGTATTCTCTCAGATACACTCTCACCCTCTTTTCAGACCTGAACTATTACAATTCTGTTTTTCTGTTTCTGTCTTTGTAATCACTATTAAAGGTATTTATTCATTTGACTTGATTCAGTACAGGAAATTCTGATGTTATGGCAACCTGACTTGGTCACCACTACTGGACACATCTGTGTCGTAGGCGAAGTAACACCAAATACCTTGAGAGTAAGTCAATAAAGCTATATATTCCAATCCTGCTATAAAATTAAACCCCTTTTCTAATGTAGATGGGAAAATATCACTAAAAGTGACTGTAGTACAGAACTGATTTGGCAGTTAAAATGTTTCAACCTTCTTTTTTGATCTTGACATAATTCAGAATTTTCCTGAAGATATTGAGAGAAACATCCAGTGATTCCTCTCACTCCAACAGGGACATCTCAGATATCAACTCCAGAAATCCAAGAAGTGAGGCTCAATGTATGGCTAATTTTGGAAAGCTAAATGGTTATCTTCTCATTTATTTAATAATGACGTCTACAGCTCTATAACATTACTTTCATGCTCCTTTAATTGAATCACAATGGTTTGAATCAGCCTAGATGTATCTGACTTTGGAGCCATGTTCTCCATTACTATCTAAAAATTCTTAGCTTTATGCTTGTATTCCTAATATCTAGATATATGTAATTGATGTGACCTCAGGATTGATACAGCAGGAGCCAGAAATCATAAACAAAATTTCATCATTGCTGATTAGAGCACCGGAAGATTCTGACTCAAACACAGTAAAGCATATTTTCTTGAGTATTTTGATATATGAGTTGAAAACAAGGACAAGAAGTTGGCAGGATATTCTCTAAACAACTAAACCTATCCACATGTGGTGTAAGTGTCCTGCTTAGTAGATTATGAAAATATTAGTAACTGAAAACTAGCATGTGGGGAAGAGAGGGATTAAATGAAGCAATAGCTACCATGTAAGATTATTCTATAGTACAACACACATAGGAATATATTTTTGCTTCATAGACATTTGTTTTCAGGTGTGTATCTGTGCTTTATGAATCAGATATAAAATGTTGTTCTTACTATCTTTCCTGACCATAAAGGAGAGGGAAAGAAGACTGCTCGTCTGTGTTCACTGTCACCATTATCAACTCTTAATTATGTACCAGTTATGACTTTAAAGAGACAGTTAAATCAATTTTATTGGTCTTCTTATGAAGCAAAATAAATTATAAAATAGATGCAAATTGGACCCAATCCAGTTCAGTACCACCTTTGATCTGAACATCTGTACTATAATGAAGTCATGTGACCTGTAGTGCCACCCTTTTCTTTCCACACTTCACACAAGTTCTCCTAGGAGTACAGAATGATAGAAACAAAGTACTGAAGGCTTTATATAAACACTTCAAAGCAGAAGGAAAAATAATTTAATGATTGGAAAATGAACCAACAGCAGGGAAAAAAAGACATAAGTTCTCCTCAAATGTGCAGAGCTTTGGACATGCCTAGCAAGATTTTCCTTAATTCTCCCTCTAAAACTTTCTATTTAATAATGGATTTCTATCTGTATCCAGTGCAGAGGTATAGAGAAGTACATGGCTAGAGATCATGACACTGAGGATTGCTTCTTAGTAAAAAATAGTTTCCATTTCTAAAGACGGGCAATAAGTACAAAGATGGGGTCCTTGTGTTGATGGTTTTTCCAGGTGAGCTTAACTCTCTGAACATAATTAAGAACCCCCATGATAAGAGATTGATTATGAACAATTCTTTCTAACATTTCAAACTGGATCTAGCAAATGCATGCTACAGAAGAAGGAGGGATTTGGCAATTATAGGTAACCTTTTTCTCAAAATCTGAAAGGAATGAATATGCCATGGAAGATAAGGAAAAGAGTAATGAGCATAAAAAGGGTGATCCAGAGACAAAGTGTGGCTCTTTCTTATCACAGTCATATAAGTTTCTTAAAATAAACTTGTCTAAAAGTCTAGAAATCTGTGGCAGAGCAAGTTATCAGAGTAGTTATTGATAATACCAAGAGACATGTAGTTTATTTGGCTGATGTCAAGACACTTTAAACATAGGAAGGATAAGACACCCAAGAGAGTACATACCATTTTTGAGGGTACTCAGATGCTAAATTGTTGAAGTAGGAGAAAAGTCTAGGAAAAAAGTCTGGGAAGCCAAGCACAGGTTTCTCTCACAAAACACTCCCACACACATCTGTTTTTCCCTAGAACAGTTGCTGGATTCTCTGTGCACAGCTCACAATGTCATTTAAAAAAATAAAAAGATAATACTGGCTCATTCACAGACTCCCTGGGGAAGACAACTTTTATAACTGTTGGTGGTGACTGGGCCCCAGGGTGCTGGCACTGTTCATAATTACTCCAAGTTAGAGCATTAGTGAGGGGTGAAGTATTTAATTTATATTGTGAGTTAGGTAGCAAACTAAATAAGCCAAAGAATTCTCACAAGGTCCTTCCAAGCGTGTGGTACCCCCTAGCCTTTTGAGTTCTTTTCTCCCATCTTTCTCTGTTTCCATGGAAACAGATGTCTAATGCTCTGTTAAGGTAATTTTGTTTCTTACTGGATTGGTACCACCTAAAGAGTCAGCAAGAGTGATGCAGATCCCAAAAAGTAGCTGAGATGGCAATTGTGATACAGTGAGGGCAGAATCCAGAATCCTAAATTAAAGAGATGCTTAATTTAATGTAATAATGGCTATGCTTCCACCTTTAAAATAACTAAGTTTGTGCCTTCAGCTTTCGCACATCGTAGTGTTCTGACTAAATAAAGTATCTTGGATCCTCAGATTTTAATATCTCCTGCCCTTCTGTCCTCTCACCTTCATAATCTCCATGATGACCCTGTGCTCCTTTGACACTCATTTGGCAAAGGGAACATTCATGGTGGTAATTCACATACTCCATTACCCAGATTGTTTATTTTTTTCTGTCTTAATTTTACTACTGTGAGGATCCATATCTCTTGAGCAAAAACATGTAAGCTTTAGCCTCCCACATGAATCTAATCTACAGTTATTTAATATGCTAGTTTGAAATAACATAATACAAGATTCAAAATAAATAAATAGAAGGCTGAGGAAATGGCTCATTTCCACTGATATATACTTCTGCAAATCTCTACATGCCAACCCCTCTAAATCTCCTCAAACACCTGATGTGAAAATGTTTAAATACATGAGCCTTGGAAGGTATTTCTCATTTAAACCACAACAGTAAGACTATGAGAAGGTGGTTCTAAGTGCTGGAGTATAAAGACTTGATCATAGCCTTCTTTTGACAGCTGTTGCACTGTTCTATATGAACAAATGTGGTCCTCATTCAATTGCAATATATATAACACGTGTATCCATATTTCTCCAACCAAAGTCCATTAAATGTCATTGCCAGTTGCCTTAGTTCTTACTCTTTCCTTAAGCTTTATCAGTGATTAGTGATAACTGGAAAAATATGCTTTACCTTGACCCTACCTAGTGTCTTTTCTGATATGTTCAAATGTTACCTTCCTAATATCTTCCAGGCTTCATCCTAATGAAGACAAAGCCTTTTACTGGGGCCACTTAAAAATCTAATCACATCTCCAGCATATGAGCCTGTGAGTCATGGATACTTCTAGCTCCTTCTGGAACTGGATCCAGCTTCAGAACTCTCCAAGGGAAGGTCCAATCATCTTACTAATGTCATGTTCTAATTGGGAAGAGAAGAGTGTGGCTGTCATGGGCAAAAAAACCATGAGAAGCAGGTCCCCAGTTATCTCTCCAGTGTGAGATTTCTCTTGTCTTTCTTCTGTCTCTTTATAACTTTCCTGTTCTTCACTTTCCCTATGTCTTCTTATGTCCTTATTTCTTATGTTGTTGCTTTCCTCCTTCATTTCCTTTCATTTGGTTTCATTTATGTCTGACAAGCTCCAATTTCTACTTTTTTTATCTCCTAGAGGAGTTCTAAAGACAGTAAAATGTTTGCAGAGCATGTTACCTACTCTCTCACACATCATTCTTACTCCAAGGAAGGAAAAATGTTATCTCCAGGGAACAATTTGTGTTTTAGGAAACCACAGAATCACTGTGAAAAGGAAAGCTAGAGTCTAGTATCTCAGCACAACTACCAGTTTTCTGCATTGCTGAGACTGCCCCAACCAAGAACAACCTGTGTATTAATATACACCTACACAAGAAATATAAGGGTGGAACCACACTAATTGTTAACTTTCTTACTTTCACCCATCAAATATTGCCTGACATTATTCTTTAAAATTACCATCACACTGTCTCCCTTCTTCTTCTGTTTCTCTTCTTAGCTACTCTATGGCAAGAATAGATGATTAACTTTAAGAAAAAAAAGGCTAGAGTTGTTTAAAATATTCTTCTACAATGGCTTCTAGGAGAGCTATGATCTTGGAAGTGGTGTGTATAATTTTCAATGTGAAACCACATAAACAGTAACCACTGAGGGTGAATTTTGCCCTGCCTATTGAAATGAAATTTCAGTACAGAATTTTCCTTCTATCTATTGAACTGACATTAAATTAAATGACTTCTAGTTGATGCCAACCAGGAGGAGCCATGGAAATAAGGACTAACACATCCTAGTATGGGTAATTGAGGTAATTGACAATGACTTTAGTAAAAGGGACAGAGACAAATCCAATCTAGAAATGGACTCCAATATTGATGAATTTCCAAACTGATCTATTCCATCAATGGCAAGATTAAAAGGAAAAATCCCGATTCACAGGTATAAACACTCAATGAGGCAGAACTTGCCAAGTCCTCAACAAGCAGAGGCTCCTGTAAACACCCATTTAGAAATCTGCTATAAGAATATAGCAACAGTTTTTGACAACACTTTTAAGCTTTTAAGATAAGAAATACAGCAGATTGCTGGGCACCAAGAGGAGTCACAGGAGATCTCTCACTCCTGAGCCCACGAGTAAGTCTACACCACCTCTTCACTGATTATTCAGAGAGAGAACTCCAGGAATTTTCAGGGCCCAGGTAACATGGTACTACTTGGGAACAGATACTTCTGGCCCAAGGCCAGAGCAGGCACACCTTCATCAGAACTGTCATCTTGTCAACAGATACCTGTGCACCTAAAAGAGCCACTGGGTCTCTCTCAATCCTGAGCCCACAGATGATTCTACACTTCCTCTCCATTGACAATCTGGGGACAGACCACTGGGAACTCTCAGGGCATGTAGCTCAGTGTTGCATGGGAACTGACTGTTCAGGACCAAACCCAGAGCTAGTACACCACCATCAGAACTCACAGATTACCCAGAGACTTGAAGACCCAAGAGATCTTAAGATCTCCATCCTAAGCCCACAAGACAATAGATTCACTGGAGAGACAAGCTTCAGTCAGAGACAAGATCACCTAGCATCATCGATAATAAGATGGCAAGAGGCAAGCACAGGAATCTAAGAAATGGAAACCAAGACAACCTGACAACATCAGAGTCCAGTTCTCCCACCAGAGCAAGTAATGGATATCCCAACTCCCCATAAAAACAAGATTTAAACATAAAATCATACTTCATAATGATGATAGAAGTCCTCAAGAAACTCAGATAAAACACTCCTAAAGAAGTACAAGAAAGCCAGAAGAACACATTCAAACAAGTTGAAGAGCTTAAAGAGAAAACACACATACACAAAACACACACACACACACACACACACACACACACAAACAAATCACTTAAAGAATTACAGGAAAGCACAACCAAAAGGTAAAGAAATTAAAAAACATATATAGAAACAATGAAGAAATCACAAAAGAAAACAACCCTGAAGATGGAAAACCTAGGAATAACATCTGGGGTGATAGACTCAAGCATCACCAACAGAATACCAGAGATCAAAGAGAGAATCTCAGGGACAGAAGATACCATGGAAATCACTGACAGGACCATCAGTGAAAAATGCCATAATAAAAATGATTCTAACACAAAATATCAAAAAATATCCAGGATAAAATTAAAAATACAAACCTAAGAATAATATGTGTAGGAGAGAGCAAAGACTTAAACTCAAGGCCCAGTAAATATCTTCAACAAAATTATAGAAGAAAACTTTCCTAACCTAAAGATTAAGATAAACACAAACATCAAGTAGCCTACAGAGCACCAAATAGATTGAACCAGAAAAGAAATTCTTTCCTGCACATAATAGTCAAAACAACAAATGTTCAAATCAAAGAAAGAATACTAAAACCAGTAAGGGGAAAAGGACAGGTAACATATAAAAAACAGACTGATCAATATTACACTAGACTTCTCAACAGAGACTATGAAAGCTCCAAGATCCTGGACAAAATCATACAAACACTAATAGAACACAAATGCCAGCCCAGGTTACAATATTTAGCAAAACTCTCAATTACACATATGGAAAAACCAAGGTATTCCAGGGGGAAAAAACAAATTAAATAGTTTCTGTCCACAAATTCAACCCTACAAAAAAATAATAGATGGAAACCCCTCCTCAAAGAGAAAAAACTCATCCTAAGAAAAGCAAGAAAATAATCTTTTTGCAAAAAATTCAAAGGAAGAAAAGCAAACAAACACAGTTCTATGTCTAAAAACAAAAATAAACAAAAACAGCAATCACTATTCTTTAATATCTCTTAACATCAATGGACTCAATTCCACAATAAAAAGACATAGAATATCAGACTGGATATATAAACAGAATCCAGCATTTTGCTGCATACAAGAAACTCATCTCAGCAACAAAGACAGGTATTGCCTCAGAGTAAAAGGTCGGGAAAAATCTTTCCAAGCAAATGATCCCAAGAAACAACCTGGAATAACCATTCTAATATCGAATAAAGTAGCTTTACAACCAAAAGTCATCAAAAGTTATAAGGAAGGATACTTTTTACTCATCAAAAGAAAAATCTATCAAGATGAACTGTCAATCCTGAAGATCTATGCTCCAAATACAAGGTCACCCATATTTATAAAAGAAACTCTATTAAAGTTCAAAGCATATATTGCACCACACATAATAATAGTGGGAAACATTAACAATTCATTCTCATCAATGGACAGATCATGGAAACAGAAACTGAACAGAGCACAGTGAAATTAACAGACGTTATGAACCAACTGAATTTCACAGACATCTATAGAACATTTCATCCTAAAAGTAAAGAACATACATTTTCTCAGAAGCTCATGGCACCTTCTCTAAAATTGACCATGTAGTCACTCACAAAACAGGACTCAACGAAAATAAGAACCACAACAAAAAAAATTCTCATGCATCCTATAAAATCATCATGGATGAAGGCTGGCCTTCAATAACAACAAAAACAACAAAGGGCCCACATATACATGGAAGCTGAACAATGCCCTACTCAATGATATCTTAAATAAAGAAAGAAATAAAAGATGTTTAGAATTTATTGAAAATGAAGGCATAATGCCCAAACTCAAAAGACACAATGAAAGCAGGGTTAAGAGAAAAACTCACATCTCTAAGCACTTACAAAAAACAAACAAAAAAAAAAAAAAAAAAAAACTGAAGAGAGCATACACTAACAGCTTGGCAGCACACCTGAAAGTTCTAAAACAAAAAGAAGCAGATACACCTAAGAGGAATTGATGGCAGGAAATAAAATCAGAGCTAAACTCAACCAAGTAGAAAAAAAAAATGGGAAGTATACAACAAAATCATCAAAATCAGGAGCTGATTCTCTGAGAAAAATAAATAAAATTGATAAACACTTAGCCAGACTAACTAGACCATATAAAGAAAATATCCAAATTAACAAAATAAGAAATGAAAAAAGAATACAACAGAAGCAGAAGACATTTAAAAAATCATCAGATTCAACTACAAAACCTATACTCAACAAAACTGGAAAATATAGAGGAAATAGACAAATTTCTAGACAGATACCAGGTACCAAAGGTAAATCAGGATGAGATAAACCATCTAAACAGCACCATAACCCCTAAATAAATAGAAGCCATCATCAAAAGTTTCCCAACCAAAAATAAAAAAAAAGAAAGAAAGAAACGAAAAGAAATAAATAGCCTAGCACCAGACAGATTAAGTGCTGAAAATATCAGACATTCACTGATGACCTAATACCAATACTGTCCAAAATAGTCCACAAAACATAAACAGAGGAAACACTTCCCAACTTATACTTTGAAGCCACAATTACACTCATTATTAAACCACATAAAGGCCCTACAAAGAAAAAAAAACTTCAGACCAATTTCCATCATCAACACTGATGCAAAAATACTCAATAAATATTTTCAAACCAAATCCAAGAACACATCAAACAATCATTCACCATGATCAAGTAGGCTTCATTCCAGGGATGCAAGGAAGGTCCAATATACAGAAATGTATCAACATAATCCACTATATAAACAAACTCAAAGAATAAAAAACGCATGATCATCTTTTTAGATGTTGAGAAAGCATTTGACAAAATTCAACACCCCTTAATGTTAAAAGTCTTGGGAAAAGCAGGAATTCACGGTCCATACTTTAACACAGTAAAAGCAATATAAAGCAAACCAATAGCCAATGTCAAATTGAACAGTGAAAAACTTGAAGAAATCTGACTAAAATCAGGGACTCAACAAGATTGGCCACTATCCCCCTACCTATTTAGTATAGTCCTGGAAGTACTAGCGAGCCAAAGGCAGTCAAAGGGATACAAATTAGAAAGAAAGAAGTCACAATATCATTATTTGTAGGTAATATAATAGTAAAATTATGTGACCCCAAAACTTTTACAGCTGAAAAACAAGGGTAGCAAAGTGGCTGGATATTAAATTAACATGAACGAATAACAAGTACCCTTCCTCTACTCAAAGGATATACAGGCTGAGAAAGAAATTTGAGAATTGAAACCCTTCACAATAGTCACAAAAAAATATAAAACGCATTTGTGTGACCCTAACTAAGCAAGTAAAGGATCTGCATGACAAGAACTTTTGGGCTTTGAAAAGGGAAATTAAAGAAGACCTCAGGAGGTAGAAAGATCTCCCATCCTCCTGGATTAGAAGGATCAACATTGTAAAAATGGCCATCTTGCCTAAAGCAATCTACTGGTTCAAAGCAATCCTTATCAAAATTCTGACTCAATTCTTCATAGAGTTATAAAGAGCAATTTGCAAATTTATTTGGAATAATGAAACAGCCCAGGATAACAAAAACTATTTTCAACAATAAAAAAATTTCAGGGGAAATCACCATCTCTGACCTCAAGCTATATTACAGATCAATTGTGATAAAAAAAAAAAAAAAAAAAAAAAAAAAAAAAAAAAACTACATGGTATTAGTACAGAGATAGGCAGGTAGATCAACTGAATAGAATTGAAGACCCAGAAATATGCCACACACCTATAGTCACTTGATCTTTGACAAAAAAGCTAAAAACAGTCAATGGAAAAAGGACAGCCCCTTCAACAAATGGTGGTTCAGCTGGCAGTCAGAATGCAGAAGAATGCAAATTAAATCATTCTTATCTCCTTGTACAAAGCTCAAGTGCAAGTGGATTAAAGACCTTCTATATAAAACTAGTACAGTAAATCTAATAGAACAAAAAGTAGGGAAGAACTTAGAACACATACACACAGGGGAAAATTTTCTGAACAAAATACTAATAGATTATGTTATAAAATCAAGAATCGACAAATGGGACCTCATGAAATTGCATACCTTCTGTAAGTCAAAGGACACTGTCAAAAGGACAAAATGTCAAACAACAGATTGAGGAAAGACTTTTACCAATCATACATGTGATAAAGGGCTAGAACCCAATATATACAAAGAACTCAAGAAGTTAGACTCTAAAGAATCAAATAATCCTATCCAAAAATGGGGTTCAGAGCTAAACAAATAATTCTCGATTGAGGAAAACCAAATGGCTGAGAAGCACCTAAAGAAATGTTCAACATCCCTAGTCATCTGGGAAATGCAAATCTAAACAACCCTGAGATTCTACCTCACAGCAGTCAGAATGTCTAAGATCAAAAACTCATGTGACAGTAGATGCTGGAGAGGATGTGGAGAAAGAGGAACACTCCTCCACTGATGGTGTGCTTGTAAACTAGTACAACCACTCTAGAAATCAGCCCGGCAGTTCCTCAGAAAATTGGACACTGTCCTACCTGAAGACCCAGCTATTCTACTCCTGGGCATATACCCAAAAGAAGCTCAAACATCTAACAAGGACTCATGTTCCATCATGTTCATAGCAGCCTTATTTATTTTAGCCAGAAGCTGGAAATAATCCAGATGTCTTTCAACAGTGGAATAGATACAAAAATTGTGGTGAATTTATACAATTGAGTACTACTCAGCTGTTAAAAACAGCAACTTCATGAAATTCCTAAGCAAATGGATGAAACTTGAAGCTATCATACTGAGTGAGGTAACCTAATCACAAAAAAACACTCATGGTATTAACTCACTGATAAAAAGATACTAGCCAAACAAATTACAGACATTATGAAACTCAAGTACAAGAAAGGCCAGAAGGTCAGAAGGCCATAAGGTAAATTTCCTTCGTAGAAGGGAGAATAAAACATTTATAGGAGAAAATAATAGGACAAATAGAGGAGCAGTGATTGGAGAAAAGTTCATCCAAAGACTGCCTCACCTGGGCATCCTTCTTATGCAACCACTAAACCCATGCATTATGGCTGATGCCAAGTAGTGCTTACTGTCAGGAATCTGATATGGATGAGAATGCTTGCAGCTAACCATTGGACTGAACATGGGATCCCCAGTGAAGGAGCTAGAGAAAGGGCTGAAGGAGCTGAAAGGGTCTGTAACCCCATGGGAAGAACAAAATGATCAACTAACCAAACCCACCATAGCTCCCAGGTACTAAAACAACAACCAATGAGTTTGCATAGAGAGACCCTTGGCTCCAGATGCTTATGTAGCAGAGGACTGCATTCCTTGGCATCAATGGGAGGAGAGTTTTTTGGTCCATCAAAGGATCATTTTTCCTGTGTAGGGGAACACCAAGATGCTGAGGTAGGAAAGGGTAGTTGGGAGAGAGAGCGCCTTCATGGAGCCAATGGGAGGCAGGGGGGGGGGGGATGGGATTTGGGGAAAGGAGAAAACATTTGAAATGTAAATGCAGAGAATATCCAATAACAAAATAAGAAATACAGAGTTGGATGCTCTCAACCAACCATTGGACTGAGAATGGGTGCTGAAGCTAGAAAAAGAACTCTAGGAGCTGAAGGACATTGCAACTTCACAAGAATAACAATATCAACCAACCAGTCCCCCAGAGCTTCCAGAGACTAAACCACCAGCCAAAGATTCCACATGGAGAGACCCACTGTTACAGCAATATATGTAGCAAAAAATGGCCTTATCAGGCATCAAGGAGAAGAGAGGTTCTTGACCCTGTGATACCCCAGTGTAGGGAAATGCTCTGGCAGAAAGATGGGAAGAACTGGGGGTGGAGGGGACACTCTCATAGAGGCAGGGAGAGGGGGATGGTAAAGGTGAATTCTAGAGTGGCAACAGGAAAGGGAATAACATTTGAACTATAAGTAAAGAAAATATCCAATAAAAAAGATAATTATGGATAAATGCATAAATGCATATATATATATATTTCTGGGGAGATTTCAGAGGATCACTAACATTCAGTTAAATAAAGGATGCTGTAGATCAGTACTCACTGGCTTGAGAATAGATGTGGCTCCCTGTTTCTTTATTCTTTAAGTGTTCCTGTGGACATTAGGTAAAGTCCATTTTATAAAAAAATTTCTATTTTATAATTATTGTCATTATCTAAGTTACTAGAATAGTTTGAAATCAACATATTTTGCCTTTCTATTTTCCAACATAAGAGAACAGTACAATGAAAATAATTATGGAGCAGAAAAATTATTTCCCATTTAGTAAATGCTTTGCCTTCATTCTCAAAGTTTTGGAACCAAATATTTTATGCATTTTATGAAGAGGAAAAATAATAGGAAAGACTATAAAAATTATTTACAAGCTTTGTGTTGTTGTTGCAACAGGCAGGCAGTTCACCTGCAGATGCCATAAAGGATGACTATTTTGAGTTATTTCCTTTAGATACTGTGAGCAATTTTAAAAGAAATTATTCTGGATATTTATGAACATTGTCTTCTGGAAAGATATGTAGGTAAATGTTAAAATCCTTACCTTTAGAAGTGATCCAATACTTCATGCTTTTTGGCGGCACCTGCACTGCCAGCGCTACTCCAAATCATAAGACCTGAGGATTTGAAAGAAAGACAAGACTCAATTATTTTTGTTACCAAAAAAAAAAAAAAAAAAAAAAAAAAAAATGCTGCTTTACTCAGTCTCAAACCAGCCCTCAAGATACACAGCTACAAAGGCAGTATACAAATTCCATAGCTGCTCAGTGGAAGTGACACCCCCTAAGGTGAGTCTGTAACCTGTGGCAGTAAAAACAATAGGAAAACTGGTGTGGGTCAACTCCTGACTGGGCCCATCTAAACTTGAATGGAGGACATGTCCTATTCCCAATTTCTAGGCTTACAAGGGGGCAATTCAGTTAACCCTTGATGGGGGATGGGCATGGCTCCCAACAAGGCTTCAAGACAATTGAATGACAAATCACCTTAAAGCTCTGATAGAAGTTTGTGTGTAAAATACTCCAAGAAAAAAAGAGAAAGATAAAAATAATGAAGGATATAAATGAGGAGAAAGGACGGAGGAAGAAAGGGTAAGACATAAGGACGGTGAGAAGAGACACAGAACAGGATAAGTCACACAAACAGAAACAGGTCCAGACACTGCGACATTAACCTTGTCAGCTCCACTGGGTTAAGAGATGTCTAGTGAAATACATTTCTGAGTGTGCCTGAACGAAAACAATCCCAGAGATAACTAATCTATGTATTAGTAAGTGGTGCAGAAAGGTCTGATCTGAATGAAGACAGTGCCATCCAAATAGGTAGCAGGCAATAGGAAACTACATTAAAAGAACGTGAAAAGAGAAAAAACCAGCCAATTTTTTTGTCTGTTCCATCTTTCCCAGAAACTATGACCATTGCTGCCATTAACATATATAGAACTCTAAAAATTCAGCTTTTCAACATAGATTTATAGCAGAGACTCTTCAGGGGGCTTCTAGGACTTTGCCTCATAGGCTGGGATACATTATGGGGCCTTATTTTTCTGAGCCTTTCGGAGTTTTAGACTGACTGCATACAAGGTTCTCCAGCAAGCTGATGTCCATTGCTAAACTCAACAGCCGAATCAAATAAACAAACATTCATGATATACACCTGTGTGCTTTCTATTGGTTCTGTCTCTTTGGAGGACCCTAATATGGACACAGTGAGCCAGAGACTGAATTATAGAGATAAAGTTAGTTACAGAGTTGCTGGCTTTGATATCAATAAGCTCATCAGAGCTTTTCAGGTTCTGATTAATCATGAGGTGAATGTTGATAATCTTTCACAAAAGACTGAACTGACCATTAACTGGCTACATATTTGTACACTAGCTGTTGTAAGACTTTTCCTTTGGAGATATAAATAATGTTTACTCCAAATAAAGAAGTTGATCACAACCCAAAGCCTGGATTCTGTCCAAGACCAGCTTAGTGAATGAGTAATTTTGGAGGGGATTAATGTCAGGAGCATGGAAGACTAAAGATAAGCTTTATCATTATTATATGTCCTGGGAATCTTATGTGCAGTTATACCACTGAGAAACCCCACCAGCAACATGGAATTGCATAAAAGTCTCACCACTGAAAAGTCTTCTCTCTCAGAAACTGGCAGCCTTTCTGCCATAGACACTTTTATGCTGGATACCTAGAGCTCACAGTTGGCCTTATCACAACGCAGATCCTTAGCAGCCTCCTTCCTGAGTAGCTCTTTGTTGTGTAAAGGTTCTCAGATTTAGGCTAGCTAGAGTGCAGGAATATGAAAATGCTCAACAATATGAATTCCACACTATACCTAATTTCAAAAATCATTTACAAAGGTTTGGTGGGATGAGGAGATCCAGTTTACTTAGAAAGAAACTTGACCAAGTTAACCTCAAGTTATGCCATATGACCTTAACTGAGGGGCAGCAAATGAACAGGTTTATAGGTTAGAAAATGGATTTCTTACTGTTTCTCACAGGTCAGCAGCCATGACTTTCTCTACCTTTGACACCTCACAAAACTACCCCTGATTTCATCTATAATTCACCACTGATAGAACTCAGAGACCACTGAGCTCTGCTGAAAAACATTCTTTCATGAAATAGGAGCAGGATGTGCCTTAGGCTGCTCTGAAGGTAGGAAGAGAAGGTTATCTTTATACATCCCATGGAACACAACTTGAGAACTCTTTGTAGGTTTCTTCTTTTTTTTTTTTTTTCTTTTTTTTTGTATTTATTTATTTTTTCATATTTTCTCTGTAACTACTGAATTTTTTTAAATTTTTTAAACGACTTTATTTTGCAAAACAAAGATAAATGTACATATTTTAAACATTTTTTGCTTAAAATTATACATTTTTGTCAGTACTGTTTTTTCAGACATTAAAATAAATTTTACATAAAACCATGTGAATACGTTTTTTAGTCAGTACTTGATTTTTTTTCAAGGGCTTGACAGTATGCATTGAAAACCTACTAGTTGCAATAAGCGTAAAGTGCATGCAAAACAATACGCAACATGGAAATAGTCAAAGTCTTCTTGTTTTGTGAATATATGTATATTTTTTGTTTTCTTTATTTCTTGGACTTCATACAGTCTGTGAGTTGTTTCTGGGGGAGTGCAAGCCTCTGGGGTTAGCATCCCACTATCAGTGACTGCATATTATGTCTGTTCTTTTGTGACTGGGTTATCTCACTCAGGATGATCTTCTCTAGATGCAGCCATTTTCTTAAGAATTTGGTTAAGTCATTGTTTCTGGTGGCTGAGTAGTATTCCATTGTGTATATGTACCACAATTTTTGTATCCATTCGTCTTCTGAAGGACATCTGGGTTCCTTCCAGCTTCTGGCTATTATAAATAGAGCCGCTATGAACATTGTGGTGCATATATCTTTGTTGTGTATTAAAGTGTCTCTGGGGTATATGCCCAGAAGTGGAATAGCTGGGTCTTCAGGTAGTACTATATCCAATTTTCTGAGGTATCGCCAGACAGATTTCCAGAGTGGTTGTATTAGCTTGCAACCCCACCAACAGTGGAGAAGTGTTCCTCTTTCTCCGCAGCCTCGCCAGCATCTGCTGTCATCTGAGTTTTGGATCTTGGCCAATCTGACTGGTGTGAGGTGGAATCTTAGGGTTGTTTTGATTTGCATTTCCCTGATGGCTAAGGATGTCGAGCACTTCCTCAGATGTTTCTCGGCCATTCGGTGTTCCTCAACTGAAAATGATTTGTTTAGCTCTGTACCCCATTTTTTAATAGGGTTATTTGATTCTCTGGTGTCTAGCTTTTTGAGTTCCTTGTACACCTTGGATATTAGGCCTCTATCTGATGTGGTGTTGGTAAAGATCTTTTCCCATTCTTTGTAGGTTTCTGATTCCTTTAACCACGCTGCTGCACCCACTCGAGTCCAGCCATTCATTCCCATGCATCTAGCTCCTGTCTCTCCGAAACCCATTGATTTTATATAAAAATATATATAGTTATTGACTTTTTATATAATTCAAATATATCTTTGGAGAGATATTTCCAAACCTCAAATTATGAGATGGCCCATCCCCATTTCCCACTGACCTAAAAGATGCTTATGGCATTCTCTTCCATTTCTCAGCCTTTTCTCATCAAGACATATAAGGATGAATGTAGACATCTTCGTCTCTTCATCCAATCCAGACCAAAGCTTTTCAAGGTAATTTAATGTCTAACAATTGCTGATGGCAATTACAATGAAGTCTGAATAAAAACAATGTCTGAACATGTTAGCCCTATCACATGCAGAGCACTGTGCTAAGCCCATACTTTAGTTCATGTTTTGTAATATGGACAATAGCTGTAAGTGTCACTGTTATCAATCCCCCTTTGCATGAAATAAGTTCACTTAACATCACAAATAACAGGCTGAGTCTGTGATTGTTCTAAGCACATTAGTTCTGAAAGAGTAAAGGCTAATTCTCCTCTGAGCTCTTCTGTGGTCCAAAAGCATCCAGCTCACCCAGTTTGGATGGAATTCAGGTCAGGTACTCCCTCTCCTGTCATTCAAAGGGATCAACCCCTTCACAGGGGAAGGTGCCCTTTGTTACTAGAGAAGTCTGGGTTGTGTGGAGTGAAGCACATTTCTTATCGTTAATTTATTTGAACCAGATTTTCCCCCATTTTTAATTATAGACTAGAGGTACTTTGTGTTCCATGAACAATCATCTTACTGACATGTCATTCTGAAGCTTGGCTTCCTTCACCCTGACACATGCTGGTTATGAAATACACCAACGAATAGAGTCGTAATGAAGTGAGGCTGGGGAAAGATTAAATTGGAATCTGAACTAATGCCAGCTAAGAGACTCTACCTCCACTTTATTATTATTATTATGTTTAATAAACAATCATTCATACTCCTAAGAAGGGGAGACAATTAAAGGCACCACAGGAGACCCATAAAGAAAGTGCTTTAAACCTTGAATAAAAACTTGTTTGTTCAAACCCAGAGCTGGTCTTTTTTTTTTAATTCAAAATTAATGCAGTTGATTTTGAGAACATAGAAGCACTGGTAGACAAAAACGTGGAACTATCTTTTCAGGGAGGAAGTCCAGGCACACCTCTCCTCTTCTCATGCCAGAGTAGGCTGCCTGGCTCCAGGGACAGAATCTGGGCTTCTCTGCAACATGATTACCACCTGATGGAGTGGTGGAATAAAGGAACAACTCTGTCTTCCATGGACTTTAAAATGCCCTGATCTCCTATGAGGAAAGTGAACAAATCCATCCAGAACTAAAAAGATTAGCTATATGCTTGAGCACCTCAAAGAATAAAAGTCACCCTAACTAAAAAAAGCTAGAAATAGGCTTAGACATCAAAGCAAAGTGTAACAGAAGGTTTAGTTATTGTTGTTAAATTACAAATATATCCAAGGAAATTGTACAAGTGGGAAGACATTTATCTGTATGGAACACAGATAAAGAGACACCATGAGCCACAATGTATTGATATGTTGCATTATACTAAGCACAAAGAGAAACTGGACCTAGTTCAGGAGCACCCAGAAATTGTTCCATCTGAGAGCCCTAACCAGACTAGCCCATGATAGACTTCTACTTTTTTTTTTTTTTTTTTTTTTTTTGGCAGTGCTGAGGATTGAACCTAGGACCTTGCACATGTAAGAGAAACACAGTGTCAGTGAACTACATCCACACCTTCAAACCCTGCATTTTCCCATCCCTATCTAGCGGATGCCAATATCCAGTAAGATCCCAAGGAAGATTCTTTACTCAACCAGGATGAACTGAAGAGATTTTATGATGTGACTACAAACAAAGCTATGGGTAGTATGTAAAATCCCAGTCTACTAAGAACATTGCCTTCCTTCCCGGGAGTGAAGGGTTAAGGTGGGTGAGCATGAGAACTGGGGTAAACAGGGAAGGACAGGGCCCACAATGATGGCTTAGCAGGAAAAGTTCCAATAGCCAAGCCTGATCACTTGAGTTCAGTCTCCAGAGTCCACATGATTAAAGCTGAGAATTTAGTCTGTAAGTTGTCCATTGACATCCACATATGTGTCATGGTATGTATATGACTACAGGTCTACATGCATGTACATGTATACATGCAAAGTAAATGACTAAAAATATAGTAAAAATAACATTCCCCCAAGAAATAAAACAAGAGAAGAAAGACTGAAATGTAACACTTGGAAATGTAAACATCAACCTGGGCACAAAACAAAAATATGCTAAGGCAATGGTAGCACAGAGCTTATAGGAGTCACCAACCAATGTCTGATTTGACTTAAGGCCTATTTCACAAGAAGGAACCCATGCCTGACACTGGTGACCAAGAACCAGAGACCTAAGGTAAAACCAAACAGTACTGATTTAAACATTGTTTTAAACCAACAAAGAAATTATACCTAATGATACTCAGCTACACTCACAGATCAGTGCATTATTCAACCATCATCAGAGAACCTTCCTCCTGCATCAGGTAGGAACAAATACAGACATTATGTCAAGGGAGACCTCAGAACCACAACAGCTTTAAATGGGATGCCTCCATCTTTCCCTCAGAGCTCAGAGAAGCCAACAGAAGAGGCAGATTATAAGAGACAGAAAGGATGGGGAACACCATAAGAACAGGGTTCGATAAACAAACTGAGCAAAGCTAACATAAACTCAGAGACTGAAGCAGCAAGACCAGGGCCAGTGTCTTCACTAGGTCCTCTGCATATATATGACAGCTTTCAGTGTAGAATTTTGATGGAACTCCTGCTTGTGTGAATGAATGGGTCTCTGAATATTTTGACTTCCCTTGGGGTCTTTTCATTCCGTTGGTTTCATATAAATTTTTATCTTATTATATTTTATTTTTTATGTTTTGTTGTGTTTTAGAAGCCTCCCAAATTCCCCCTCCTACTTCTATGACTTTCTAGAGATTCCTTCCTATACATCCTACTCCCCACCTCCAAACCCTAGCAGCTGAGGATTAACATTCATTCTAATGCTCCCTGCCACCTTACTCACATCACCTAATACAGCCTCCCCATTTCCCTTCCGCTTCCCACCCAGTTCCCTCTCAAAGGAGAAGGTGAGGGGCAATGGAGGGAAGGACTCTGTGAAGGAGGGACCAAGAGGGGGAGCATCATTTGGGATGCTAATTAATTAACTAATTAACTAAAAAATAAAGAAAAATAAAGAAAACCACATGATTTGTAATAAAATAAAGCTATGTGTCTGTAATTCTAGCACTGGGACAGTAGAGACAGGCTATTCACTGGAGCAAGCCTACACAAATCAATGAATTCCCAGCCTCCATGAGAGACTTTGTCTCTGGAAATAAGTTGAGGGAAGAGTAACTAAGGAAGACACAAATGTTGACCTCTAGCTCCATGAGGATGTGTGCATGTGTGTACATGCAAGTACTTGGACACTAGCTGTCTTTGGGAGGTCTCACTTTTCTGACAGGAGTTTTCACACTATCATAGTCCATGATTCTGATTCTCTAATCCGACTCCAATCCCAGAAGACATCTGTCATTGCAAGAATGAAGGCCCACTGGTAGGTTCCATGAACTTCTACAAGTCTCTCAGTTCTCTGTTTGCCTAGATTGCTCGAAAATGAGTCTTTTCTGTGGGCCTATGAGGGACTTGTCATAAGGAGTATAAAGTTGAAAACATCCTCAGAATGACCAAAGGTACCAAAGTTTCCCTCTGGAGCTTCCATTTGCTTTCTTGCTGGTCATGAACAATCCCGACTTTGAAAGAGCCTTCACCTACTATGTGATACCAGAATGTAAACATTTCCTGAGGGCCAACCATGTATCAGGCATTTTCAAACATAGTTTTCATGAGTTATTTTCATCCTACAACAACCCTGCAAAGTAGACAGCATCGTCACCCTTGAAAAGAAAAGGCACTGAGTCCACAACATTATGCAGTATGCAAAAAAAATGAAGAGAAAACAAAAACTGGGAGGCAGATGAGAGGTAGAAACATGAATCCTTCTAACTCCAGAAGTAGAGCATCTTCCCCTGTTCAGAGTTAGAATAGTACTACAGGTATTTAGCTACACCTCACTGGAGTAATGAAGAATGCTGCAGAAATGAGAAAATAACAAGGTTTGGATTAATTCTGATTGAGTTCTAGCCAGTCTTTTTCTTAGTCCTCACTAATGAGAAAAAGTAGACAGAACTATAGACTGGGTAAATAATGGGGAAAGGGACTACTGGGCTTTCAGATCATGTACAATATAGATCTATAGAAGTCAGTCTCCAGGATCCTTTAAGCAGGGTAAGCATCCCTGGCCTGCATGAATGCAGCACCACACCTGACTAGCAGAAAACGAAGCTCAGTGAATTGCATTAATGACAGGCACTATTGAAACATTTTTATCTGTTTATAAGTGGGAGGCTCAGTGTGACAGTGCTAAAAATCACACTTGCTGGTTTGCTCCATTTGTGACATGGCATGCACTGTAGCCCATGGTTTTCCACTTGCATTTCACGCTGTAAATTTGTGTAAGCAGTATGATTTGGGAGCTGAGTGTAGAATGAGCTGCATGCTTATGTGATGACACTTGACTCATGAATTCTGCACTGATTACCAATAAATATGAGATCCTGATGCTTCGCACAACTGTTACATATATTTTTCCAGTACAGTATAAATGAAGATGACTCCTCCATTTCTTTTTAACACAAGCACTAAGAAACTTAAGAACAGATATTCAACTCAACAGTAATAAATATAGATTTTCCAGTGTCTGTCTACTCCACCTACAATTTTTGATTAATATGTCTTGATTTAAAGTTTTGTGATGCAGGAATTTATTTTTTTCACTTTTTCAAATTAAACATTTTCTTCATATACATTTTAATTGATATTCCCTTTCCCAGTTTCCCCTCTGGAATCCACCTATCCCATACCATTCCTTGGAACTCTGTGAAGATGCTCCCCCACCTACCCACGCACTCCCTCCCTGGCATTCCCCTATATTGGTGCATTGAGCCTTCACAGAACCAAGGACCCCTCCTCCTGTTGATGCCTGATAAGGCTGTCCTCTGCTACATATGCAGCTGCAACTACAGGTCCCTTAATGTGTACTCTTTGGTTGGTGGTTTAGTCTATATGAGCTCTGGGGATCTGGTTAGTTGATAATGTTGTTCTTCCTGTGAGGTTGCAAACCCCTTCAGATCCTTCTTTTAACTCCTCCTCTAGGGACCCCATTTTCAGTCCAGTGGTTGGCTGCAAGCATCAGAATATATTTTTATTACATTTTTACCTAAAGCCAAATTAATTTTTCTTAAGCTTTGTACCATGAAACAAATAAATATTATGTCATGTTTTTGTACTGATTTTCCCTTGTAACATCAGCTTATTGAATTAGTCTCCAACTAACCTCTATGTTCATTTCAGACCTTCAAATAACACTGATTTCTTGGAATTAGACTCTGCTTTATGTTGGAAAACAACCTAAGTTAAGGGATTT
Source organism: Micromys minutus (assembly GCF_963924665.1). Classification (NCBI taxonomy): domain Eukaryota; kingdom Metazoa; phylum Chordata; class Mammalia; order Rodentia; family Muridae; genus Micromys; species Micromys minutus. The sequence continues at coordinate 23,553,545 of NC_137981.1, read as the reverse complement.
ACTGAAGACAATCGATATAGCTAGAGATTATTTTGTTATTGCATTCACTTTAAAGTTCCAGTCTCACTGTGGGCAGAGAAAAGGAGCCAGCAGAGGGCCTTAGGTATTCTGATTCACAGCACAGGAGTCTCTCTGTTGTATGTCCTTTCTTGTGTCTCCTTTCGTTTTAGAGGATTACATAAAATTTTGGAAAAAGTGACAGATACCTGTCACTTTTAAGACAAATTTTGCAAACTCAGACTTTCTGGTATTTTCTTTTTCTTAAATGTGACTGACAGCTCAAAGTGGAGTGCTCCTCAGGTCTTGCCCATCTCAGCCAATGTCTCTCTTGAGCAATGCTATATTTGGAGGATGACTCAACAGAAGATACCACAGCAAACCTGTGACCTGCAGCCCAAGATTTTCAATGATGCTGTCCAGTACAAGAGAATGTGGGAGACTTAAGGCAACATAGGCAAAGAAAGCATAATCTGACTCATATATATTTTGCAAAGTAATAGGACGCATATGTCTTTGGAGTTGTCATTAAAATGGGTGGAACATTAACTTGCTTCCAATCAAAATGCTGAGTTCTATCTTAGAGTCCATAACTATAATGCAACTCCTGCATCAGGGTGGATGGATCACAGCAGAAGAGAGCTTAACCAAGAGGTAAGATCTGGAGGAGCAGGAAGGTTGATATTCTGTCTCTTAGATATGTCAGAAGCTACACCATAATGTCTCTTCAACATGACCTAAACTCGTGGTGGGCAAAGATGACACTAATAGGCATACGAACACTAGTATAAAAAGATAGGATAAAAGTCAAGAGGCCTCAACACCATATGAAGAACTACAGGTATAAGGGAGGCTGAGAACATGAGCAACAGATGCCCCTAAGTATATATATAAGGAAGAATATACCAATCGCTTATCCAGTCTCAACTGGTCAGCTCTAAAAAAAGAAAGGTTTGTGTACAATTGTGATCTTTAGAATTGTCATGCTGAGCCTCCCACTCATGAACAAAAAAATGTTTAAATAGTATACATGTGCACACACATAAATATATATATATGTACATATGCACATATGTACATGTACACATATGTCCATATATATTATATACACATATATACATATGTACATATACATTTGTTACTAGTCTCTTTAAGGAAGGTCTCTACAACACTAATTCTTTCAGTCTAAGAATGCAGCATATCATTTTCAATGTTTATAAATAATTTCTTTTGACTATTCGAGGGAAGGATGATTCAAAAACTATGGCAATAGCCTGTTCTTATTTATTTGATCGTTTTATAAATATTCTATTTTTAATTTTGAGATTATTGTATCATTTATTCACTTTCATTTTCTCTCTTTAATCCTTCCCATGTATTTTCCTTTCATTTTCTCAAGTTTATGACAACCTTTTTTCAAGTGCTGGTGTGTGTATCTGTTTTTGTGTGTGTGTATGTATATATGTGTCTGTGTATACCTAAATATATTAACTTAGTCTGTATATTTGTGTATATAAAACATATGTGTTTATACATACATATGTATGCATATATGTATGTGTATATATACATAGGAAGTAATGAGGAAAAGAATAAAAGTGATGGAGATCGATGATTAATGATATAATATTATTTCTGTATATGCAAATGTGTTTGCTTTGGTGTGTGCATGTGTGTGTGTATGTGCATGTGTGTATGGTAAGGAATGAAAGAATAAGTTTGACATAGATAGATAGATAGATAGATAGATAGATAGATAGATAGATAGATAGATAAGTAGGTAGATTCATGATAAATGTATGTAATAGTAATAATTTATAAAGGAGACATTACGAATTTGGAATGGATGGGGCTTTGGAGGAAATAGAGTAGAGAGAGATTATGGGAATGATCTAAATGCAATGAATGCTTACATATAAAATTTTAAAGAGTTTAATATTATATATGTATAATCATTATTTAGAGATATTGGTTTATGAAATTAGTATTTTGAAAACTTTGAATAAAGAAAATAAACCACTCAAAAAAGATTTAAAGAAATGTTTTAGATGCTTAATAATTATGAGTGAATTTTTCCATAATCAAGGATAAGAAAAAGCTTTTTCAAAAAGACACATATTCATATTTGTTAAAAAAAGAAGTTCATGTATTTGACCCCATTAAAACAAAACAAAACAAAAAAAGCCCAAGAACAAAAAAGAATGGAGAGCAAATTAAATACAAGGAATTCCAAAAACTAAATGATAAGAAATGAAGACATTAGCAACCAATTAAGAGAAAATGTATACTCCTTAAATTATGAAGTGATCAGCCTCACTCATATTGAGACATAAAGAAAAAACTACATATGAAACATTTCCCAATCTAACTGACAAAGTTTCAAAGTTCCTGATTAAGATATCTATATAGAAATAAGATGTTTTTACATATTGTTATAGGAATACCAAATTAGGAGGGGGGTGTAACTGGTATCCCATAAGGTAATTCAAAAGTTATGGTCACTTTTATCCTTTTGCTTATCAACACAGCATTTAACACAGTGGTAAAAATACAAGAGAGTTCCATTTATTATCTACTTAACCAAGACAAAAGAAGAAATCACACAAATATGTAAGAGATGGATGAATAAGCTTCTATAATGCCATAGACCAGAGTGGGCCTATGGTTATTTTAACTTTAAAAGAATATTTTTTTATCTTTGTTAATTAAAAACATGAATCTTACAAATAGAGGCAAATCATGTAGAAAGGAGCACCATTACAGCCCACACTATGGTCTCTCAATAATAGTTTGCATGAAAAAGAACCAGGACTCCTGGATTCCAACAGGGAAGAAAATGGCAAGTAGGTATCCCTTCCTACCTGAAAGAAAGCTCAAGTTAAAATCAAATTAGTGAAAGCTCAAGTGACTGTGAAGAGTGAAGAGACCACCTCCACTCACCTGATATGATTTGAGTCATCAATATCAGGAGAAGTCAATGAATTTAGACACTAAAATGTTATTGTTAAAACATTTTTTGTCTTCATTAATTTTTACTCTGTGTGCAGCTGCTTTCCTACATGTAGGTCTGTGCACCGTGTGTATGTCTGGTGCCTGCTTAGGTCAGAAGATGGCATCAGAGTCCCTGAAAGTAGAGGTACAAACAACTTAATGAGCTACCATGGTTTCTCTGAGAATTAAGAAAGAGCCGTCAGTGAGTATTCTGATCCACTGGGGCCACTATTCCAGCCCTAAGTAGTCTTAACTACAAGAGTCTTCTATACTTTGAAAAAAAATTCCAATTTTAGTCAATGTTCTAGCATATTAAGTATAATTCATGATTCTGAAAACTAGCAAGTGAAAAGTAATCAAATACTTTCCGATTCAAATTACGTTTTAGATAAGAAAATAGATGATGAGGGATAAGTTCCCTTAGCAGGAATCTGCTAAATAGTAAATGAATAACAAAGGAATGATCTCACTATAACAGACCATTGTTCACAGCTATAATGGAATAATGGATCTGGGAATGTTCAATAGTAATTATAAGTAACATAAAAGATATATTTTTCACATTTGAATTAGTTTTTCAGCAAAACCAAAACTAAATTTTATATGTCTTTAGTTTTATCATATATAAATACTGAATATAAATATGCAGTTAGTCAGATCCAGGCTGGAGGAAAATCTACAGATCAAAGGATGTAATTTCTTCAACACATAACAGAAGCAGAAAAAAATAGAGAAGTAGAGATTAAAGCAGGACAGCTAACTGTGGCCCATTGGCCCACATGGCCAACTTACAGCTTCTGTAATTAAAGGCTTATGTATCTATTCACATATTATCTCTGCTTCAGTTATCTCTAATGCAATGACTGAGTTGGTGTGACAGAAGTCATATGGCCTTTCACTTAAAAAAAAAATCCAGCACATTGAATAAATAGAAGTAAAGACATGGAAATAGTCATGCTACAGACTGTATTTTGAAAATTATTCCAAAAATAATGAGACAAGAGAAGTTGTGTAAAAGGCTTGAGTTTGAATGGTAGAGGAAGCAAGAACACATGGAGCAAGGGGATTTAGGTATCACCTGGAGTACATGGTCACACAGTGACTGCTGACAGAAAACCTAAAAGTGAAGGAAAGTGAGAAGTGAACCTAAAAATTATGGGAGGCTAGAAGCAAACTTAGTCAACATCACAGTATTTCTAGTGCCACCAAATTAATTAGTAACTAGAAACCCACATAGAAACGCACGCACACACACACACACACACACACACACACACACACACACACACACACAACTTTTGAATTTGTCTGTTTAATAGTTTTGGTTCTCAAGGCAGACCTTGTCAAAAATGAACAGTGTCCATGTAAACAGCATAGAGCTTTGCAGATAGTCCAAAGTTCTGAAAACCAAAGAATTGAAGGACATTTGCCTACACCAGAGAGCAAGCTTTCTTCTGAACAGGGGCAAAATCTTCTCACAGTGACTGACTTTACAATTAAAATGTAAGTAATTTCCCTTGAGGGACACTTGATCTTCTCTGTAGACATCCTTATCCAATGTTTGCTTCCAAGCTCCTAACCTGGATTTCCTCAGCAGATACTCAACCCAGAGTTCCCAGAACAACCTGTGCCCTAAAAAGCTGAAACAGAAAGCAATTTGCAAGAGAATGACTCTGCTTTGATGATTTCAGATCTCTCTTAACAACACCTTTGATGGGCTTCTTTCTGTCAGAGGCTACAATATCACCTTCTCTAATTAACCTTGATGTTTCCTTTGAGCCTTTTCTCTTAAGAAGAAAAATCATGTTTAATTCAGAAGAACCATCATTACCTTGATGAATGGTGAAATGAACAGGCCTGAAGAATTGTGGTTAAATCAAAAATGATCATGTCTTCCATCATGACCCAGGTGCTCCTTTTGGGAAGTTTCCTGCAATAGAGGTGAAGCTAGTATAATAGGCAGAAGTATGAGAAGGGGAGGAAAGGGTTAATAATAGCAGTAGTTTCTAGGTTAAGATTTATCCCAGAACTGTAGCATGGCTAAAAAAAAATGCTTTATAGTGTGCCACAGATGGGTCCAAACTGAACTGTAGCCACAGAATTGCACACAAGGTCTTAATTTATCATTTCTTTGCCTAGATAAATTGTTCTGTGAATAAAGTGACAAATGGCTTGATTTTAATAAAGTATTTGGTACCTCATAAGAGCATATGGAATGTCTCATGGGTCTGTGATCAAGTATATCTTCTCCAACAAGTTTATTCATTTATATGTGTGTGCATGTGCATGCATGTGTGTGCATGTGCATGCATGGATATGCACAAAGGTGGAGAAGAACTCTTGTTCTTTGCTTCCAGCATGTGGGTCAAAATGTCAAATAATTTTTAGAGCACTGGAAGTGCCCTTAGCTTTCCCAACTTAGATTTATACAAGTATATCCTTGGCCTGGGTCAGGCTTGGACCCCAGACCAGTGTGTAAGATTTGAGAAACATGTTCAGAGGTTCACGGTATGTTTAGCCCTCTGGAGAAATTGTGCCTTTGTTCTCCAGAACACAGATGTCTTTGAAGATGAATATTGACATGAAGATTTAGAGGTAAGGGGGTTTTGGTTATGCACTCGTTTTTTGGGTTAAAGTTGGAGAGCAACACCTTCACTTCCTCCAGTGGTCCATCTCTCATTGTCCACTTGTCTCGTCTTTCCAGTCTTCAAATTAGGAATTACTATTCTTTTGCCTTTTCCAAGAGATCGGGCCACAGAGTCAGTTGCCAATCCATGTGTGCCTAAGATTTCTGGTGAGCAGAAGGTCTTGCTGTCTTTCCAGTGCTGCTGGCCCCATGGAGCAGGACTCAGATGTGATTTTACTAGCTGTGAATAAAATCAGCCTACTTCTCCTGTTTCTAGCCCCTTAATTTCTACCTTGCTACTTGGAATTGTGTCAGTTCTTGAGCATCCTCTTCAAGTTTTTTACCTATAATGAGCTGTGATCAGCCTCAGGTTATTTCCCATGAAGAGCTGACAAGTCCGTTCTCATACACTCTGTGCTTGAACAATCACCTACTGCAGATGTGTTGTTATACAAATGCATAATTTTGTTCAATTCAATTAACATTAAACCTCATTTAGCATATTGTATGAGAGATAGCCCAAATAGGCACGTTTTCATTCTTTCACATGTAAGTTTTTGCTTTTTTGTTTTTTTCAGAAGTGCTTTGAAGCAGGGAGTAGCCTTGAGTCTTGCTTGGTTCAATTTTGTCTTCATCTGCATTATCACATGCTGGATTTGCCTGCAGTTTTGCAAACACCCCAGTTTCTGAAACAAGCATTTTTCCCAGCAGCTCATCACCATTTCACTCGAGAATTCCACAAAATCTACACAGGACAATGAGCCCATTTCTTTCTAGATCCCCTGTGGTTACATGATGAATTCTGCTGCTATCCAGCTGGCTGCAGTTCAAGTCAGATATGTTCCTCAAATCGCTTCTTTCTATGAGGTTTGTTTCTTCCATTTGTTTAGTTCCTTTTACATTATCTATAAATTCACCCAGAGAATGCCATCAGAGCTTTTTATGAAGTTATACATCTATCCATGTGATATTTCTGCAGCTTCATATTGCATCTGTCTATATATACACACATCTACAAACTTTGTAGTTTATAAAGATATATGTAGATAGGTAGGTACATATGTGTATGCATAGACAGACATGTGGATAGGTATATAAATCGAGGGATACTTTTAAAAATATTTTGTGTCTGAAAACATCTTTCTGCTCATTTACCAGTTGTTGGAGGACTAAATTTAGTTTAACATTCTTAAATATTAAAAAAGAAAAAAGGTGTTCCACTTTCAATCCACCACACACGTCTCTACTGTATTCTGAATTTTAATGCTCTACAAGGCAATAATGCAGCGGGAGCCTTCTTTTTGGTGTGAAAACTTATTAGTACTTTTCTGTGTAAGCACTAATGGAACTGTGATTATTTCTTTAAAGGTATATCTATGGATATTTTTTCAAAATATGTGTTCATGGGAGTTTGACCTTTTTATGGAAAACATTGATTCTTACAATTTTTGAGATTGTAATATAATCACATAATTCTCCTCTTTAAGTGTCCTCAATCTCTCCCATGTACCTCTCCTTCTTCTTCCAAATTTATGCCCTCATTTTTGATTGATTGGTGTGTGTGTGTGTGTGTGTGTGTGTGTGCACATGACCATCTGTGCTCCTAAAAACATACATGCTACCTGCTCAGTATGTATGATATTTCCTGTATGAATATATTTTCAGGTCTGAACATTTGGCATCGGATAACTAATTGGTGCACTCTTCCTTGAGAAGACTTGCTCTCAGCATTCCTTACCTGCCTGTGGTTCTTGACACAGTAGTAAGGCTTCTCAAGCTAGCTTCTATTCATGTTAGCATCTCCATTGGCATCTTCATTGTTCAGTTCATGTTGATGAGAATTTAGGAATGTACCTTCTCATATAAAAAAATGGATTTTTAATTCAGGAACTTTCTCTTCTACTAGGCTTTTAAATACACCTCATTTTCTGACCTTCTGCTTTAAAGTTGTAATGCTTATAGACAACATATATAGGTGGACTATGATCTGCTTTCTATTTGCTAAAGATATGGTAAATCTGTCTCCTAGAATCATATCTTACAGGCCTGTGCAGAAGTAAACATAGCTTCTGTTCACTTCTCTTGTAAGTATCTCTCATAAACATATATATCACACATATGTTTACCATATAGCTTTTTCTGCTTTTCAGATAATCATTTTTGAAAATGGCATCTATAAAATTTAAGGCTTTTTATTTTTCATATTGGAATGTGTTCTTCAGATGTGTCCAGTGCCACTTCATACAAAAGTTCCTTATGAGGCTGAAGAGATGGCTTAGCAGTTAAGAGCACTGCTTGTTCTGCCAATGGACTGAGATTCAATGCCCAGCACCTACATGACAGCTGGAAAACTATGTAACTCTAATCCCAGGGCTCCCAACACCCTCACATAGACATAAATGCAGGCGAAAAAAACACCAATGCACAGAAAATAAAAAAATAAAAATAAATACACTTTTTAAAAGTGCTACACAGAAAAACACTGTCTCAAAAAATACCCGACTTATAAACTGAATTATAAAATTTGCCTTCCATAAATGACTAATGAACAGGGGTACATCTATCACACCTATCATGATGGCGTTTATTTGGTCTTCTCAATGCTTCCAAACTAAATTGATAAGATTTTTTAGTTGTGAAGACTATTTAAAAAGCATTCTCTAGATTTGATGACATCACTTTCAAAATTACAAATACTACATTGGAAACAAATTGAAATAGCCATCACAATATTTATACAAAATCTCCAGATGTTAAATTAAAAAACCAAATATTAGAAAAGAACAGTGTTGAAAGTCTCATACTTTATGGTTTCTTCAAGATGTACTATAAAGCTTTGTGTATTGGTTCAATTTGTTACTACAATAAAATACCAGAAGTATGGAAACTTTATCAACATATTTATTCAACTTACAGTTCTGAAGGTTCAAAGGTATGATGTCAGCTTTAGATAGACTCTAAAGGATATATGATAAATGGTCTCAGATATGGGTAGTACATATAAGATGAAAAATCACGTTGAAAACAAAGAGAACAAGGAAATGGTTCAGGGACTAGTCTCGCCTTATAACATCTCAGTTACACATAAACCAACCAAAGAACCTCAAAAACTTTGCAAGGGCAGTGCCTCCCAGGATCTAAAAGCTCCCTCATCTCTAACCACCTCTTGCCACCACCATATTGAGGTCAGGCTCCTGGTATACTAATGCTTACATGACAAACTCCATTCCAATGCAAAACACTACAAGAACCAATATAATATAGGCCTAAAATCAAATGTAATGGGATTTAAAAGACAAGAAATAACCTCTCACATATATAGTCAAATAATTTCAGCAAGAGTGCCAACAAAATTCACTGGCATAGAGGAAAGTCTTATAGACAAATTCTAGTGGGAATAAAAGCAGTGTCCACAGAGAAAAATATTAAGGTATCAATTACTTTAGTCACTTGCCTTATATCTTATATCCCAAATAGATTCAAAATTAATTTGGCACAATAGACTCCATCATTCCATCTCCTAATATATGCTAAAGATTAATGAAGTCAAGGGTTTTAGCAAACATATGCATCCCTGTTTTATAGAACCATTATTCAAAATAGCCAAAATGGAAACATAGAAATGAACACAGACAGATGAACAGGCACACACAATGTGGCAGAAGAACATGATAAAAAAATTTTAACCTTAAAGGAAAAAAAATTGGCATGTGTCACCAACGTTAATATACTTTGAGTATGTTGAGCCTTTGATACAAGGTAGTCACAAAATGATAAATGCTATATCAAATTCAAGAATTGGCTAAAGTATTCAACCTCATTGAAACAGAAAGTACTTTGGTAGTTGACAGAGATGGGCAGAGCAGGAATATAAGTTGATAAATTTGAGACAAAGTTTGTGTTTTTGCAAGATACAAAGGATCTGAGTCATAAATAAGCTTCACACTCATACATGGGAATATAGAGGACTATGGTAAATTCTAAGATATGTTCATATATTTTACAACAATAAATAAAGAATGCTAAGGTGGTAAGGTAGGAGAAGGTGGTGGGGAGAGGGAACACCTTCATGGAGGGAATGAGATGGGGAGGGGGACAGGATTAGGGGAAAGGGGATAGCATCTGTAATACAAAATGCAAAAAATAAAATAAAATAAAACCTGTCTGTCACTTCTGTTTCATATTCAAAGATGGTGTCAGCATGAAATGAATAGCAGCTGTCAGGCTTAGAAAAGACTCAAATATTGGTTAGCCCCTACAGCTCTCTCTTCCCTACCCACCACCCCCCACCCCATCACCATCTGCCTAGACCTCTGAACCAGCAGAGTTTAAGACTACGATGTAGAAAGAACATAGGAGGAGGAAATGATTTTTGGCTTTGACCACCTGGACCCACCCTCTTCACAAAGAGTTGACAGTAACTGCTGAGACATTTTAAAGTTTTGTTAAACTCAAAATAAGAACAAGGTGGCAGACAGTTTAGGTGATGCGGAGAGACTCCTTATCTTTTATCAAGTCGTTACATCCTGAGGCCAAACATAGATGGATTTTTTTTAAATAGTTTTCTTTGCTCTGTGCATAGTGTAAAGTCCCAGTGGATTTTGCTTTGCTGCCAAATTTATTGTCTTTTGAGTCCATAGGGCTGCAAGGTTATGTTTCTACAATTGATATTTAGAGGGTTTGTTGTTGTTGTTTTGCAAATTTCAATCCAATTTTGCTCTCAGCTGAGAATGCCTGGATCCTATTTATGTTGCCCAAATATGTTCTCAGTTTCCTAGGTTTACATCATAGGGAATATTCTGAAGTAGTTTTCAAGACACTTGTTCAGTTTTATGTCAAAGACTTAAGCAGATGGAACATTCCAGCATCCATTCCCCAGAGGCTTCGTTCCAGAAGGACAGAGATCCTGTAATGAGTGGCCTTTGGCCATAATGGGGTCACCACTTATGAGACAATTCTCCATAGTCAGAGCCCTTTCTTTTCTCTCCAAATTGTCCTTAAGAGCCATGTCAAATGGTCCCATCTGTCCACTAAATTTCTCTGCTCTACAATGTGCCATTCCTATCCAAGGCAGATTTTTTTTTTCTGTAATAACTTACACCCCTCCCTCTGTGCCTGTTCCATGGTGGCTAAGTCTGAAAATGGAAACCAGTTGTGTGTAGCTGTGGTTAATGGAGTTTAGGGCAAAGTGTATAAGATTTAGACCCAAGAATTAAGGGAAACCACATGGAGGGTCAGGCCAGGAAATATAGATTTTTATCCTTTTACCCTGCATTTTAAAGGCTGGAGACATGTCTTCACTGTAATAAAGAAAACCTTTTAAAAGCATCTTTGGAACTTTTTAAATGTAAAAATAACCTTTAATTTTAATATGTGAACATTCTTTCATCCCCCAAAATAGAAGTTATGCTTGTATAAGTTTAGAATTTACTTAACAGATGATATGTCTCATTTCCCAAATACCTGGCTTTATCAGGCATTATAGTCTGTCCATGAAAACCACCCATCACTACCTCATCCTGAAACTCTGTGGCATTGGTCATACTACCATAAAGGCCAGTACTGGAGACCTGCCAGTTACACTGTAGCCTAGAAGTTAGCAAAGCCTCCCCACACCCCTGCCATCAGAAAATAGGCACAAAGAAAGCAAGTAGTACCAGGAGAATGTGGTTTGATCCCCTCCCCCCATGTGTGTGTATGTCTGTGTGTGTGAGTGTCTCCTCAAGAATCTATATGCTGAAAGTTTAGACCTCAGTGATGTAACATCAGGCTGATGGAATCTTTAAGAAGGAGATGAGGAAATGTAGTGTTTATAGCCAATGGAATATTTCTCAGCTGTAAATAAAATAGAAATTATAAGATTTGCAATCAGTTGAATAAAACTTAAAAATATTACACTGAATGAGGTCAGCCAGGCCAGGATTGGAAAATGAATGCACTAAGGGAAGGGGCTAGTACAAGACAGATTGTACTAGAAATTTCTGGGGGCAGAAAGGTTCACATAGGGAGTGAGGTAAGGGGAAATGAGAGGCTAGAGAAGTGGTCAACGAACACAGAGTACATGGGAAAAGCTGCATCGAAACATGTGATCTTTCTTTTGTAATTTTAATGTTATCAATTTCTTAAAACTTTTGATTTAATCTTTTATTTTACACTCTATATGTGATCCCCATCCTGGTCCATCCTCTGACTGTTCTACATCACATATCCCGCCTCCTCACATCTCTATGAGGATGTCCCCCATCTCTAACCCATCAGATCTCCTCAGTCCTTGGGGCCTCCAGTCTCTTGAGGATTAGGTGCATCTTCTCTTACCAACCCCAGACCCTGAAGTCCTCTGCTGTATATGTGTTGGGGGCCTCATCAGCTGGTGTATGCTGCCTGGTCGGTGGGTTAGTGTCAGAGAGATCTTTGGGGTCCAGAATTTGAGACTGTTGGTCCTCCTATAGGCTTCCCTCTTCCTCAGCTTCTTCTAGCTTTTCCCTAATTCAACCACAGGGGTCAGCAGCTTCTGTCCATTGATTGGATATAAATATCTGCATCTGACTTTCTCAGCTGCTTGTTGGGGTCTTTTGGAGGGCAGTCATGATAGGCCCCTTTTTGTGAGTGCTCCATAGCTTCAGTAATGGTGTCAGGGCTTGGGGCTTCCCCATGAGCTGGATCCCACTTTGGGCCTCTAGCTGGACCTCCTTTTCCTTGGGCTCTTCTCTATTTTTGTCTCTGCAGTTCTTTCAGACAGAAACAATTATGGGTCACAGATTTTGACTGTGAGATGACAACCACACCCCTCACTTGATGCTCTGTCCTTCTGTTGGATGTGGGCTCTACAAGTTGCCTCTCCCCACTGAAGGACATTTTCTCTAAGGTACCTCCCTTTGAGTCTTGATAGTCTCTTACCTCCCAGGTCTCTGGTACATTCTGGAAGGTCCCAATCTCCTACCTCCCAAGGCTGCCTGTTTCCATTCTTTATACTGACCCTCAGGGCTTCAGTCTTTTTCCCCCACTGAATACCAAATCATGTTCCCTTCTTCCTTTCCCTGTTCCAGTTCCCACTGAGGTTCCTGACTTCCCACTCCTGTGATGACTTTTTCTTCCCAAGTGAAATTGATGTGTCCTCACTTGGATCCTTAGGCTTGTTAACTTTCTTGAGTTCTGTGGGTTGTACTAGGTATTCTGTACAGTTTTGGCTAATATCTATTTATTAGTGAGTACATACCATGCATGTCATTTTAGTGTTAAATTACTACACTCAGGATGATACCTTCTAGTTCTGTCTATTTACTTGCAAAATGCAGGATGTCTTTGTTCTTAATAGCTAAGTAGTATTCCATTGTGTAAACGAACCACATTTTTTGTATTCATTCTTCTGTTGTGGGACATCTGGGTTGTTTCCAGCTTCTGGTTATCCCAAACAAGTCTTTTATAAACATAGCAGTACATATGCCTCTGTGGCATGGTGGGTCATCTTTTAGGTATATGCCCAAGAGTGATATAGTTGAATCATCAGGTAGATGTATTTTCAATTTTCTGAGGAATCTCAAGATTGATTGCCAGAGTGGTTGTACCAGTTTGCAATCCCACCAGCAATGGATGAGTGTTCCTCTTTTTTCACATTCTTTGCAACATGTGTTGTCACCTGAGGTTTTGATATTACCCACTAGTTAGTGTAAGCTAGAATCTTAGGGTCATTTTGATTTGAATTTTCCTGATCACTAAGGTTATTGGACATTTCTTTGGGTGCTTTTCAACCATTAGAGATACCTCTGTTATGTTTAGTTCTACACATTTTTTGATTGGGTTGTTTGGTTTTTGTTTTTGTTTATTTTTTTGGTTTTGTTTGGTTTTTCTTTCTTTTTCTTTCTTTCATTTTTTTTTTTTTTTTTTTTTTTTTTTTTTTTTTTTTTTTTTTTTTTTGTGGTTAGCTTCTTGAGTTCTTTATATATTTTGGATCTTAGCCCTCTATCAGATGTTAGAGGTTTTTTTTCCCTAATCTGTGGGTTGCCAGTACTTCCTATTATTATGTACTTTGCCTTACAGAAGCTTTCCAGTTTCCTGAGGTCCCATTTATCAATTCTTAATATTAGAGCATGAGTCATTGGAGTTCTGTTTAGGAAATTTCCTCCTGTACCAATGATTTTACAGCTCTTTCACACTTTCTCTTCTATTAGATTCAGTGTGTCTGATTATATGTTGAGATCTCTGATCTACTTGGACCTGAACTTTGTCCAAGGTGACATATATAGATCTATTTTAATTTTTCTACATACAGATTGCCAGTTAGACTAGCATCATTTATTGAAGATGCTTTCTTTTTTCTCATTGTATATTTTTGACTTCTTTGTCAAAAGATCAAGTGTGTATACATGTGTAGTTTTATTTCTGGGTCTTCAGTTTTATTTCATTGATCAATGTGTCTGTCTCTGCACCAGTACAATGCAGTTTTTATCACTATTGCTCTGTAGTATAGCTTGAGATCGACAATGATGATTCCCAGCAGTTCTTTTATTGTTAGAAGTTGTTTTGCTATGCTTGATGTTTTGCCTTTCCAGATAAATTTGAGAATTGTTCTTTCCATGTCTTTGAAGAATTGTGTTGGAATTTTGATGGGGATTGACTTTGGTAGAATGGCCATTTTTACTATGTCATATGATTTTTCAAACCAACTAAAAATAGAAGAAAGGCCAGCTGAACAGAGAACAATAACAATTTAAACAGTGTTAGGTGAAGAAATGTATGGTATAACAGAGAATAGAGAACAGGTTGACTGAAACTAAGAAGTCTGATGAAAGACCACAAAATTTTAATGTGATAATAATGGTTTATAATCTATTTTAAAACATTTTATAAAGTATTTTGTGGACACTGCTTTTCCCAGAAGGTGGGTCAATTATTACAGGAAAGTCTCAATAGTTCAAAATTTAATGACAGTCTATAAAATCATGAAAGCTGTAGTCTAGTTATTAAATCAATATTCATGTTTCCAACGTCTTGATTTTTTAAATTTATGATATCATTGCCTTTGATATTGCTTAATATATATACTATATTCTAAAATTTTATCTACTGTCCGTTTTTACTAATTAAGTTTGCATATACAGCAATGTGTTACATTATGGCACTTAATCCACATGTGTATTTAGCTGTATTTTTGCAACTTTGTTCTTCTTTCTCCCAACCTTCTTTACCCTTTTCTACCATTTCAACCCCATAACACCAGTTAGGAAAGAAAAAAGTATACAAGGAAAAGGAACAACACTTCAGTTAGACTACTCTTAGATGACTAGGGGAATCAAATTCCTTGGGGCAAGTTTGATCTTCACCATCAGGATATCTATTTTCTTCTTTCCATTTCTTTAAGCATAACTACCTAATAAACTGCAACCAACAGCAACCAAGCAACAATCCACTAACATTCAAACAACAACAATAAAAACTACTCTGCTTTTCGGGGACTTAAAGTTTACAGACCCTCTGACAAGTCCTCAGAAGTCTAAATGCCACACAATTGCAGAAAGTATCTCCAGCTAGTAAAATTACACCCCTGCTAGAGCACATGATAAATAATAGTCAGCTGTTGTGGGCAATCTGAAGCAGCTGATATCTCATTCGTAGAATTAAACAAAAACACATTCTTATAATGTTTCTTTTAAAATGTTTTAAGAAACCAAAATTCTCACTATATATATATATATATATATATACATATATATATATATATATATATATATATATATATATACATATATATATATATATATATATATATATATATATATATATATAATCAGTATACTTAATATACTTCCTTTTTCCCATTGACCCACCTCATTCCCCACCCTTCCATCCCATTGGGTCTCCTTTTAATGCTAGTATTTCCTACTTCTGCTTTTATATCACATGTACATCAC
Source organism: Micromys minutus (assembly GCF_963924665.1). Classification (NCBI taxonomy): domain Eukaryota; kingdom Metazoa; phylum Chordata; class Mammalia; order Rodentia; family Muridae; genus Micromys; species Micromys minutus. The sequence goes on along the minus strand of NC_137981.1, from coordinate 23,538,023 downwards.
TAACCTTGCCTCTCTCATAAGAACTCTTCCATCCCCCTCATGATCCAATATGTAACTTCATATCAGCATATATATCTATATAAACAAATAAATTAAAATGTAAGTTCCTTACATTGAAATGATATCATATATTATCTGTCTTCTTGATTCTGGTTTATTGTGCATAATATAATTCTCAGTTGCCTCCATTTTCCTGGAAATGTCATGATTCCATTTTATTTGTGGCCATGGCTTCTTTTTACTTCTCAATTTCTGCTCCATTCCAGCCTTGTGAATCTACCTGCTGGATTTTAACATCCCTGTACCTTCATAAATCCTCAGTTCTAACATAGGTTTCACATCCAGTCCCCCAGCCCAGTAATGGAACCTTCACTTGTTTTGGCATGAACCTAGAAATGGGCTTGGGCCAGGCTACACAACAGCCCAGCACCCCTCTACAGTCCCCATGACTTTATATTACTTACAACTTTCAGCCTACATCCTGCCTGAACCCTTCTCAACCTTCAGACGCGGCCAATTTAGGGAAAGCATGGTTCAAGCTCTGACTGGTGAGCGCAGCCTGCACCATCCAACCTCAAGTTTAGACCAGGTGGCACATCTAATGCACTACCACATCTGGCATTAGCTAAAACAGACACATAGCCAATGAAAGAAGTCCTCATGCCCATGACTCAACACTAAATTATCAACAATATGAATGATCAAGACACAAATACACCCTCCCTACAGAAATTTTTTCCATAAAAATTACCTAGATGAATCTCAAGCAACAGATGTGCAGGAGTAAGATGGAATAGAGATGGAAGGACAGCTAACTGATGACTATCTTAACTTGAGACCTATGTACCCATGTGAGAGAGACAGCCCATGAAACTATTAATGATATTCCACTATACTTTCAGGCAGGATCCTAGCATAACTGTCTCCTGAGAGACTTTATACAGCAGTGGATGTAAACAGATGAAGAGACCTATAGCCAAACATCAGGCCGAGCTCAGGGAATCTTGTGGAAGGGTGAAGGATAGAATTGAGCAAGCCAGAGGGCTCAAGGATGCCACAAGAAGATCTACAGTATCAACTAACCTGGGCCAGGGGTGGCTGATAGAGACTAAACTAGCAACCAAAAAGAAAGGGACTAGATTTAGGTCCCCTACACATTTGTAGCAGATATGCAGCTTGGTCGTCATGTGGCTCCCCTAACAATGGGGAGGGGGCTGTCTATGACCCTATTGCCTAAAATTAGATCACCTTCTTCTACCCAAACTGCCTGGTTCAACCTCAAAAGGAGAGGATATGCCAAGTCCTGATAGGACTACATGTCCCAGGGTGGGGTGGTACTCAACAGAGGTTTCCCCTTATCTGAGGAAGAGAGGATAATGAGAGGAAGGATTTATAAGGGTGAGACTGAAAAGAGAGGAGGGATGGGGGCTGTGATCAGAATGTAAAGTAAATTTAGGCATGGTATGTGTATATGTGTGTGTATGTATGTATGTGTGTGTGTATGTATGTGTGTATGTATGTTTTGTGTATGTTTTATGTATATTAATTCTCACTTTCTGTGATCTACACACCCTTCCTATGAGTTCTTCATTCCATTTACTTTTATTAGAATCTGAGAACTACTTTTTTAGGTTGGCATTTGGCACACTTTTCTATAATGAAGTTATCCAGTTTCTTGGTCTAAATATTTGTTTCTTTTTAGTAGAGAGTAGAATTTCTTTGAAGACAGACTCATTAGTACATAAGATCAAAGGTCTTTGAGTTCTCCAGTCCTCTTTCTACAGGACTGTTTCACTCTTCCACCTGATTCCTTCTTTATTTGCCACCTGGAGATGCCCCTCTCTTATCAGTCACCATTCCCTTCTGCTCCTCTTTGGTTCTGTATGCTTTAGTAACCAGTGCTCTAACTTAAGAAGTCCCTTGCCTGCTTTTGTATTTTTTCCTTACTTTATGGTGAAACTGACTTTCTAGAAAACTTAACAAAACATACCAAAACAACATCTACAGAATATAAAAATAAAACATAATATAGCCTAGTTATTCCTATTTTTGGCATTCAATGAAACAATTAAAATCACACTCTTACAATGATATCTGCAATGCCAGGGTTATTGCGGTGTTACTGCGACCACCCAAAGATATGGAATCAACTTCAAATCTACTGACAAATAAATGATTAAAGAAACTAATATATAATAACTAAATATGTAATATATGTATATTTATGTATGCAACAGAATGTTATCCAGCCCTGTAATAAGATATTATTTGTTACAACATGGATATGACTGGAGGACATTATGCCATGGGAAGCAAGTCAGAACAAAAACAAAAATATTCTTTGAATATTGAATATTTGAATATCACTTGTATGAAGACTTTATAAAATTTTCAGACATACAGAGGTAGAGGCCAGGACAGTAATTTCCATAGTAGTAATTATAAAAAGCAAATCAATAACTACAGATGTAAGAATGCAAAGCCGAATCATAGAGGAGAAACATTTCTAGTGATCTAAAGAACAGTAAGAGAATTATAGATGACAATATCCAACTAATTTTGGAACTTGGGTTAAATTAATGAATTTTACCAATTCTGACCCACAAAAAAGGATCATCTAGAGTTGTTAGGTACATCTAACTTGGCCATATACCATAATTTTCCATGCATATGATTTAAAGGTATTTTAAAAATGTTCCTAATTTGAAAGGTTACTCTTGTAACCTTTTAACAACCTACATGCCTCCCATAACATCAAAGTATATATTTTAAATATGTTCGATATATATATGTATGTATGTATGTATATATATATATATATATATATATATATATATATATATATATATATATTAGGTTATAAAAGGTATTTTATGAAGCAAGCATTGCAAGATTTAAATCAAGGCATTGATGAGCACTATCCCATCAGATGTTGACAATTAAATGAGAAAATTTTGGTTACAAAATTGATGAGTACAACTGCTGTCTCAAAATACATAAGAAGAAAATAACAGTCAAAGCAAATAAAAAAAAGAAGGCAAAAAAGGTTGTTAGGATGAGGCAATTGAAGCAATTTATGAGCAACTAATGAAAACATCTTAAAACTAGGTAGAGGTATCAGTAGGGCTGACATCCTTCAGTAGCTGCCTTTGTAGGGAGGTACCAGGGGACACCATCAATTACCATTTTCAGAAAACAGAAGAAAGACAGCATTCAGCTTGTGTCTGGGATAAATGAGAAGTAAATAAATATTGACAGGTCAACACCAATGAATCCAGTGACTTAGACAGAAGATAAACTTTTTAAGGAAGACTCACTATACAGCCCTGGCTGGCCTTGAATTCACAGAGATCTGCTGGCCTCTGCCCCCCAAATGCTAGAGTTAAAGGCATTTATCACCATGCCATACCAAGAAACAATTTTTTTGGGTGATATAAATCACCAAAACTCTTGGACAGGAACAAAACAAAATTAAAAAACTCAGTTGAAAAACTCTGTATTAAGAAGTTAAACTTGTAAGGAATAAAATTTTAAAACTTTCATACAAAGAAAATGGCACACATTGATGACTTCACTAATTTTTCAGACCTTTCATAAGCAAATCCTACCAGTAAAAGCACAGACTTTTACTGAACCGTAAAGGAAAGGGAAGACTTCCTAGCATATTCAACATTGCCAGTCCGTAGGATCATCAAAACTACAGGAGTTATATTGAAAACACAAGTTTTACCCCAATACATCCAGTTATATTATTATCAAACATTATGCAAAGCACACATAATAATGTACAAACAGAAAATTCTTTAGTGGCCATGTGACATTTGTGCTTGTGATGCAAGATCTCCTAGGTTTAATAGCATTCATTGTCATTCAACAGCAAAATAGAATTCTCAAAATCATCCTAATAAATGCAGGAAGACCTTGGAAAAGAATTAGCATCTGTCTCTAAAGAGTAAAAGAGAAGACATAACAGCACCATGGTATTTACAGCTGGACCAGAAAAAAACAAACAAACAAACAAACAAAAAAAAACCATTAATCTCATGAAAAGAGCAAGAGTCCTTTCTCAAATCCTCTACGCACAACTTCTTAAAACAGTGATGGAATATTTTTGCCAATGAATCAAGGCACTGAAAATGAATAAAGGTATGTAAGTCAGTAAGAAACAAAATTGCCTGTCTGTAAATCTCTTCTATTAATCATTGTTAGAAGTCTGTAGATAGAGCAATATCTTAAGAAAAATAAACATCTCAAGTAGAAAATGCAAGATAAAATTGTCTTTACTAGTCATATTGTTTCTGTTCTATGATAGTTATAACAAAGGGCCAAAAACTAATGATTCAAACAACATTACAAGATAAAATTACTTGACAAGTCTCTAGTATTTTATGTCTCAAGAACAAAAATTAGGAATTAAAATATAAATTATTTTAGAAATCATAAATTTGAAGTTATTAGGAACAGTTTTTAAATATTTTTAAATCATATGCATGGAAAATTATGGTATATGGCCAAGTAAAAATACACATCTAAATAGTTGTGTGTTGTTGTATGTCTTAGGTAGAATATTCAATAATTTCTAAAATGCCAATTTGCTCTAAATTAGTCCATTGATTCCATTTACTCCCCTTAAAATCCTAGCAAGCTGTTAAGAAATTTAAGTTGACAAATCGCTTTGAAAATTCATGTAAAAATGCAGTAGACATAAACTGGCCAAAAAGCTATATAGAGGAAAACAAAGTTGGAAGGAGACAGCAACCAGCTATACCAGTGGGTCTAGAAATACAACCAACTTGGGTATGGTTGTATATGCCCATGATGCTAACGCTCCACATGGCAAGACAAGGAGATTGTTGTACATTTGAGAATAGCTAAAGCTACACATCAAAAATATAGTTCAAAAAACAAAATTAACAAAATTAAGACAGTAGAAGCACACACACACATACACACACACACACACACACACACACACACACACACACACTCACTTTTGACAAAGATGACAAGGAACGGGTGTCTGGATGACCCTGTGCATAAAACAGACAGGAGGTGAGAGGGCAAATCCATTGCTCTCAATTTTCATGAAAACTAACTTGCAATTTTTCACAAATCTGTTTCCAAAACTATAAAAATCCTAATGAGACTAAAAATTTATAGACATAGAATTGCGTTCATTTGTATTGGTTACTTACTGCTGGTCACTGGGGCCTATCCTTAAGAATTGTTTGTATACCCAGTGAGAATCCATTGGAGAACACTAATTTTTTCTTTGTGAACCCCTGGTGAAGAGATGTGATAAGGAGTTAGTTAGAGGAGGAGAAAATACAATAAGAATATATTGTTTTGGGGCAAAACTAGTTTAATTTATAAAAAAAATTCTAAGAGGAAATACAAAGGAAAAAAGTCATGACTTTGTAGTAGATACAATTCAAAAGATAAATTAGGCTTCATCAAAATGAAAATTTTCTTTTTTATTAAAAACCTCTTAATATAAAGACAAGAAAACGCAGAGTGGGAGACTTATTTTAACATTGTTTCCGACAAAGATTTTGTAACCAAAGGATGTCAAAATCAAAGAAAAGCAAAACAGAGTTAAAACATTTTTACAATGCACCAAATATGTGAATAGCTAGTTCACCAATAAACAAAGCACAATGACAAGTCCACATATGTCAATCATTAGTCATTAGCTCAATATGGGTACTCATTGGGGAAATGCAAACCAAAACATAGTAAGATACTACTATGCACCTATTAGATTATATTGTTTAAGAACTATCAACTCCGTTACTGTCAAGAGCCTATGACCAGTTGCATATTCACCACCTACTGGTGGTCAAATAAAATGATCAAGCAATGTGTGGGACTGACAGTTATATTACAGATTAAACACAGATCATTATTCAACTTCAACATATTTACTCAGAATGATTTTGAAAGTCCCTGCCTAAAATAATATAAGGCAGAAGAAAAGAAGTTGATCTCTGATCTCAGATGTTAAATGTACAAGTAAGCACATGTCCACCCCTTCTACACCCACCATACCCACACATAAATATAAAATAATTTATAAACTTAAAATATATATTAAAATAAAACAAATAAAATTTTAAAATGTTTGAAAAGACGATGTTACTAAAATGATATGGTAAATATAGTAAAAGTCATTTTTAGAGTGATATAACTAATGTGTTAGGCTGTGAATATCCATCTACACTGGGTACACCATGACAATGGCTTGGCTCATAAAGGTGTTTCCAACAAGCCTGAAGACCTCAGTTTGATTCCTAGGCCCTACATAGCAGAAGGTCAGAACTATCCTGGGCAAGTTGTCTTTTGACATCCTCAAGCATGCCATGATACATACACATAAACTCACTTACAGGCATACACACTGCCATATACAGAAGTAAATAACTCATATCTGTTTTTAAAGGATTGCAGTACAGAGATCACTTACCAGCTCCAAAGCCCTGCTGTACAAATACTCCGAATTTCCTGTCACATAAACAGGTTTTTGGAGTCATTTGCAAAGGGCAGGCTTTCTTTCAGATGCTCAATTTGTTGTACATAATTCTATATACAAATTCATGCAACACATATATCATGAACATCTTAAATCTCCACCTAGAGATGTCTTCCAGTATTCTCATGACTCATAGGTCAATGTTAGACACCCTAGAGAGTCTTAAGGCAGATGGCTCTATATAATAGTCTCAGAAAAGGGTTTCTGCCTTCCTGTCTGCTAAACTCTTTTTATAGGCCAAGTATGTAGTCTTTGTATAAGGCCATCTGGATCTCACTCAGCATATTCTCCTGCCCCAATCCTATGTGCAGACTTAACTTTATTGTTTGTACAGAAACAGATACTGCTCATTATGGTGGGCTTACCCTGTGCTCTTGAGATCTCCCTAGCCTCCCAGCCCAGCCAGAAAAGCAAAGAATTCTTGTTTCAACTGCTTGATTGACTTACTCACTTGGACTTACCTTATCATTCTAAGGAAGCACACTATGAGAACATTTCCTGTCTGTACAGGAAATAATTATAAATATGACACTCATTTTTCATGAGTTCATGAAGTTCTTGAACTCAGTTATGCAAGGCTTGTATTTACATGGGCCTTTTCTTACTGTAGATAGAAAGAAAAATTCCATCAGTCATTAGAAACTTCATCTTTCTGCAGTTCCCCAGGGACCAAAGTCAACAACAACAAAAGTCCAGAAACTATGAGAAAGGTCATCCTATAGAGAAGCACACTCATCATTGTTTGGGTGCATTCTCAGAGAAGATGCAATTTTCTGCTCAGGAAGAATAATAGCAATGTGTGGAACCTTTAACTTCTTTCTGGCTTGGTAGTTAAGAAATAATAAGGAAATCTTTTTTCAGAGTTCCAGTCCTTGTGAGGCAAAAGTCTATAAGATACTCCTTTGATTGATAAAATCTTGATATTAACACAGGATGAATATCAAATACAGTCAGAGAAATCAAGTAGAGGCTGTTAACAAGTTGCCTATAGGACAGTATCAAGTGCCCAAGGCATTGTGGAAATACCTCTCCGCTGGAGGAAGTCAGTGCTGACTTTCAGGGGAGGAGCTGGCTCAGCCATTCATTGGCATTTGTAAAGGAGCTCTTGGCAGATATCCTTGTTTTTCAGAGATACTGGTTGTTTTAGTAAATGGTTCTTTTTATGAAAGGTAATTATAGCTAGAAGGGGTATTTGGGGCTCAGCATTATGGAAGTGAAGTGTGTATATCTTCTGTTCTTAAGAAGATTAAGAAACAAAATAATGAAAGTGTCTCTCTTTGATCAGGTAATACAAGGGTGAAAATAGAGAATTTCCCTTCTACACAAAACTGGCTTCTGGAATCTAAAGTGCTCTGTGCACCCAGGCCCTCCACTGCAAGCTTCTTTTCTTTGCTGATAAGAAAACTACGAATTTAGAATATTCATGATTTAGGATGCTAAATAAAAACCTGACCATGAACTCATCAGGTCAAGTCCGGTAAGACAAGCTAAAATATGATCCTGTGCCATCCAAAGTGACAACTTCCTCAATTATGTTTTGCTGTCACTCAGTATAAAAAGATAATTATTTTCTTGTCAATTTTACTCATTGAGGCTGCTACATCTATTACACAAACTTTAATCTTCCAGTCTTGAAAGAATCACCAGGAATCACAGAACCATTTTCACAGGAAACCCAGAGTGCAAATGCAGAAAGAACCTGCTGTTTCCTCTCTCTTCTATTTTGCAGAGCCATTACCAGCATATTTTTCTGTCTCTCTTTTCTTCCAATGTGTAGAAGGAGGTAGAGGAGATTTCTACTGTGAAAGACAGCTCGCAGGTCTCAGAATTTACACTAACAGCAATGTGTACCCTATTTATAGAGAAAGGTTAGAGCAAACAATATTTCATGAACTTGACTCATTATGACAGAAAACGTGGATATGATCTGATCACATCAACCCATAAGTATGTATGTTATTAGAGTTTTACATGAAGAAATGAACCAGATAAGAGAAGCTATAGTCAAAGATAAAGGATGCTCACCAGCCTCTGCCATGAAGGATGTGATAAAAGCAGCTTCTTCAAAATACAGATAATGACAGCAAAGACAACTGCTGTGACATCAGATGGCCTACGTCAGTGATAGACTCACTTATCTTAAACAGACTGAACCTAGCTTGTCAAGATTGGGATACCCTAGAGTTTATATAGAGAATGAAATGCTCAGGAACTTCTAAGTGTGCCAAAGTTTGATATTCACTAATATTCATGCTTTTCTGAAAATGTACTTGAGGACTGGTCTTTTCCTCTGGAGCCTTTGGCTCTGAGATAGAATTAATGAATGTGATTTCTATTATTGCACCTAAAGTATGTGAAATATACATACCATTGCTGAGGAAAAACCTAGAAATATTATGATTCCATTGCCACTACCTTCCAGATTAAAATGTTGAATTGTATAGTATGAGAGAACACACACACTCATGCACACACACACATGCACAAGCGCCCACATTCAGTCAACAGACATATTGAGTCTTTTGATTTTTTTCTTGTCCTTTTCAATACACTTGTGATATAATAATGGACAATGCAAGTACAATTCTCCCAATGGCTTTTAAGCTCTGGTAAATATGAGAGCACTGAAGGAGATAAACAAGCTATTAGATGAATTAAGAGCATAGCAAATTGCATAGTGGCAATTTTTGTAGTTATAAAGGAAGGATTGAGCAAGATATAAATTACCATGAACACCTTCAGAGGAAGGGAATGTGGGGTGTCAGATGTTAGTTAGACACATTAAGCAGGACACATTAAGAATGTTTCCTTGAAGAGTGGGCACATCCTGACCTTGACTAGGCACTACTATGGAGCTAGCTCTGGAGTCTTAGGTATAGATAAGCTGGCCCTGGGCATGAGAATTGATCTTACCTCCTGCCAATGGTGGCTTTCGTTGGGCAAGTCACAGTAGTGCTAGTGAGCTGACCCTAGTGGTGCAGATTAGGGAAAGCTGGCAAGCTGACCAACTCAACTACCACCCAGGCCTAGATTCAAGGCTTGACACTGGTCCACACCAAAATCTGTACCATCTGTAAACAGTTGAGATGAGTCCTAGGACCAGCCCTGCAGATCTATAGCTGCAGGATCTCCACGACATGAGGCAACAACAGGATAAATGAGAGGGGTCCTGATGAAAATCCGACACTGATGGTGTCACAGAAGTCAGAGCCCTCAAACCAGACCAGTGATTCATTTCAACGAAAATTTACAAGTGAAGATGTGTGGAGCGAAGGATACACTGTGGGACACACTGTGACACACCACAGCCTCTATGATGAGATGTTTTCTATGCTCTCTTTTGTAGTTGTTATTTGTCTGTTTGTGTTGTATTTGGAGGGGAGGAGATGGGAAGATAAGCAGATGAGCAAGAGTGAGATGCATCCTATAAAACTCACAGCAAATCAATAAAACATTTAGGGAGGTGGACAAGGGAGAGCAGGAAATTCCAAAGCAGGCTTACATATTGAGTCTGCTCTTAAGGCCACCTGTTGCTGAGCTTGGCAACCAGAGTTAATCCCTAAGACCCACAAAGTGGAAGGAAAGAGCCAACACTCCAGAGCTGTAGTCTTTTTTTTTCACATTGTAAAATTAATTTTATTGTCCTAAACCCACACTGCCATAAAAATAGGGAAATACCTCAAAACTTTAAAAACACCTATTATTTATCCCAAATAATATTTGGGTATATTTTTTCTTAAATTAATTAAATTTTTACTGGATATTCTCTATTTATATTTCAAATGTAATCCCCTTCCCCCAACCCACTCCTTCCACCCTTACTTTCATCCAGCCTCCCCCTCCCCTTGCTTCCATGAAGGTGCTCCCTCTCCCAACCAGCCTCTCCACTTCAATGCCTTGACATTCCCCTACATTGGGAAAACATAACCTCATTGGACTGAAGGTCTCTTCTCCCATTGATGTCAGAAAATGCTATCTTCTGTTGCATATGCACCTGGGGCCATGGGTCTCTCTCTCCATGTGTGCTCCTTAGTTGGTATTTTAGTTCCTGGGAGTTCTGAAGGGTTTGGTTGGTTGATAATGTTCTTCCCATAAGGTTGCAAACCCTTCCAGCTCCTTCAGTCCTTTCTCTAGCTCTTTCATTGGGGTCTCTGTGGTCAGTTCAATGGTTAGCTGCAAGCATCCTCAACTGTATCTATATGACTCTGGCAGAGCCTCTGAGAGACATCCATATCTGGTTCCTGCCTGTAAGCACTTCTTGGAATCAGCAATAATACTTGGGTTTGACAGCTGCATATGGAGCACAGCTGTAGTCTTATGCCCATATGATTTACTGTGATATAGAACTGTAAGGTAAAATAAATTGTTGTATCACCCCCACAAAAAGAGTGTTCTTTTAAGAGCCCCAGACAAAATAAAACAAACAAAACAAAACAAATGAACAAACAAAAACAGTGCCAGCTATGAAAAACATTCTTTCAAGATGTATGACAGGGATCCAAACATCTTAAAAGACAATACAGGCTGCTGACCTTGTTGCCCTTGACTCCCTCCCAGAAATTTAAGGTAAGGCCTTTTTGCTGAAGACACCACAAACTTAGAACACAGGACTTGTAAAAACTAAGCAGAATGAGTTGAAGCTTTCTCTCTGAAGACTAATTCTAACAGTATTAGAAGGTGCTCTACAACTTCAGACTGAGCACAGAGCCTTCAAATAGAACGTTAGAGCAAGGACTGAAGGAGTTGAAGTGGTTTTCAACCCCAGGGAAAGAGCAACAATATCAACCAACCAGACCCCCAAAGCTCCTAGAGACTAAACCACCAACCAAAGAGTACGCATGGAGGAGCCCATAGCTCAAGCTGGATATGTAACACAGGATCGCCTTATCTGGGATCTTTGTAAAGAGATCCTGATGGTCCTGTGGAGGATTAAGGACCCAGGATAGGGGAATGCTAGGGTGCTAAAGCAGGAGGTGGTTGGCAGGTAGAGGAGCACCCTAATAGAGGCAAGGAAATAGGGAGTTTGTGGAGGAAAAACTGGGAAGGGGAATAACATTTAAAATGTAAATAAAATAACCAGTAAAAATTAAAAATAAAAAAATAAGGTGATCTACAAACCGCCAAGGGAAAAAGTACTCAACATTCTCACCCATATATAAAACTCACAAAGATCTATAAGGATCAGTACAGGGAGAAACCCTAAGCAGGCATAATAGTACTTTTTATCTTAGTTGAAATCAAAAGCTGTCTAGCTGGACTTAAAGCTCACTGAAAAAGAGTGAATTCGTGACTGGTACTGCAAATCCAGTCCACCATCCCCGTCTGAATAAGTCATAGTTCCTAGAAGAAAACTTACTACTGTCATTTTCTTAAGCCAATATACCTTCTAACAGAATTCTAAATATTCTCATACTCATAGATGAGCTTTCACCTCTAATCAAAGAAGCTTCTTTTAGCAACAGGTAGAAAGCATAAGAGAAAGGTTTATCAACTGGCCAAAATGCAGAAAGCAAATGACTATAGGGTGTACAATTCCAATTACCACATCTACAATGCAAATTTGAGACATAAGATTTAGAGAAAATCACAAATTAGGTGTCTGAGACTGTGAAAGCCATGCGAACCATGATAGCAGCTGAGGGGTAATTTCTTCTAGTCATAACAGGAACGTCACACTCATGAAATGTCAACAATATAGTTGCCTACACAGACCTTCAAAAAGACAACAGCAGCTGAAACACTAATTTGGGTGAGGAAAATTCAAAAGGTTTTACCCCTAGGTGACAAACTATAGACCATCAACATCTATTAAGAAAGAATTAGCTTTTTCCTATTTTTATATTAGAATAGCAATGGAAATGGCTTAAGGCCTGTATGACTTTCAAGACTGACTTTATTTCTTTCCCCGAGATTCACAAATGAGACTACTTATAGTGAAGATGTCCTGCCTTTCTACATCCATGTGGCCTGAGCTTTACTTTAGCAGCTATAGCTGTCAGGTTCACCAGAGAAAACACTCTGTGATCTCAAGATGAGTGCCCAATAGGCTATCCAATAGTCCCAAGTAGTCAGCCTTAAACATATGTGTATATGGGAAACACAACATAGACTAGTAGGGTGTGTGTGTGTGTGTGTGTGTGTGTGTGTGTGTGTGTGTGTGTGTGTGATGGTAATGATAAAGAAGAATAGGTCATGAAATTCACAGGCAGTCACACAAGATGAGTTGGAAGGTAGTGAAGAAAGCTAAAATGTAATGCAAATACAGTATTTATATATGAGATTTTTCAAAAGTAAAAATAAAAATAAATCTCTACAAACAAATATAACCAGAGAGTACGGAGCAGAGGGAAACAAGGGTAGTAGGCATTCAGACAACTGGAGCAGAACAGAAAGATAACAGTCCAGACACATTTAGTGTTGGCTGTGGAAAGGATGGAAAGGGCGGAGGCACGGCTCCACACTGCCACCCACAGCTCCCTACAAGAATTCCCTTAATCTTTTCCGTGACTCAGTTAAAACTAGGTAAGTAGCTTCAACACAAATAGCATTTCAGGATGAGGCATTAAGAAGCTGAGTTGGAATTCAATAAAAAGTGATTTCAGAAAAGAACAGGTCTCTGGTCTCCAAGAGACAACAAGCAAAGATGACAAAACATGCAATGGGACAAGGAAAAGGCACCATACTGACTATGGAGAAAGCAACCCATGAGGAATAAAAGAGTCCTGAGAGCAGGCAAAAGAGTCAGAGAAACACTGCTGCCACTATTGGAAGTCTCACAAAACCACCAAGCTAACAGTCATAACATAGACACAGAGGACCTGATGGAGATCCCTGCAGGCCCCACCCTCGGTGCTTATTGCTTCAGTCTCTGTGAACGGGAGTGGACCTGGGGGACAATTGAGATGGGGGATCTGAGAGGTATGGAGAGAAGGAAAACTGTGGTCAGATACATTGTAGAAAAAAATCTATTTTCAAAAAAAAAAATAAATAAATTTTTTAAAATATTCAACAAATTTTTAAATTTTAATTTGATTTTTCATTAATTTATTTTCTTTTTTACTTTAAATCCCAATAGCAACACCCTCCTCCCAGACCCTCTTCACACAGCTTCTCTGAGAAGGGGGAGGTCTACCCTGAATACTAACCTCACCCTCCCATATCTTCACTTCAGCAGATGTTTTCCCACTGAGACCTGACAAAATAGTTCAGTTAGAATGATCTACAGGCCTGCAACAGAGTGTCAGGGATATAGCCTGCTCCAGTTACTGTGGGACCCACATAAAGACCAATCTACACATCTGATATATATATATATATATATATGTGTGTGTGTGTGTGTGTGTGTGTGTGTGTATGGAGCCTAGGTCCAGCCCACATATGTTCTTTGGTTGGTGGTTCAGTCACTGGGAGCTCTCAGGGGTCCAGATTGACTCTGTTGGTCTTCTTGTGAAGTCTTTATTCCCTTCGGGTCTCTTACTTCTTCGCCCAACTCTTCCAAAAGTCTTTCTGAGCTCGGATTAGTATTTGTGTGTGGGTTTTTGTATCTGCTTCAGTCAGCCGCTGGGTGGAGCTTCTCAGAGGACAGTTACGATAGTCTCCAGTCTGCAAGGGTAACTGAGTATCATAAATAGCATCAGAAGTTGACACTATCCCATGGAGTGGGTCTCAAGTTGGCCCAGTCATTGCTTGGCCATTTCCTCAGCCTCTGCTCCATCGTTATCCCTGTACTTCTTGTATCCAGGACAATCTTGGGATAGAAAGTTTTATGGTTTGGTTGGCATCCTTATTTCTCCACTGGGAGTTCTGCTGGGTAGAGGAGTGGCCACTCCAGGCTCCACATCCCCCACTGCTAGGAGTCTCCACTAGAATCACCCTTAAATTTTAGACACTAAGGCTTGAGAGGTAAAGGGAGAAGGGGAAAAGAGTAAGGAACACCCAAGGGCTTGGCACTTTGGCACAGGCTTCTCAAAAAAGGAAGGAGAGGGCATGATGCTTAAGGAGCCACCGTGTACTTTTTTTCCCATAGTCAGACACTGGATTTTGGTGGTTTTGAAGTTACTAAATTCAAAGTGTTGCTATGGGATTCAGATGAGATCACAGGGTACACCTGACAGGATTACAATTGTTAGAGTGCAGCTCAGGCCATGGGGATGTGGGAAGCTTGGACATCCTTAGTGTAAACAGTCTCATTTGTGATCCCAAGACATTCTCGAATGTCATGCAGGCTTAGGCCTTAAGCCTGATACATTACTATTTTATCATGAGATGTTTATATATAAAAAGAACACCATCGCTATGAGATCAACCTCTGTGGTTGATGTTAATTGTGATGGACAAGAGGCTTCAAACAGGATCCAGTGTGAGGGGCACATTTACCTTATCATTTTTCTGTAATTTTCTCTCTCTCTTTTTATCCAGCCTCAGTAGGAATCAGTGTCCAGGCCAGAGGGGACAAAGGAACTGAGTAGAGACTTTGAATCTAAGAGGTTTGAGACACTGGCTTTTTATTGCAAATGAAATTGTTTTGTTGCAGAGTAATCTGACTGAAGTGTTTATAATCACTTCAATTCTAGTGTTGAAAATTTTAGGAAATGGTCAGGGCCAAGAGCAGTTAGAATTTTATGGGGATGATCCAGGTTGCATATGTGCTAACAGGAAGTGGAAAGAAGGATTGGATTTCCATGGTGCTCTAAAGAGAGAGCAATCAATGTTTCCTGGAAGAATGGACCTTGTATATAAAAGACAGAAAGCTAGATGCAGAGGCTTCTTTCTTTGAGCAACTGGGGGAGCAGATTCTCTATCCATTGGGAGGTAGAAAATTACAGAAGGAGTAGGTGGGAGGGAACCTTCTGTTTTGGATCCCATTGAGTATGAGAAGTCCAAGTGCAGATGCTGAGCAGATTGCTGAATGTGTGAGTCTGCAATTCAGGAAAGAGGCATAGGCAGAAATGATCATGGGTGAGTTGTCAGGCTGAAGATGCCATCTAATGCAAGAGACTCAATTAAACAGTGAGTGTGACAGCAGGGAATGAATCCAGCCCCTAGGCTGGAGCATTACAATACTAAGAGGTTAAAAAGAGAGCAAGAAAAAAAGAAAGAAAGCTGGGGACTGTAAAGGGTGGGAAAAACAATACCTAAAACTGAAAAACTAAGTCAGCAAGAGCTAGTGGCACTTCACTTTAATGCCAGCACAGTGAGACATTGGCAGGGACAGGTAGATCTCTGAGTTCTCTGACAGCCAGTGGTGCATAATAAAGCTATGTTTCAACGAAGAGAAGAGAAGAGAAGAGAAGAGAAGAGAAGAGAAGAGAAGAGAAGAGAAGAGAAGAGAAGAGAAGAGAAGAGAAGGGAAGGGAAGGGAAGATATAAACAACAAGTCATTTTAATTTCTAAAGCTGAGTGAAACAAAGATGTGAAGGAAGGTAGGGAAATACCAGGATGCTGTCCAGTTCTTACTTCTTTAAGCAGGTTCTTGATTGTACTCAGAGATTACATTGGCCCTTAATTGTGAAAACTATTTCTTGACTCAGTTGTCCTAACCAAGAGCAGGGCCCTGTCTGCGTGGATAAGTCACAAAGGTCAAGGTACATCTATCTATAGCTTTACTCTAACTCCTTCAGACATTCAATACAAATCACCAAGGCACCTTCTGCAACACAGTGCAATGTTGGCAACCCACTGAAAGAGGAAAATCCCACAGGTGCTTAGCTTAGCAGACCTCCTCAGTTCCATTGCTGTCCTCTGCCTTTTCCCACTTGCTAGGTCTCTAAGTCTGAGCATTCCCAGAAAAAAAAGAAGAAAGAAAGAAAAGAAGAAAAGGGAGGGAGATAGGAAGAGAGACAGAGAAGCAGAGAGACAGAGAGACAGAGAGAGAGAGAGAGAGAGAGAGACAGAGAGAGACAGAGAGAGACAGAGAGAGGGCATGCACAGATGCTGTCTCATCTCTTATTCTGCTCACCAGCCCCAGTGCAGCACTCTCAAAGACTGTTTGTCAAATTAAACTGAAAGACTGTTACTTTATCACATTTCTCTCTGCTGTTGTGGTAGAGAGAAAAGTTGTACAGGAGAAATTACCTTTTTATATATGACCTAAACAGACAACACACATGCGCTGCTCTGCCACCCTCTGCTTAGTGAGCGTGGTTTCCAAAACAGAGGGACGTCATACCTGAGAAGTACAAATGTCCCTAAAACAGACAAGTATCTCAAGTTTGTATGGCTCACTCAGCTGCACGGGCTCCTTCACAACTGGGAGGGTTAATTTCATTTTCAGACATAGAGCAACAACCTCCAAGGTTTGATGGCTCACACAATCAAAAATACAGTTCAGCCGAGTCATCACATATGTGCCATAACAGGGCCATATTCCTTAGGGTTTGGAAACATCTCTCAGTTCAGAAATATCATTTGCATCTTCATAGAGAGAACACAGAGACACTAGGAACACTGAGTGAATGGTAGCTAATGTTAAAAGTGTCTGCCTTAGTTTAAGGACCACATTCCCAGCATCTAATTTAAGGACAGATTATAAAATCCATTTGCATGAAGCAGAAAGAGCTGCCTTTATTCCGTCCCTAAAGAAACTCAATGGAGAGCACCAGGGTATGGAAATTGTTGGTTACAGGATGGATGAATTCTTATCAAGCAGAAAGTATATAATGTTTGGTTTCAACCAAAAGCAATGATGAGACAAGGCCAGAGTAAAGATGGATGTCGCTTGGGTTTCTCTGAACTAATAGGATCATATAAAAAGAAATGGAGAATAAAACACTGTGATGTTGATGGATTATGATGAGAATTGAGCTGAAGAAAATAAGTGCTTAGAGTATCCAGTTCTCTAAACAACACTGGAAACCAGACAGTAGGATGTGCTCAAGCTTCTGTGCACCCAATCTGGGAAATGTGGTAAGTTTACTAACTGCAATTTTACATTGACAGGAAGAGGTCCCAAAGCAATTCTGGAGGCTGCTATTCTCTTTGTAGAGATAACAGACATAACCCAGGTTTCTTCAAAAGGTCAATTTTGGGGTCATAGCCAAGATCAAGTTCATAATTGTTGTAATTTTGTCTTCTGTGGAGAGCATTACATCAGATGAGCCATTACTGGGAGAGGAGTAATTTTTTTCGGTAAAATTATTGTCATTAATAAAGCTTTTAGAAAAGGTGACCAAGCCTTTGTTCTGTTCAAAGTTCTGATTTTGAAGTAAACATCAATCTTAGAGCACAAAATGTAAGAGCATTTCAGCTTCTATCTCTTATCAGATTTACAATGCTGTGGTCCTGGAAGCAACAACCAGAAGACCCATTTGAGAAAAGACCTCGATTTTATGCAAGAACGTTTAGGGAAGTGTATAAGACTACTTTATATGCATAACTGGATGTTAGTTTGAGAGATTGGGGTGATGAAAGTTTTGAGCATGCTGGGGCAGCAGAACATGAATTCTAGTCCTTTAAATATGTATAGCCAGGCTGGGAAGCTGTGCCCAGACATTGCCTAAACAGCAATGACAGGTTTTCCCTTTCCCCAACTATAGAAACAAGCTATTTCCAGCCCACATGGCAGGTCTTAAACTTAGAAAATCAAAAAGAAACCTTCTACTCAATTAGTTCAACCCTCTCATAATACAGATAATGAAGTCAAAAGCCAGACAGAGTGACTGTCCCAAGATTAATCAGTCTATTAGTAGCTGAGCACTGGTACGTGGCCTATGTTCTGATCATGCATGGGACTACACTGCCTATCTTAGTGCAGTTGATTGGACAATCACTCTAGCAACCACTTGTGTGCAGTTTTCGGTATCAGAGGAAGGAATGGAGTAGAAAAAGATCTGATGCCAGCTTTGCGCTTCCTGTTTTCAGCATGCTAATACCCCAAAATATAGTATAAATAGACTATGAAGGTATTTCTCAGAATAGTTTTCACCTGGGGCCACATAGTATGCATACTTTGGGAACTGTTTTTTATTTGCCCCAACCTCATTCAATCAGTGAGGGCAGGCCATATCTGTGCCTTCGCCTACCAATATCATTAGCTTCTTTGCCAGGAGCAGAGATGTGATAATTAGCAGATGCAATCAGACCCAACTGTACAATGCAATTTTCAAATATTGCTGAGAACCTGGGAGCTAAGTTTGCTACATTTATATGAACTAAACTTAACTGGCGAACTAACAACACTCGACTTTCCGTTGACCTACTTACAAATTGACATTTAAAAGGAAAGTAGAGAGAGCAGCATGTCTTGTACCCAGACATCAAGAAGGCATCAGGCATGGAGTCTGATTGTAGGGGACTGGATTTTCAACTGTCATTTGACTAGGTAATATGTTAAGCAAAAGAGGACTCTGTTAAATAGGAGCCTTCACCTGTTTGAGTATGCCTGACATTATCAGTTTTCAGCACCCTTTGAAAACTGTTCTGTCTGTCATACCCAATGTAAGAGCTATGTCTCATGTGCAAACTTCAAGACAAAAGTGGCAGATTTGGGTGAACATAAACAGATAGATACACACTTGCTTGTACACACACACACACACACACACACACACATACATGTACATATTCCATTGGAAACAAATAGTCCTAGCCAATCTTAAAGTAAGCTTCTGTGACCAACTGCAGTTTCCACACTGGCTATTGATTTGTGTTCTCAGTGAGAGATAGATCTCAGCAGCCTGCCTCATAGAGCAAGCCAGTCTAAGCAAACGATTCTGATTCCATTCCCTTTGGTGTCTGAAATTTGGAAAGAGTGATGTCTAATAAAGTTTTTTTTTTCTGAGCTGCCCCATTAATAAAAGGTACCTATTAGTCAGTACGGGTGCAGCATGCTGTAGGAGATTAGCTGAAGATGTGTGAAGATGAACGGAGATCACCTCCCCACCCCAGTGTGTACAAGAATTTAGGGAGGAGGCTCTCTCACCTCACATCGATTCACCGGAACCACATAAGTGACTCTCCTAATCGCATTTCTGTGCATCACTGGAGGGCCTTGTTTTTCTCCTTTAGTGTAGAGAGGGGAAAAATATCTGCCCTGTCAAAGCCACACAGGGGAATTCTCTTAAAATAAACAGCTATACTTAACCACAGGCTTTTCCTTCCATAGACATATTTTAAACATATAGAATGTTGGAAGGCTGTTAGAAAAATGACAAGTGTCTGTTTTCATTAAACTCCCCAAGTGCATGGATCTAATTGACAGCCTTTCTAAGGCTTGGAGGAACTTCTAGCTTCAGGTTGCCATAGCAACGTGTCCCCACTGCTAGAGCTGTGCTGTTCATAGTCATCATTCACAGGAACCTACCGTTTAGACACCCTGAGTTATCCAGAAGTTTTGCCAATGTAGAGGGTAAGAAATCCAATTTTCCAGGCAGGTAAAATTTCATGCTTCGAAGGCTAAGCTTCTATTTCAGATATTCAAGAAGTCTTTTTTTTTTTTTTTTTTTTTTTTTTTTTTTTTTGGTAGGGGGGTATTTGTTTGTTTGTTTTTGGTAAGGCTTAAATTTTCATAGTCACCTCTCTTCCAACTCCTCCCATGGGAGTGACATGGTACCCAAACCTGCCCTCTCCTTTGAGAGATAAAAGCCATGCTTATACATTAGTCATCAACAAACTGCAAGATTACAGGATCCCAGGGTAGAGCAAAGGAGAGCAGAGGATGCTGGGCATGCCTCAGTTGGCTCTGAGATACTGTGGGTTTAACCCCAGACCCCTCTGAACTCAGCACATCTTTCTGAGGGGCCACCTCACCCAGAACATTAGAACTCTTTTCTAATGCAGAGAGCTGTATCAACACGACAATACATAAAATACTTAAGGTTCATTATTTCATTGACTCCATAGATCCCAATGGCAGAGTTCTTACTCATCCAAAGGTATATTGAACAAAACCAAGGTTAAGTGTTATCCTCAGGGCCACAGCGTTTACAAATGACAATGGCAGGATTTCAAACTTCCATACAGTGTCCTCCCTACTGGACTGGGCAGTAAAAAGAAAGAGCATACTGTGAATGACCTGACCTTGGAGAAGGAACAACCTGAGGGCTAGCAAAAGGATGGCTTCTGCTGCAAAATCATTCAATTAAGGATTTTTCTCACAGAGGACTACCTTCCCATCAACTGTCCCTTAAATGTGTATGTCGCCACCTTCTGGACTGTGGAAGGCACTGAGTCCTCATCGTTCTTGTTAAGAAAGAACTCATACCCTCCCTGGTGGTTGCTTGATTGAATAGGAGGCTCTTTGTTGAGATTAGATGGCTCGGAGCTGTGCTATTCAATTTTGATCAGTTAATTGAGCCAGTCACTGCTCATTTACCTGCCCATCTCTGATCAGGTCTCCAAACAACAATTCTCAATAATGATTTTTCAGATATTAGGTGCATCCATGTTAGGAAGGGATAGTCAGACTCATATTCCCAAATGGGAAAATGAACAGAGAACCAAAACAAAAGAAAAACTTGCTAAACATTAGGACATACTCATTTGATTCTCTTGTTTTTAGTTGCAATGCTGTGTTACAAGCTTTATGTTTATTTTGTGCTTGTGTGTGCATGTGTTTCCATGTTCACGTGTGGGTGCATGTGCACATTGAGGGCAGAAGTTAACCTCAGATGTTGCCCCCCCCCCGGAACTACCCACCGTGTCTCTCCCTGGAATCTGGGATCTGGGTACAGTGGTTGGCCACGAAACTCTAAGGGTCTACCTGTCTCTCCTTCCCTAACACTAAGATGGCAAGCACATTACCACACTCAGTTTTACATGTGGGTACTGGAGATGGAACTCTGGTTATCATACTTATGAAGCAAGCTCTTTGCTGATTGATCTGCCTCCAACCCCGTGTTTATCTTTCTAACAAAGGAGGATTTTATAACACTGAAAAAGTGCAGTGACTGTGAACTCAAGAATCATGCAGATTAGCTCAACTCACCAATAAATAACTAGTTCTGCAGATTAAGAGTGTCTAGGGTTAAAGCCAAGGCAAGGGCTCCTGATCACCCACTGTGAGTGACAGCTGAGCACCTCCTCTCATAATCCCACCACACAACAGGCAGTGATAAAGGTCAAGGTAAAAAATGTTGGAGGCGGGAACTACTATCCAATGCTTTAAAATATAATAGCTCAGATTGAGCACAAAACAGTTTCTTCTTTTCAAAAATAAAATAAGGAAAGAAAGAAGAAGGGAAGGAAAGAAGGTAGGGAGAAAGGCAGGAAGGAAGGAAGGAAGGAAGGAAGGAAGGAAGGAGGGAGGAAGGGAGGGAGGGAGGGAGGGAAGGAAGGAAAGAAAAAGGAAGGAAGGAAAGAAACAGAAAGGAAGGAAGGCAGGAAGGAAAGAAGGAAGGCAGGAAGGAAGGAAGGCAGGAGGGAAGGAAGGAAGGAAGGAAGGAAGGAAGGAAGGAAGGAAGGAGGGAGGGAAGGAAGGAAGGAAGGAGGGAGGGAAGGAAGGAGGGAGGGAAGGCAGGCAGGAAGGAAGGAAGGAAGGAAGGAAGGAAGGAAGGAAGGAAGGAAGGAAGGAAGGAAGGAAAGGGGTAATGTTCAGGCAACCTTCCAGGAATCCTACCCACCAGGAGCAGCCCACCTAAATTAGTTAGTCAGAAATAAAGCACAGGATGTGCTTTCGACTCAAATATCAGGCATCCCACTGCACCCCAAAATGAGGAGCATGGAAAATTAATTTACTTGCAGATATAAAACAGGAAAAAATGAATTCCTTGTTTCTGCAAACATTTATTCAGGTTTTACTATGGGCCAGACACTGGGGAAAAAGCAATAAACAAAATATTTCCATGGAGCATATGCAGTCTTAGAAGAGGGCACAATTGGCTGAAAATATGTGTGTCCAAAGGTCATAGATGGAGGTAGAAAATAATTCAAGGAAATAAAAAAATAATGGATTTATACTCATATCTGAAGCCTTGCTTGATGAGAGGATATTTGTGCAGATATTTGAAGAAAAAGGAAGATGTCAACAAATGAAATTCTAATAAAGACACTGAGATATCTTTAGACTGGACACTGTGACAGACAGCAGTGTTGAGACAAATGACTCAATGGTATAGACAGAGATACTAATGAAGCTTACTCTGGATGTGAAAGTATCCTGAAGAAAGTTTACATCACGAACGTTCTTGGGACTAATACATAGAAAAGGAAAAGGAACTGGGTATGGTGGCTTGCTTCCTACTATTATTCTAAAACTTAGAGGAATTAGACAAAGGATTAGAAATTCAGGGCTATCTTTTGCTACACAGCAAATGCAAGGCTAGCCTCGGCTATGTGAGACTCAAAGAGAAAGATGAAAAGAACAGATTTAATAAATGGAGAAGCTGAACCATGATATAGTCACACAAGAGATGCATGTGCTAAAGCTCAGATGGTTCTTCAGCACTATCCTGTACTAGGAAGTATGCCAGCACCTGAGTCTGTACATGTACCAGTGATGAGATGCAAGCTGTCCCAGGAAAGAGGCATGGCCTTGAAAGAAGCAACATTCACCATCAATGAGCAATTGCTACAGGATTGACAACTTCAGGAAAGAAATCTTTCAGTGCTGGGGGTAAATTTGGATATCACTGAATCTACTGTACCATAAAGAAATATGGCTAGTCTTCTTTCTTCATAGTTTCTCAGCAATGTACTCAATCAAATTTAGTTTAAAATATCTGGGCCAGGGGATCTCTACTAAATATGAGCAACACCTTTTTCTTTCCCTTTTCCCTAAATAATAAAAATTAACAATTTGTGCAACATTTACTTACAGTAAGAATTTTATCAAAATAATTGAGTGTATCAGAGGGTATATGTAAACTATAAACAAACATATATATGTGCACATATAGAAATATATAATGCATTTTATAAAGGAAATATGACCATTAAAGATTTTGGTATTCATAGAAAGTTCTGGAACTAAGCCCCCGTGGGTGCCTAGAAAAAACTGTAGCTTCAAAGGATTGTTTCAGCTATTGCTTTCAGAGGAGTCTGCTGATATAGAGAGAACAGTTGGAAGGTTAAAAATGACATCATTTTTACAGAATTTAAGGAAACCAAATTTGCAAAAGGAAAGAAAATACACTTTCAATGAGGGCAGTAAGGTTGGCACAGAATGCCAAGGTGTTTTGGAGAACCCCTGCTTGCAGCATAAAATACAGAAAGGGAGACCACAGAGCAGACTATCTAGTCAAAGAGGACACAGAACAAGGCTCCACCATTCAGATATGGCAACAACATAAAAACAGGGAGGCCCTTTGATAAAGATGAATCAGGTTCAAACAAATTCCTTAGCATTGTTGGAGGCAAGAAAAATCCAGAGGACCAGAATATCTTTGACGGTTTTCCAGAGAGTACAGACAATAGATCATAGTGCTCAGCCAAGATGCAGAGCATCAGGGAGCTAATAAAAAAAGCATGGAACACCCTATGAGGAAGGCAATAGTTCTAGACTTGGGGTATGTCACAAGAGCTGAAGTGATGATAAAACAGACACAGAAACACAAGATAGAGCCTGGTTCAGTGAGTTTCCCAAGTGAGACAGAAAGCAATCAGGGCCAGAAAACCAGATTTTTAAGGCTGTTTCATGAGTTACAGCATTCAGTGATCATGCTGGGTAAAAGCCAATGGAAAGGCTCCATTTTGCAATTCAAAATGTGTGTGTGTGTGCGAGTGCGTGCGTGCATGTGTGTGTGTGTGTGTGTGTGTGTGTGTGTGTGTGTGTGTGTGTGTGTGTTAATTCTAAATATTACCTACAGAACCTCTACAACCATTGTGAAAACAAATTCCTTACCAGAAAGAACTCAGTGGCCCCAATCTATGTGAGTACATCAGAACACTCATCAATGGCTTCAATAACCTTGTTTAAAACAAGAATATAAGGTAAAAGAATATGAAAATGTTGATATATACAATAAATTATAGTAAAAAAGAGAAAACAAAGATAAGATGTGGTGTGTTTTGTGGGCAGAAAGAAGACATTGCTAGGTAAGGATATTAAATTCTCAAAGGAAGGCATTTGAACAGATTCAAAACACAAAGAAAATCCCAACAGCAGCAGCCATGAGAAAGGGATCATAGATCTAAGCAAAGTGAACATGTCACAGATCTGTGGGAGCTCCCACATTTTAAGTTATACACAAGCACCCCAAATATTTAGAAGTTCTTGAGTACATCACAAGAAACATTACTTTGAGTGCACACAGATTGATGTTGAGAAAACCCTTGTCATATGTTCATTTCCCTGTCTCCACCACATATCCCTAGAGGTCACATGGTATTTAGCTAAGAAATTGGAATTCTAATGCAACCCCAGCCTTATGATGAAGCCACGGTGGTGATGTTCAAGCTGTACTGCAAAGCAAAAGTGAAGAAAAGAATATGCAAAATGAAAATATGGCATGATTGTGTACTGTTACAGGATCAAAAGTTCATGTGTTAGGGGCAAATTAGTGGATCTCTTCTAAAAATTAAAGTGAGCCTGCAAACATTCCACTATTGCCTCTAATTAATTAAAGTTTGAGTCAAACTTTACTCTGCTTGACCCCATAGTCCTGATCTTTCTCTAGTACAAAAATGCTTTGGTCCTGGAATGACTGACAGGTTCATGCACCTGTTCTTACTGTTCAAACATTTCTGCTGTCAATAATGCACAACAACTGAATGCTCCCTGCCCCTGCGTGGTGGGGCACCTTTTCAAGTACTTCCAAATGTCAACATATCTGATCTCCTTACTACTTTTGCCTTAACCTCCAAGCATCATACAGTGGCCAGTCTCTTTGTACCATTGATCCAAGAATTGTTCTCCTAAATTTTATCAGGACTCTAATGACCACCTTCAGTCTGAATTCAGGAGAGCCCATACCATGGGTCCAGTGATTTAAAAAATAATAGCTGTTTTAAATACACAAGAAAGGTAAATTCTCATGTGTCCATCAGATCCCAGGCATGTCTGTAGAAAATAGTTGAGGACACTGGCTGGAACTTGGTGCCTTTCCAGGTCCAATCACTTCCCCCATCAGGCAAATAAATGTCTATGCTTCTTCTTCTTGTGATTCCTGCTTATTAGGGTGGCTGTGACAGCAGACTGTGCTTCAGCTCATTAGCTACTTGTTCCTTAAACGAAATCCGTTAGCCAAATATAACCAGGAGCCTCTGGTCGTTTGCACTAATTGTGTTGAGTTGCTTTGTTAAGGTAAATAACAGAAGAAGTTACTAGTGTATACACATAGATGCCATAATTTTCCTGTTTGTCTCAGACAGTAAGAATTTGAGGCATTGTTAGCCCCAGCATAATCATCTGTCAGCTAAATAGGATGCCTGGTTAGGGGGTCCTGTTTCAGAGAGAAACCCACATCTGGGCAGCATTCACTCACAGATTCTTCAGTTGAGAAATGAGGAACAGAGGGTAGACTCCTCTTTGAGCTTGAGAATCCAACCATATGATGGTCTCAGGATGAGTCTAAGAGGTAGAAAATCGATTTGATTGCCAAGACACTATAGCATGCTGAGTCAACCCAAACCCTGGAGAAACAGAACATAAGGTCTCATCCCTCAGCTCTTCTATAAGGCAAAGCAATTGAGAATTTCCCCAGCTTGCTCTTTTTTGATGCCTAGCTATTTTTGAGCAGACTGGTTGTTTTCAAACCAAATTGGTCCATGGACTCAAAAATTATTAGAGGATCATAAATGAAAGGGGAAAACACCAATAGACAAATTCTACAGACTGAGGAGGATCTATATAGTTAAGTCAGTCTTATAGCTCTCCTATGTGTCACCCAAAATGTCAGCCACATTCAGATGGTTCAAGCCTAGAACAACAACAACAGCAATACATATAGCACAGTAAAAACAACATATTTAGTCTACTAACCTGGTAAAGAAGAACAAAAAGGTAGAGGATTTCAGATTTTTCCTAATATGCTTGGCTAGCCCTCTTTCTATAAGATATGTGGTAAGGTAATTTATTTTAAATTTATTGATTTTTACTTTATGTTTAGGGTGTTTTGTCTAGATATATCTGGGTACCATGTATATGCCTGCTGCCTATGAAGGTCAAGAGAGAGCATCGGATGCTCTAGAACTGGAGAGTTATAGATGGTTGTGAGCCATTAAATGAGTATTGAGAACTGAATCCTTGTCCTCTGTAAAAGCAACAAGTTCTCATAGCCACGGAGCCATCTCTTCAGTTCTAAAGAGCTGTTTTGGAATGCCAGATCATTAGATAGTTTATATCCAATGCAATAAGCTTAATCTTTTGTTACTTAATTATCCTGCTGCTGTGCTGTTTAGGTTAATCATATTTTCAGCTCCCCCCCTTGAAGAAAAATAAGAACCTGTGGAAATAATAATAACCTTCACGTCATCCTCACAGCCCCTTGTCTATCTTACATATAAAAATATCTCTTGCCTTTTCAAATACTCAACTTCCCTATGAACTTAGAATGCACACTTCAGTCTGCCTCAGTTCATCCCATGGTTGTTGATGGGCACTAATCATTCACTGTTAGATGAATAATTTTGCTAGATTTGATAATAGATGGCCATTATCTAGTAACCAGTAGGCATGATTCAAGGATAAATATCAGATACATTAGAGCGATATGACCAAATGGACTTCAAAATATTTTAGCCACCAGTGAAATTTGGAAAAGAAAAATAATATATGAAGCAAACATGGGAAAACCTCAATAATTATTAAAATCTGATGAGGATTAACGGGTCATTTACATTTTTAGTTGCCCTCTAGTTTGTAACTACAAGAGAAAATTTGCCTTCCACCACTCACTGTGTGTGTATACTTCCTCTGTAATAGTTGGAAAGTTCTAGCTGTCCCAGCTGTGGTGGGATCTGGACTGTGCATGGGTGAAGTGTCCTTGGGAAATGTTTGCAACATCTGAGCATGCTGAGAACTCAGGGGTTGTGATGTGGGCTTTATCTTGGCCATCCCTAGAGGCCAATGCACTAAAGTGGCATTTCCTAACAGTTTGCCATACAACAGCAAACTGGTGACAAGTGACAAGCAAGAAATGGGTCCCACTGGCACATGCACTTATGAAGCAACTCCCCACTGGGTGTCTGCTCAGCTGCTCTTCCTGCACATTAGCACTTTAAAGGCTCTGTTCCATCCTACAGGGACAAAGGAAAAATCACCTTGTTATCTGACCCTGTTAGTTTGAGAGATGAGGGAGAGATCCCGGCAGGGAGAAGAAAAGGGGACATGACACACTTAGAAGGTCTGTCCCCTTCAAGGGCACATATCTACCAGGCATTATGCTAAGTGACTTTCCTGATACCTACAAAAGTTTCTCATATTATACATTTGCCAGGTACTTTGTACTTCCTTGGCTGTAACACATGTAAGCCTTCATTCAATAATTCATCTCTCCTGTCATGTTGTAAATGCTCAAGAGTAAAGTCTGTATCATCATTTGTTCATTGCTGAGAGTTGCCACAAGCATCTCTTTCACTAAAAGTGCCTTCTACCAGCTTATGGGTGCTTCCTAGAGTGCTTGCTAGATAAATAGCTCTTCTATCTCATTTAATCCACAAGACAGTGATAAGAGAGATCACTTGGTTTTATGGATGAGAGCCAGAAAAATGTAGAGATATTGGGGGTGGGGGAAGTTGTAGCTTTTTAAAGCTGGGAAGTGGCATATCTGACAGTGACAATTAATTTTGTTGGCTCTTCAAGTTCCTGCATGGGACCTGGAGAGCTTTATGGCTTAGAGAGGATAAGCACTTACTATTCAACCTTTGTTCCAATGACATCATCAACATAAAACAGTGGGCATGTCTATTTGTATATGTGTTTATGTCTTAGGCATGGTTATATTTGCTATAAGTGAAGCACCATGAGAAAACAAATTGGGGAGGAAATCAAGAGAAAATATCAATCATACCTTCATTACAGAATAGCCTATACAATGACTGACTAGTACTTTTTAAAAGTTTGGGTCATTAAAAATAAAAACCTAATAGCTAACTAAATACAAGGCAGTGCACTAAACTGGATTGTGAAAGAGAAAACTGGCATTAGTGCAAAAGTTAGGATTATCAAAATGAAGCTGAAAGTTTAGTCAAGAATATTGTGCCAACGATAGTTTTAATAATTATACCACGTTTAACATTTTGACATGTAAGAAATCAGACTAAAGAATAATGGATTTGTTTCTAGTTTTGCTGTGTGCTATAAGCCAGAGTTCGAGCTGTCCTAGAATGCACTATGCAACCATACATGGCCATCCTAATCTTCTTGTCTCTATGATTGGATTTCAACAATGATTCACCATGCCCAGTTTATGCCATTCAGGGACCCAAAGCCAGAGATTTGGGGAAACTAGGCAATTTCTGTACCTACTAAGCCACTTCTCTTCTCCATTTTCCTTGAATGGAAACAAATAATCATGGAATCATGATCAGAACTTTACTATCTCTTAGTCTGGGAGATCAGAAAGGGTTAAAATCAAGATGGTTAAAATCATAAGGACTGCCTTCCTTATGCAAACTCTGAGAGAAAAGTTTCTTTAGTACTTTTTACATTGTGATAAAATAAAAGTAGTATCAATTTTAACATTTGGACAACTTTAGGCCTATAGTACAGTGTCTGTTTTAAATGTACATTATTTTACAACCATTAGCACCACCTATCTACAGAACCTTTTTGAGTTTCAATTCTGAAAATCTGTACTCATTAGAGCATATGTTCCTCCCCTTTTCCAGCTTCTATAGGCTGCCCACGTTCTTGAATCATGATTCACTTCCAGCTTCAGAGACAACAGTATAACACTGAATCTCTTTTGTTTTCCATATCTATCTGTTTACCTGGACATACCAAAAAAAAAAAAAAAACAAAACAAAACCAAACCAAAACAAACAAACAAAAAATCCTACATTCCCTCATCTCAAAAACTTTAATTCAATCATAGCTGTAAAAACCTTTAACTAGCTAAGGTGCTATATTCACAAATTCAAACATTAACATGAAATATGAGATACTACTTCTGTTCTATGGTTATACACACTCTCCTGATATTAGCTTCACAAGTTTTCTGAAAATATGATGTTATTTAAAATAAAACAGTCTAAAATAAATCAATAGGTATACAGGGGCCTCTATTAGACCCATAAGACATTAAAATTAAAAATCTATAGAATCTCAAAGCTAAATGTGGGGTACTGATATTATTCTTGCTATTGATCAAATTTTAGAGACCTTTATTAATTATCATTGATGGAGAAATACTAGAGCTACATGCAAAATATTCCTGAAAAAAAATCCTTCTGGAAAATGCTTATGCTGCCACTATATTGAACTAGCAGAAACAAAATGTATTCTAATACCTGAGAAGCAGGTGTTTGGCTTGGCTATAGTTACTCACTAAGACCCACTCTTTCTTATGGGGAGACCTATAGTTTCCCACTGACTCCCCTTGTATATTTTAAACTGCACTAAACAAATAGCATTTGGCATTAGCTTTCATAACACTGAAATACAAGCATCCCCCACTGAGTAGGGTGCTACTGCAGCATACTAACAGGGTTAGTAACAAGGAGCTGGTAACTCTGCTGATGTCTCTCATCTAAGGCAGAGTTAAATTTGATTCCAAAGGTCCTGGGTAAGTATGTCTCTCTGCAGGATGGCTAGAAGTTATGGACAAAATGCTACATTTCTGAATCTTCTCTAATGTGTGTTTTTCTTCACTAAAGCCATATGACCTGTAGAATTTGCCCCATGAATCTCACTTTATGAAAAGTCTTGAAAAACAAGCTACTTTATAGAAAAATACACTTGTCTTTTACTTAAGCAAAAATGACTTGATGCCCTATCTCTGTTTCTTTTAGACTTGCCTGTAACCACTTGAAAAGCACAACTCTCTGCGAAAGCAACTGAAAAACACTAGGTAACTTCTTGCAGTTCAGGATGATTACCCAATAAAAGGACAGATCCAGGAAATTTATGCTTAACATTTCTCACCAAGGGATAGTCTTCTCATGAACTGAACCAGCACAAAAGGAACTATTTTCTTAGAAGAAGTTACTTGCATGAATGAAAGGCTTTGCAGTAAATGGTTAGCAACTGGAAAACCCCAAGAGTCAGATAAGGTAAGGAAATTAGCACATGGACAGAAACAGACTATGAGTCATTTAAAAAACATAGAGGAAAATGTGTTCTGTTAAAATTATTGTCTATGGAGAAAAGAAGACAAGTTTTTTAAATGTTTTTTGTATTCTCAATAGAATCTAAAATATGTTATGTGTAAGATAATAGGTGTTCATAGAGAGAAACACAAAGATTGACCTTCTTCATGAGACAACCCTTAATACCACCAAAAAAAACAACTCTTGGAAACAAGCCATTGCCTTCTCTGGCCTGATTTTTATTTTATTTATATTTGCAAGCCTACAGAAACAATAGTATAATATTAATAATGGCCAACTACCCAAAACAATAGTAATCTATGCTTATATAACCTGGAACTATCTATACCTGAAAAATATTAAACAAAAGTCCTAACACACACACACACACACACACACACACACGTAGAGAAAGACAGACAGACAGACAGATAGATGGAGAAACAGAGACACACAGAGAATACATTAGCGTATGATCAGGGAATTTATTTAAAACTTGAATCTTTTCCAACTGTAGAGATAATTCTTTCCCAATATTCATTTCCACAAAAGACACGGCTTCTAAAAGCAAATGTCTTTGATGTCAGGCTAAAGCCTATGGAGGGAAGGGTTGTCCCAACCACAAAGGTAGAAATCTCTGAAAGAAAAGCTGCAGACTGAAGCAATGCTTCAGTTTTTGACATTGAGAAATGAATATAATTTATTAAGGGAAACGCAAAGGATGGGCACAGTAAGGAATCTTCACCTACAAAGCAAAGCCCCTGATACTGTTCTGGCAGCTGAAGGGTCTAGCAACTTGAGTCAAGCCCAGCAAAGAAGTTACTCTATATACATACCTCTCCCATTCTCATAGTCTGTCACCAGTGAAGACATTCTTGTACAAAAATCAGACTTACTTTCACCCAATAAGATACATTAAATTGGGTGTCTTGTCATAGTCTTTAAAGTAAGGAAGATAAAGATATATCCATGAGAAGTAAATATGTGGGAAAAAGACAGAATTCCATTTTAGACATATTATTGTGGCTATGAGAAAATCATCAACTCTGTTAAAAATTGGACTTCTAAAACTCTCCTCTCAAAATCAGTGTCTCCCAGTGTAGGTCAAAAACAAAGATGCAAATCTGTGCTGCTTTTACAAGACACCACCCAAACCAAATGAATCTGAAACATTAACATTAAAAGGTTATACTGGCTGTTCACAAGTAAATATAACTCCAGGGTAGCTATTTCTATGTCAAAGTAGAAGTCAAGGCAAAATGCATTAAGTGGAGAAAAGGTTACTTCCCACAGATAGAAAGCACAGCCCATAATGAAGACCTAACAATCAGGAACCTTTGGGAATGAATTACACAGCATCAAAGTTTAGAGCAACAAGCATTAGGAATGCAGACACAAACTGACAGCAGCAGCTACATTCGAAGGCTCTTGGAGCTATGAAATGTCAGCTAGCTCAAATAAGCCAATAACAAATGCATAAGGAAGGAAATAAACCAGCAAACTAATAAATAAGGATGTGGAGTTTTCACACCATGTAATGAATAGGCACAGGGGATTTGTGTAGCATGCACTTTAGACATTAATCTTAACCTATCTCTTTTCTCCTATCTTATGCACTTGCCTCACCTTCCCATTTCTGCTGCCACTTCATTTCCTTTGCTACTTATTTTTAAAGGAAACAATGGAATTGAGATATATATGTATACATACATCTCCAAGTTACTTAAATCCCTTCAGAATGATGAAAGATGTACATAGTCAACTAAGAAAACTGTTTTAAGGTTGGGAGGAAATGAGTTTACCAAAGAAGGTGTGAGAATACGATGCAAACCCCAAGAGGCATCTTTGCCCTTGCCAGAGGCACAGCTTCAGCTGCCAAGTGACGGGTTGAGAATGTGTGATCCTGTTATTTCTGCTCCCAAGACAGCTTTCTTTGGTCACTGCTGTGGTTTTTCACATCATTAGCATTTACTTTAGCTTCTGCTTGAAAGTGGAGTATCTTATTATTTCAAACTTGATTCAATTTTTTTTCACATATTTGAAATTTATAGGTAACTTCTAGAAATTATAAATGGTTCTTTCCAATCTACCATCTTCCTAATAAAGCCGTGGAAAGGTTTGGGATTGGTGAAACTTGACAACTACAAAATTGGGGGTGGGGGACCACTGTCTCAAATACTGCCCCCACTTCTGACATTGATTACAAACTGACACATGTTACCAATTTAACTGAGAAATGCCACTCAGAAGCTCATGTGTTTGAATAGTTTCTCCTCAGTGGGTGGCCATTTGAAAAGGTTATGAGAGCTTTAGGAAGTAATTAGCAAGCAGCAGAAATGTGACTAGGAGCTGATTAGAATTTATGCCTGCCCCTGATCTCTACCACAGTTTCTTTGTCTTCCGATCTATTGCTGAGAAGTGACCAGCTACAAGTTCCAACAAAAAGGCTAGAGTGCCAGCCACTATGATTTCTGACCATAAAATTCTGTGTTCAGGAAAAATCATCTTCATTTTAGGTGCTTCTTCTTGGTTATTCTAACAATAAAAAAAAGCAACAAATGCAAAAGGTTCTCAAAATTTTCTCTAAGGTTTAGGTATTTATAAGAACTGAGGAAATTACCTGGGGCTGTTCTATTCAAGATTAGGATTTAACAAGATGACAAATAGATTGAATGGACTAAGCAGTGTAGAATACAGGACAGAATCTGTGGAGAAGGTGAGGTGTAGAACTTCCAACCACCTCTCCTTGAGGAGCCAAGATATTGCCTCTCTCTCTCAGCTACTACCTGTAAACATGAATACACATACATACTCACACACATATGAGATGGAGAGGAAGAATATTCTACCAGAGAAGTGCACCTGAGTGTAGATTTTACTGAAAAGTAATCGTCATGTGGACATGATGATATCATGATCTACATAGCTGATATGAGTCTTTAGAACCTCTGTAAGACTGTAAGTTCTTAAGAGTTCCTAGCCTATATTGTTGATATTTCTCAACTCTGTAACTGTCACATATGATCAATCCCCACCCTAACTATTTGTATTACACTCTTAATCATACTGACCATCCCCAGGAAAACCAACAATCTCTACCAAGCATGATATTTCAACAATTTTGAAATAACTTACAGTAATTCAGAATTCAAAGACAAGGACCAGACATCTTAGTAGCATCAAATTCTTCAACATGCTGAAACACCAAGATGTCAGTGTAGCAGATATGTATGGGGAGGCAAAAGAGATGAAGAATAGAAAACAAGAAAGTAGATACAGGCATCACTAACTGGTGTTTATAAGGCTCTTTTCTGCATCAGACATTGTGCTGCATCTGTGAATAAACCACCTGCTGAAGCAAACGTGCATATGGCAGCCAGTGAGCCATGTGGTCAGGGAATGCTGATGCTGAACATTGTCTCTTCCCTCTTTTGCATCTAGTTTTAACAGGGACAAAATAAAAAAAAATGGAGAGCATGGGCGAGGCTCAAAATTTTATTCCACTAAACTTTGGACAGTTGATTTTAGAATGAGAACTCATGAGAGCAGGAAGTTGTTTGTTTTTTTTTTTTTTTTACAGTAGAATGTCCTCAACGCCGAGAATATTGAAACCCAAAGAAGTCACTTAATAGATGTCACCTAAATGTTAACTATGCCTCTTTGTCTAGTGTCACAGAGAGAAAATTATACATCTTATCGAGATGTTATAAGGGTGGATAAATTAATGCAGCAAGGTTGTTGACAACAAGTGAGAGCTCAATAAATATAGGAGTTGCAAGTAGTGCTGCTAACATTATTATGAAGTCCACCATGACAGACTCAGGCATTCATGGGAGTCCAATCTCTTGGTGAGTTTTTCGGGGCTATAACAGAATGTTTGGGATGAGCAATATAGACAATATTCACTTATTCAGCTCAAAATTCATAAGTCAAGTGCATTGAAAGTGTGAGGAGATGAACTAAAACAGCGTGGTCCTTCTTGCTATGCCTTTACACGATGGGATGACAATACACATAAGACAATGAGCTGAACTGAACTCAACATTTTATCAGAAATTTGATTTCTAGATCGCTAACTCAATTTTATCCTAAGCACAGTAATCCATATTTTTCCTCGTGGCTTAATACATTTTTAAAGACTATAATATAATCACGTCATTTAAACTCTTACATCTTGCTGCTACCATGATGGCAACTAGATTTCAACTTAGAATGTATCCGTTAAGAACTGTAGAGTATATCCTGCCTCCAGCTGAACCCAGAGCCACAGGCAGATCAGGCACACTACCATCAGGAATCAAGGCCAGCCGGCAGAGAACTGAACACCCAGAGGAGACACAGGAGCACTCACCCTACTAAACCCACGAGTGAGCCCACACATTCTCTCCACTCATTATCTGGGGAGAGAACTCCTAGAACTCTTAGGGTTTAGGGATCATGCTAGTGCTTGAGTCTTTGCCCTCAAGGTCTCTATCTGCACCCAAAGCTAGATCCAGACTGTCACCATCGGAACTCACAGCTTGCCCATAGAGAGCTGAACACCCAGGACCAATCTTCCTCTGGAGCCCACTAACCCTAGACTCACATGAAAGGCAAGCTCCATTCAGAGACAACAAGAACAACTAATATCAAAAATAAGACAATGGCAAGAGGCAAGCACAAGAATCTAAGCAACAGAAACCAAGACAACCAGGCAACATCAGAACCCAGCTCTCCCACCACAATAAGCAGGGTATATCCCAACACACCAGAAAAACAAGATTTTGACTTAAAACCATGCCTCATGCTGTTGATAGAGGGCCTTGAGAAGCACATGAATAACTCCCTTAAAGAAAAATACAAAAGAACAAACAAACAAAAAAACCAACCAAGTACAAGCCCTTAGAGAAACACAGGAAAAAAAAAAAAAAAACATAAGCAAATAGCTGAGGAATTGAATAAAATCATCCAATATCTAAAAACAGAAATGGAAACAATAAAGAAAACACAAAGAAAGACAAACCTGGTGATATAAAACCTAGGAAAGAGGTCAGGAATCATGGATTTAAGTATCACCAACAGAATACAAGAGATGGAAGAGAGTATCTCAGGGGCAGAAGATAACATAGAAAGCCTTGACAAAAAAAGTCAAAGAAATTGTAAAAATTAAAAAGCTCCTAACCCAAAATATCCAGGAAATCCAGGACACAATGAGAAGACCAAACCTAAGGATAATAAGTGTAAAAGAGAGCAAAGACTCACAACTGAAATGCCCAGGAAATATCTTCAACAAAATTATAGAAGAAAACTTTCCCAACTTAAAGAAAGAGATAATCATGAACATAAAAGAAACAAACAGAAATCCAAACCAGAAAATAAATTCTTCCTGAATCATAATAGTCAAAACAACAAATGTTCAAAACAAAGAAAGTATACTAAAAACAGTAAGGGGGAAAAAAAGACAAGTAACATATAAAGGCAGACCAATCAGAATTACATCAGATTTCTCATCAGAGACAACGAAAGTTAGAAGATCCTGGACAGATGTCATAGATACCCTAAGAGAACACAAATACCAGCAGAGATTACTATATCCAGCAAAACTCTCAGTTACTATAGATGGAGAAAACAAGTTATTCCAGGACAAGACTAAATTTACACAATATCTGTCCACAAATTAAGCCCCACAAAGGATAATAGATGGAAAACTCCAACATAAGGAGGGAAACTACATCATAGGAAAAGCAAGAAAATAATCCTCTCACAACAAAACCAAAAGAAGAAAGGCACACAAACATAATTCTACCTCTAACAACAAAAATAACAGGAAACAACAATCATTATTCTTTAATAGCGCTTGATACTGGATAAGTAAACATGACTCCTAATTTTCGCTGCATACAGAAGACTCATTGAAGCAACAAAGACAGATACTACCTCAGAGTAAAGGTTGGAAAAAAACTTTCTAAGCAAATGGTCTAAAGAAACA
Source organism: Micromys minutus (assembly GCF_963924665.1). NCBI lineage: Eukaryota > Metazoa > Chordata > Mammalia > Rodentia > Muridae > Micromys > Micromys minutus. The sequence continues at coordinate 23,501,403 of NC_137981.1, read as the reverse complement.
AGCTGGAGTAGCCATCCTATTAGCTTTTCAACCAAAAGTCATCAAAAAAGATAAGGAAGGATACCTTTTACTCATCAAAAGAAAAATCTATCAAGATGAATTCTCAATCCTGAATATTTATACTCCAAATACAAGAGCACCCACATTCATAAAAGAAATTCTAATAAATCTCAGAGCATATATTGTATCACACAAAATAATAGTGGGAGACTTCAACACACTACTCTCATCAATGGACAGATCATGGAAGAGAAACTGAACAGAGATACAGAGAAATTAACAGAAGTTATGAACCAAATGGATTTAACAGACATCTATATCATATTTCATCTTAAAACAAAGAATATACCTTCTTCTCAGCACATCATAACACCTTTTCAAAAATTGACCATATAGTTGGTCACAAAATAGGCCTCAACAGACACAAGAACTTCAAAATAATTCCATGCATCCTATCAGATCACCATGGACTAAGGCTAGTCTTTAGTAAAAACAAAAACAACAAAACACCCATATATACCTGGAAATTTAACAATACTCAATCCAATGATAGCTTGGTCAAGAAAGAAATAAGAAAAAAATCAAAGATATTTTAGAATTTAATGAAAATGAAGGAACAACAAACAAAAATGAAAGCAGTGCTAAAAGTAAAACTCATAGCTCTATAAGCACCTCCAAAAAAAAAAAAAAAAAAAAAAAAAAAAAAAAAAAAAAAACCTAAAAGAGAGTATTTTAAAGCACACCTGAAAGCTCTAGAACAAAAAGAAGCAAATAAACCCAAGAGGAGTAGACAGCAGAAAATAATCAAATGCAGAGCTAAAATCAACCATTTAGAAACAAACAAGTAAAAAAAAAAAAACTATGCAAAATAATCAACAGAACCAGAAGTTAGTTCTTTGAGAAAATCAACAAGATTGATAAACTTTTACCCAGAATAATGAGCCGGCACAGAGAGAGAATCCAAATAAACAAAAATCAGAAGTGAAAGAGGAGACATAACAACAGGAACTGAAGAAATTCAAGAAGATATCAGATCCAACTATAAAAGCCTATCCTCAATAAAACTGGAAAACACAGAGGAAATAGAGAATTTTCTAGACAGATATCAGATACCAAAGTTAAATCAGGACCAGATAAATCATCTAAACAGCACCATAATTCCTAAAAAAAAAAAAAAAAAAAAAAAAGCACTCTCAAAAATTTCTCAACCAAAGAAATCCCAGGACCAGATGGGTTTAGTGCAGAATTTGATCAGAACTTCATAGAAGACCTAATACCATTACTCTTCAAACTATTCCACAAAATGGAAATAGAGGGAACACTACCCAAATCATTCTTTGAAGCCACAATTACACTCATTCCTCATTAACACAAAAAGCCCCTACACAAAAAAAGATCTTCAGACCAATTTTCCTTATGAATATTGATACAAAAATACTCAATAAAATTCTTACAAACCGAATCCAAGAACACATCAAAACAAAAATTCGCCATGATAATGTAGGCTTTATTCGAAGGATGCAGAGATGATTCAATATATGGAACTCTATCAATGTAATCCACTATATAAACAAACTAAAAGAAAAAACACATGATCATCACTTTAAATGCTGAGAAAGCATTTGACAAAATTTAACACCCCTTCATGTTAAAAGTCTTGGAAAGAACAGCAATCATAGTAAAAACAATGTATAGCAAATCAGTAGCCAACATCAAAATAAATGTTAAGAAAGTTGAAGCAATCCAACTAAAATCAGGGACTAGACAAGACTGCCCACTCACCCCCTACCTATTCAATATAGTACTGAAAGTACTAGTCACTCAGACAGCAAATAGAGGTCAAAGGGATGCAAATTGGAAAGGAACAATATCACCACTTGCTGCTGATATGATACTATACTTAAGTGACCCCAAAAATTTCACCAGAGAATTTTATAGCTGTTAAACAACTTCAACAAAGTGGCTGGATATAACATTAACTTGAACAAATCAGTAGCCTTCTTCTACTCAAAGAATAAACAGGCTGAGAAAGAAATTAGAGAACTGACACCCTTCACAATAGTCATAAAGAACATAAAATACATTGTTGTGACCCTAATCAAGCAAAAGAAGATCTGTATGAAAAGAACTTCAAGTCTCTGAAGAAGGAAATTGAAAACCTCAGAATGTAGAAAGATCTCCTGTGCTCATGGATTGGAAGGATCAACATAGTAAAAATGGCCATCCTGCCTAAAGCAAACTACAGGTTCAATACAATTCCCATCAAACTTCCAACTCAATTCTTCATAGAGCTGGAAAGAGCAATTTGCAAATTCATTTAGAATAATGAAAAACCCAGGATAGCAAAACTTACTCTCAACCATTAAAAATCTTCTGGGAGAATCACCATCCCTGACCTCAAGAACAATTTTGATAAAAACTGAGTGGTCTTAGTACAGAGACAGGCAGGTAGATAAATGGAACAAAATAAAAGATCCAGAAATGAACATACACACCTATAGTCACTTGATCTTTGACAAGAGAGCTAAAAACATTCAAAGGAAAAAAGACAGCCTTTTCAACAACTGGTGCTGGTTCAACTGTCAGTCAGCATGCAGAAGAATGCAAATCGATCCTTTCGCATCTCCTTGTACAAAGCTCAAGTCCCAGTGGATCAAAGATCTCCACATAAAACCAGGTACACTGAATCTAAGAGAACAGAAATTGGGCTAGAGTTTAGAACACATGTACACAGGAACATTTTACCTGAACAGAATACCAATAGCTTATATGCTAAGATCGAGAATTGACAAATAGGACCTCATAAAATTGCAAAGCTTCTTTAATGCAAAGAACACTGTCAAAAGGACAAAATGGCAAGCACCATATTGGAAAATTATCTTTACCAATCCTACATCTGATAGACGGCTACTATGCAATATATAGAAAGAACTCAAGAAGTTAGTCTAGAGAATCAAATAATCCTGTTTAAAAATGGGTACAGACTGAACAAAGAAGTCTCAATTGAGGAATATAGAATGCCTGACAAGCATCTAAAGAAATGTCCAACATCCTGAGTCATCAGGTAAATGCAAATCAAAACAACCCTGAGATTCCACTTTATACCAGTCAGAATGGCTAAGATCAAAAACTCATGTGAGAGCAGATGCTGGTGAGGATGTGGAAAAAGAGGAACTCTCTTCCACTGTTGGTGGCGTTGCAAGTTGGTACAACCACTCTGAAAATCAGTCTGGCTGGTTCCTCAGAAAATTGGACACAGTACTGTCTGAGGTCTCAGCTGTACCACTTCTGGGCATATACCCAAAATAAGTTCCAACATCTAAAAAAGAGACATGCTCAACCATGTTCATAGTAGGCTTATTTATAATACCCAGAAGATGGAAAGATCTCACATGTCCTTCAACAGAGGAATGGATAAAGAAATTGTGATACATTTACAGAATAGTAAATCAGCTATTTAAAAGGATGTCTCCATGAAATTTCTAGGCAAATGAATGTAACCTGAAACTATCATCCTGAGTGAGGTAACCCAATCACAAATGAACACTCATGGTATGTACTCACTGATACGTGGATACTAGCACAAAAAAGCTCAGAATAGTCAAAAAACAATTTACAGAAATTATGAAGCTCAAAGGCAAGGAAGGCCAGAAGGTGGATGTCTTAGTCTTTCTTAGAATGCAGAACAAAACACTCATGGGAGGAAATTATAGGACAAATAGAGGAGATTGCAAGAGAGAAAAGATCATCCAAAGACTGCCTCCCCTGGGGATCCATTCCATATTCATTCACTAAACCCATGGACTATTGTTGATGCTAAGTAGTGCTTACTGGTAGGAATCTGATATGGATGCCTCCTCAGAAGCTCTGCCAGAATCATACTGATACAGAGGAGGATGCTTGCAGCTAATCATTTGACTGAATACAGGGACCATATGAAAGAGCTAGAGAAAGGACTGAAGTAGCCAAAAGGGTCTTTACCCCATGGGAAGAACAAAATTATTAACTAACCAAACTCACCACAGCTCCCAGGGACTAAGCACCACCCAGTGAGTTCTTATGGATCATTGTGCATATGCAGCAGAGGATAGCATTTTTTGGCATCAATGAGAGGAGAGGACTTTGAGTCAGGCAAGGCTCCTTTTCCAGGTGTAGAGGAATGCCAAGGTGATGCTGTGGGAGAATGAGTTTGGGAGAGGGAGCACCTTCATGGAGGCAATGGGAGGGGGAAATGAGGATGGGATTGGTGGAAAGGGGATAACACCTGAAGTGTAAATACAGAGAATATCCAGTTTTTAAAAAGGAAAAGAAGAATTGAAGATCCCATACATCTGATTGATGCTTCACACTCCAGAAAGCAGAATCAAGGCAAAGAATGTCCAAGGTTTATTCCACAGCAAAATGTTCCACTTCTGCAATCTGTGCTTCAGACAACTTATTTATTTCTTGTTCTGTTATGTTACTTTCTTCATGTCTTCATTTTGTTTTCATCTTGCCATCAAAACCCAGGTCTTGCACATTCTAGGCAAGCTCTCTAACACTGAGTTACATTTCCAGCCCAGGTCTGTTAGCATTGTTAGCATCTTAATATTTCCTTCCACTTTACCTTGATACATCTCATTGCTCTTTGAAATTTTAAGATTCATAATGTTTTTATTCTTTTCTTCACTTATAAAAATGTAAGCACTTGAGGCTACAAAAATTTTCTCATAAACATCTATCATATGGTTTGACATAATACGTGAGCATTGCTTTCTGGCCTGGAATGAAATATTCTAGCCTCTTCTATCCCTTGATTGACTGTTGATTATGCTTTGAACTTAGAGTCCATATTTCTTGTAATAAATTTCCAAATGCGTTTGAAAATATTAGTTAAGCTTAATTATGGGTCAAAATGTCATACAAAGTCTTACAGAGCAAATCATGTTTACAAGCAATAGAATATGCAGTATTCAGAAGCATAGCTCCTAGGTCTCATGCTGAAATGTCCATACAGCAGGGTTATAGCACAGTTTATAAGGGTCCCTTTCCTGAAACTCAGGTTGTCATTCACCAACATTAACTCCAGGCTCAGCACCTCTCTGTATAGTTTCACCATTTGAATGCTAAACTCCACACCAGTCCTCACAGAACCCTCAGCTCACTGAGATGCATTTGTTGGTGTCCACCACTGACTTGGAGAGCCTGAGAGGCAGCATATATGCTCTGCACCATCAGGACTCCTAAGAAGTGCAACATTTTATGGTGTTGCATCTGTTTGCTATATGCTTTTTAAAAGTTTTCTATTTACAGTTACTTTTTTAAAAATCTAGGTTTGGGGGGCAGATTTCACAACTACACATAATCTTCAATATTATATTTTGGGGCTCACTGCGAGATAATTAATTCCCTTCTCTAAGCCCCAGCCACAGGCCGCACCAACCCCAGTGGGCACTGATTGAATCTATCAAATTAAAGGCCAACATTGCAGGCTCAGTGCCACACAGGAATCAGCGCCATTCAATCAGTGAAGCTTATACTGGCAAGTCTTCTAAATTTCCAAGCAGGAATACACAAGAATGAAACCACATTACTCACCATCTCTTTACATTGAGAGTGGCCCTCTACAGCTGCATCGTTTCCTTACTCTGCAGCTTGAGTGACTCTCATAACCTCAAGATATCATTCAACTCATGCATACTCTGGGAACAGTGTCAATCAGCCAAATGGGATCAAACAAGAAAATATATAGAACACTTCTGCAATCTACAGTACATGGCACATCAGGCTTTACATTCTTGATTCTACTTGATTCGGTTTTTGCCATAGTGGCTAAACTCAGATGAAGCTCCTAAGAGCTCCTTAATGGATTCTCATTTACTGAAATAGCATAATTTAATAGAAAGTGGAATATTTAGTGTACCTGGGTAAAGGATAAAAAATATCTCTCTCTTTATCTCTCTCGCTCTCTCTCTCTCTCAAACTGTTTTCCTCTCCATAAATATCATATGTTTATGTATGTTACATGTTATATATGTATATACTTGTACATGTTATTTAATACCTGTGCTTATAACATAATTAAATGTTTATAAATATATAATTTATTGAAGTCCTCTGGCTATACATATGCAGATATGAGCCTATAATTACAGTGAAATTAAATATGTATTTACCTATAATTACTTATATAAAAGTACTATATAAACAGATACATTGCTTATCCCTATCCCAAAAGAATTTCCTTAGGGTCCAAGAACTAAATATATTACACTAGTTTCTTATTTGTATGCTTTACAATTTTTTTTTAAAGTTTGCTTCTCTGTCAGTATGATAAAAAACTGACCAAAAGCAACTTGGAGGAAAAGGGTCTTAATTCATTTCTCACTTCCAGGTAGTGCTCCATCACCAACAGAAGCCAAGGCTGGAAACAGATTCAGAAACCATGGAGGATCATTGCTTATTGGTTTTCTTTCCATGTCTTGCTCAGCCTGCCTTCTTACACAACCTGAGTCTACTTGCTCACAATGCTCTAAGTCCTCCTCTACCATTTATTAATAAAGAAAATATGTCACAGAAAAACTGGCATGCCAACTGGGTGGGAGCAATTCCTTCCATGCGATTTCTTCTTCCCAGTGACTCTGGTTTGAGTCAAGTTGACAAAAGACTAAGCAGCCCACGAAGCACGTGCCTAGATGGGTGTGAAAGCTTGAACCATGTGTGCACTACTTCACACAATTATTCACACTTTTATTCTTCACACTATTACCTGTGAGTTTCTACTAGGCTGGAAAAACTGCAGGTGAGATGTGTGCACTCCAAATACCATGTGTAGGGTGCCAAGCTCTATTTGTTTTACACTCCAAATCTTGTATGTTTGTGTGTGGCAGGTCAGAGACTCCTGTACAGCACCACTTCCCCATCAGACACGGCTGCTACTCAGAGCAGCTTACTCACAAACACACTCAGTTACCAAGTGTGCTTGTCCTGTCCTCTGGAACATGCTGGTAAATATTTTACACATTTGCCAAAATGAAAATCAAATTTCATACAACGAGTAAAGGTTGTGGTGGTTGTAGCCATGGTCATTTAATGTAAGGTACAAAAGTTAGGAAAATACATTTGTTTATACTTGCATTTACTTTCACAAAACATATTAGACACACCTACACACACATAAAATTCACATACTCACTTTTTTTGTTACATCAAGAATATCAAGAATAATAAAGTCCCTAGAGGTGTTGCAGGCATCACATGTGCATCAGTAGGTGGCAGTGAGGAGAAAGCCTATGTCACTCTCAGTGTTAGTCCTGGGAACATCTGAATGATTAGTAGTCTAGCATTCTCTGAAAAAAAAAACAAAAGTAAGCCCATGACCAGTCTGGGATCACACAGGCCCAGATGGGCTTCCAGGACAAGGAGTAAACTGGAGACTAGAAAACCTGCTTGGGACCTTGAGTCTAAGTGGGAATGAGCCTTAGACACAAGGGGCCATTTAGGCATGCTTGGGCAAGGATCAGAGCAGGAGAGCTGGCCCTGCTCCTCACCAGCTGCAGCACTCAGGAGATCAGACTCTATCCATCATCCGGGTAGTACAGTGGAGCTGTCCTCGGGACATGAATATAGGAAAGCTGGCCCTCATCGTGAGGGTGACACCTTGTCACATACAGCAGGCAGGAGAGTCCGCCACAAGGTCATCAGAGCAGGGAGAGCTGGCCCTCCCCCTAATCTGCTACAACGCTCAGGACAGAGAGCCCTGAACTTCACCTTAGCAGCATGGTAAAGCTGGCCTTGAAGGTAGGGTTCGCAGGTGAGCTGATCTAAAGGGTATTAGCATGGGAGAACTGGTGGCACAACTTGTCTGCCATGCAGCAGTAAGGGCAAGGTAGACATGTCCTCTCTTACCCTCACCACTTGTCACCTATGACAGATAAGAGAGCTGGCCCAGAAGTCATGGAAGCAGGAAAACTGACCCTGACCCTCATCTGCTGAGAACTCAGGAGAACAGGCCCTGAATGTCACCTACACAGCACAGCAGAGTTGTCCTGAACATGGGGGATTGATGATTAGAGGGATATTTGGGAGTCAGACAAACTGGACTCACATTTCAGGTTTTGAATTGGCCCACCCCATTATCTATCCTATGAATGAACTGCTGAAGTGAGCGAAGGGGCCAGTCTTAGAGATTCAAAACTCTGGGCTCTCCACATCACAGGGCAGCAACAATATGTCTGGGATGAGTCCCTGTGAGGTTTCAGTATTAACAGTGTAGCAGAAACCAGAGGCCTTGCACCAGACCAATGATTCATTGCAGTGAACATTTGCAAGCAAAGTATGAACAAAGGGTTATATTGTGGAATACACTGATGTACTCCAACTTCTACACACTTTTTTTCTATTGGGAGGAAAGTAGCAAGGGGGAGCATGGGAACAGGGAGGCAGGGAGAGGATTGGGATACATGATTTGAAATTCACAGAAAATCAGTAGAAATTTGTTGTTTTTTTTTAATTTACTGATCTTTCGGCAAAAAAAAAGGAAGAAGGAAAAAAGGGAAGAAAGAAAGGAAGAATAGATAAATAAATAGATGGGCAAAGAGATAGAAAAAATAGAAAGTCATTTCATTGACTTCTTTTACATGGTCTAAGAGAAGGTTTTTGTTTGTTTGCTTGTTTGTTTGTTTTGTTTTTTTATCTATTACAGTGAACAAAGTAAATTATAAAACTTATTTAAATAAATTAGAAGTTGAGAGTTAAAAAATATTAACTGATAGTGTACAAAGTATATTACAACTCCAGAGAACTAATGAGCAGTTATGACTTGGGTTTGCAAATTGGTACTGGCTACTAGTGATGTCTCAGGCTATACACACAAAGGTAAGATTAGCTGCAAGAACCAAACATTATAGTATTAATTTAAGCATATACAGTTCTAGAAAAAAGAATACTAGGTATATTTGATTCATTTTAATACAGTAACTGGACTTTAGAAAAAATTTATCAAGAAATATTTCTAAATCCAAGGAAATATTTAATTTCAGGTATTCATTGCATTATAACTTCTTTCTGAAAATTTATTTTTTTATTTTTTTAACTTTACTTTAAAAAACAAAGATAAATGTACAGATTTTAAGCATTTTTTGCATAACGTATACAATACATTTTGGTCAGTACTTGGTTTTTTTTTTTTTAAAGGTTTGATAGTGTGATTACTATCTTACTAGTTACAATGAGCATAAAGTACATGTAAAACAGATGTAACCTGGAAATGGTCAAAGTTTTCTTGATGTGTAAAGATTTTTTTTTTCAATGAGAAAACAGTACATGTAATACAGGGTGTAACCCGGAATTTGTCAATGTGTTCTTGGTGGGTAAGGATTGAGCATTTTGTTTTGTTTTGTTTTCTTTTCTTTTCTTTTTTTCTTGGACTTCACACAGTCTGTAAGTTGTTTCTGGGGCAGTGAGAGCCTCTGGGGTTAGCAACCCACTATCAGTGACTGCATATTATGTCTGTTCTTTTGTGACTGGGTTATCTCACTCAGGATGATATTCTCTAGACGCAGCCATTTTCTTAAGAACTTAGTTAAGTCATTGTTTCTGGTGGCTGATTAGTATACCATTGTGTAAATGTACTACAATTTTTGTATCTATTCATCTACAGAAAGACATCTGGGTTCTTTCCAGCTTCTGGCTATTATAAATAGAGCTGCTATGAACATTGTTCTGCACGTATCTTTGTTGTGTATTAAACTGTCTCTGGGATATATGCCCAGAAGTGGAATAGCTGGGTCTTCAGGTAGTACTATATCCAATTTTCTGAGGTATTTCCAGACTGATTTCCAGAGTGGTTGTATGAGTTTACAACCCCACCAACAGTGGAGAAGTGTTCCTCTTTCTCCGCAACCTCGCCAGCATCTGTTGTCATCTGAGTTTTGGATCTTGGCCAATCTGACTGGTGTGAGGTGGAATCTTAGGGTTGTTTTGATTTGCATTTCCCTGATGGCTAAAGATGTCGAGCACTTTCTCAGATGTTTCTCATCCATTTGATATTCCTCAGTTGAGATAATTTTATTTAGCTCTGTACTCCATTTTTAATAGGGTTGTTTGATTCTCTGGTGTCTAGCTTTTTGAGTTCTTTGTATACCTTGGATATTAGGCCTCTATCTGATGTGGAGTTGGTAAAGATCTTTTCCCATTCTGTTGGCTGCCATTTTGTCCTTAGCCTTACAGAAACGTTGCAATCTCATTATGTTCCATTTGTTAATCTTTGACCTTAGAGCTTGAGTCATTGGTGTTATCTTCAGAAAATTATCTCCTGTGCCTATGTGTTCTAAGGTTTTTCCTACGTTCTCCTCTAATAGCTTCAGTGTATCTGGTTTAATGTGGAGATCTTTGATCCACTTACACTTGAGCTTTGTACAAGGAGATAAGAAAGAATCTATTTTCATTCTTCTGCATGCTGAGTGACAGTTGGACCAGCACCATTTGTTGAATAGGCTATCCTTTTTCAATTGAATGTTTACAGCTCCTTTGTCAAAAATCAGGTGACCATATACATGAGGGCTCATTTCTGGATCTTCTATTCTATTCCATTGATCCACTTGCCAATTTCTGTACCAGTACCATGCAGTTCTCAGCACAATTGCCTTGTAATATAGCTTGAGGTCAGGGATAGTGATTCTCACAGATGTTTTCTTGTTGTTGAGGACGGATTTCTCTATTCTAGGTCTTTTGTTGTTCCATATGAAATTGCACATTGATCTTTCCAACTCAATGAAGAACTGGGTTGGAATTTTGATGGGGATTGCATTGAATCTGTAGATTGCTTTTGGTAGGATGGCCATTTTTAAAATGTTGATCCTTCCTATCCAAGAGCATGGGAGATCTTTCCATTTTCTGAGATCTTCCTCGATTTCCTTCTTTAGAGGTTTGAAGATCTTGTCATAGAGGTCCTTCATTTGCTTAGTTAGACTCACACCAAGGTATTTCATAGTTTTTGTGACTATTGTGAAGGGTACCTTTTCCCTAATTTCTTTCTCCATGTTTGTCCTTTGAGTATAGGAAGGCTACTGATTTGTTTGAGTTAATTTTGTATCCAGCCACTTTGCTGAACTTGTTTATCAGCTGTAGGAGTTCTCTGGTGGAATTTTTGGGGTCACTTAAGTACACTATCATGTCATCTGCAAAGAGTGATGTTTTTCCTCTTCCTTTCTGATTTGTATCTCCTTTATCTCCAATTGCTGTCTAATTGCTCCAGCCAGGACTTCCAGTACTATGTTGAATTGGTAGGGGGAGAGTGTGCAGCCTTGTCGAGTCCCTGATTTTAGTGGGATTGCTTCAAGTTTCCCACCATTAAGTTTGATGTTGGCTGTTGGTTTTATGTATATTGCTTTTATTATGTTTAGGTATGGATCTTGAATTCCTGTTTTTTCCAGGACTTTTAACATGAAGGGGTGTTGAATTTTGTCAAATGCTTTCTCAGCATGTAGTGAGATGACCATGTGATTTTGTTCTTTGAGTTTCTTTATATGGTGGATTACATTGATTGGTTTCCTTATATTAAACCATCCCTGCATCCCAGGGATGAAGTCTACTTGGTCATGGTGAATGATCATTTTGATGTGTTCTTGGTTTCGGTTTGCAAGGATTTTGTTGAGTATTTTGCATCAATGTTCATAAGTGAGATTGGTCTGAAGTTCTCTTTCCTTGTAGGGTCTTTGTGTGGTTTAGAAACAGGAGTTATTGTAGCCTCAAAAAATGAATTAGGTAGTATTCCATCTGATTCTATCTTGTGGAATAGTTTGGCGAGTATTGGTGCTATGTCTGCAATAAATGTCTGATAAAATTCTGCACTGAACCCATCTGGACCTGGGCTTTTTTTGGTTGGGAGGCTTTTGATGACTTCTTCTATTTTTTTAGGTATTATGGGATTATTTAGATGGTTTACTTGGTCCTGGTTTAACTTTAGGATCTTGTATCTGTCTAGGAATTCTTCTATTTTCTCTAAATTTTCCAACTTTGTGGAGTATAGGTTTTTGTAGTAGGATCTGATGATTTCTTGAATTTCCTCACTTTCAGTTGTTAGGTCTCCACTTTCCTTTCTGATTTTGTTAATTTGTATACTCTCTCTTTGCCCTCTAGTTAGTCTGGCTTGGGGTTTATCAATCTTGTTGATTTTCTCAAAGAACCAACTCTTGGTTTTGTTGATTTTTTTCAATGGTTCTTTTTGTTTCTATTTGGTCTATTTCTGCCCTAATTTTGATTATTTCTTGCAGTCTACTCTTCTTGGGTGTATCTGCTTCCTTTTGTTCTAGGGATTTTAGCTGTGCTGTCAAGTTGCTGATGTATGCTCTCTCCAGTTTCTTTTTGGAAGAACTTAGGACTATGAGTTTTCCTCTCAGTACTGCTTTCATTGCATCCCATAGGTTTGGGTATGTTGTGTTTTTGTTTTCGTTGAAATCTAGAAAATTCATAATTTCTTTCTTTATTTCTTCTTTGACCCTGCTATCGTTTAACAGAGGGTTGCTAAGTTTCCATGTGTATGTGGGCTTTTTGTTGTCTTTGCTGTTGTTAAAGACCAGCCTTAGACCATGGTGATCTGAGAGGATGCATGGGAGTATTTCAATCTTCTTATATCGATTGAGGCCCGTTCTGTGTCCAATTATGTGGTCAATTTTCGAGCAGGTGGTGAGAAGAAGTTGTATTCTTTTACTTTAGGATGATATGTTCTGTAGATATCTATTAATTCCAGTTGGTTCAAGGTCTCTGCTTGTTTTACAGTGTCCTTGTTCAGTTTCTGTTTCCATGATCTGTCCATTGGAGAGAGTGGGGTATTAAAGTCTCCCACTATTATTCTGTGGGATGAAATGTATTTTTTGAGCTTTAGTAGGGTTTCTTTTATGAATGTGGGTGTTTTTTTATTTGGAGAATATATGTTAAGGATTGAGAGTTCCTCCTGACAGATTTCCTTGGTAATGAGTAAAAAGTGTCCTTCCTTATCTTTTTTGATAACTTTTGGTTGGAAATTTACTTTATTCGATATTAGAATAGCCACTCCAGCTTGCTTCTTGGGGCTGTTTGCTTGGAAGTTTTTTTCCCACCCTTTTACTCTGAGATAGTCTTTGTCTCTGAGTTGAGTTTCCTGTATGTAGCAAAATGCTGGATTTTGTTTATGTATCCAGTCTGATAGCCTATGTCTCTTTATTGGGGAGTTGAGTCCATTTATGTTAATAGATATCAAGGAATAGTTGTTTCCGTTTCCTGCTATTATTGCTTTAGTGGATTGAGTTGTGTCTTTGTCTTTTTCTTCTTTTGGTTTTCTTGCTTAGGAGTTTTAAGATGTATTTCCCCTCATTGTATTGGGTTTTCCACCTATAATTCGTTGTAGTGATGGGTTTGTGGTCAGATATTTTGTAAATTTAGATTTGTCTTGAAATATCTTCATCTATCTATCTATGGTGATTGATAGTTTTGCTGGGTATAGCAGCTTGGGCTGGCACTTGTGCTCTCTTAGGGTGTGCATGATGTCTGTCCAGGATCTTCTAGCTTTCATAGTCTCTGTTGAGAAATCGGGTGTGATTCTGATTGGCCTGCCTTTATATGTTACCTGACCTTTTTCCCTTACTGCTTTTAGTATTCTTTCTTTGCTTTGGGTACTTGGTGTTTTGACTAGTATGTGTCGGGAGGTATTTCTTTTCTGGTCCAACCTATTTGGAGTTCTGAAGGTCTCTTTTATGCTCATGGTCATCTCATTCTTAAGGGTAGCGAAGTTTTCTTCTACGATTTTGTTGAAGATATTTACTGTGCCTCTTAGTTGATACTCGTCTCTCTTTTCTATTCTTATTATCCTTAGGTTCGGTCTTCTCATTGTGTCCTGGATTTCCTGGACATTTTGGGTTAGGAGCTTTTTGTTTTTTTGCATCTTCTCTGGCTGTTTTGTCTATGCTTACAATGTTGTCTTCTGCCCCCGAGATTCTCTCTTCCATCTCTTGTAGTCTATTGGAAATGCTTGCTTCTGTGACTCCTGATTTCTTTTTTAGGTGTCCCACCTCTAGAGTTATCTCTTTTAGTGTTTTCTTTATTGTGTCAATTTCCGTTTTAAATTCCCTCTTCCATTCCTTCATCTCTTTGGTTCTGTTTTCCTCTAGTTCTTTGAGTTCTTTGAGTGTTTTTCTTGTTTCCTCTTTAAAAGCTTCTGATTCTTTTTGCTTTTCCTCCCGTTCTTGTTTAAGTATCTCTATCAGCATCTTGATGTATGATTTCAGATCTGAGTCTTCTTTTTCTGGAGTGTTTGGCATTCCAATATTTGCTGTTATGGGAGAGCTGGGTTCTGGTGTTGCCAGGTTGTCTTGGTTTCCTTGGGATGTACTCTTTCACTTTTCTCTTGCCATCTTGTTGTCAGTGATATGTTCTTACCTTTCCCTTGTTTCTGGTCTATGACCCTGGATCTCCACTGGTCCAGGTTGTGGATGGTCCGAGCCCTGTTCTGCGCCCCCAAAGCCGCTGGGTGGAAGCAGCATGGGGGCGCGCTTTTCCGTGCACACTCTGCAGAGCTCTCTCTGCTCCCTGGCTGCCCAGATCTCCTACTCACCAGTCTTTAAAACTTTAGGAACTGCTGGTCCAGGTGGCAGATGGACCAAGCCCTGTTCTGTGCCCCAAAGTCTCTGGGTGGAAACAGAGTTTCCAATGTTGAGTTCCTGGTCCCTGGATCAGGCGGGGTGGGAGTGCGCTTTCCTTGCGCACTCCACAGAGATCTCTCTGCTCCCTGGCTGCCCAGATCTTCTACTCTCCAGTCTTTAAAAGTTTAGGAACTGCTGGTCTGGGTGGCAGATAAACGAAGCCCTGTTCATTAGTATTTAAAACTGTGCTCAGTAATTCCTAAAAAGTTTATATTGTCCCCATCTGTTGCAATATTTTGTAGTCACTAACACTATTTATAAAGAGATACTAATAAAACAATGTGTAAAATAAAATATGGGAAAAATTAATTAGCAACAAGTTGACCAGTGAACACTGAAAAGGAGTTTGCTGAAGTGTTGTTATTGCTTGTTATTTCAATTGTATGATTGTGGGTAATATTTCTTCTTTGTTTTGTTTTCTTTCTTCCTAAATTTTATAAAATACTTTTTTTAATGAGACAATTGTCTCTGCTTTGTTTTACAGGAAGTCATGAAAACATATTAACTTATAGGAGAAAAAGAACAAGAAATTAATTTTGCTCTCTGCCTTTGGACTTTCAGACGGTGTCCACTAGAGTGATGGAGTTGCATGGCATGCATTGTTGGTAAACTTCTAATAAGTGAGGTAGAGTGTCCTCATATCTGTTTACTAAATGTCTATCATCTGGACAATTGATAGATTTCATTGGTTTTGTTTCCCCAAGACCCAGAACAGAGTTTTAATTCTGAGTAAGGTCTGGCCTACACAGAGGGACACTGAGTCATACTGGCCAGATTCAACCCACACTTTCAAGGGGATGTTGAGTTTCAGTTCCCTCTGTATGTCCATGATGCAAGACAAGAAAAAGAAACGTCACAATGCATTTCATCCTTCTACCCTGCTTATACTGGAATTCAAATGCTTTGTCTCTCAGAGGCTCAAGGATCCCAGGACTGAAAGCAACTGGCATAAAAGTGCACACCTATTGGGGCAGGATACAAACAAACTCTAGAAAGCACAAAGGCTGCAGCAATTTGCCCTTTCAGAGTTGAGTCCACTGTAGTCCCACAGGATAACCTGAAACTCCTTCCCTACAAAGCTGAGATTCAGCACATACTCTCCTCCTGTCCTAAAGCTGAAGGCATACTTTCTACAGCTCACATTTCTGCAAATTGGTGTCTATTTGTAGCTATTTGGTTTATTATAACTGGTCCAGGGACAATTTCTAGCAGACTTTGGCAGGCTCTTATGATAACAATCTGCCCCATGGTGCTCCTTATGGAAGACACCTGCTTTGCCAGGAAGATGCATTAACTGTGGGTGACTGAGTAAGAACACAATTAAGTTGTCAAAGTTTCTGCTGGACCCTGCTGGGTCTGGGCAGAGTAAATATTAGGAATTCCTATTTCTTCTGGTGGCCACAGTGCCTGCCAAGTCTAGGGACCCTGATTCCATGCTGTCTACATTTTGTGTCAGAGATCATCAGTAAATATATGGTTTACTTTGGAAGAAAACCAGGACCCCAGTCCCTGTTAGATTGTATGCTTAACTGTTAATCCCTCATCCCTTCCAGGCTCATTAAAGTGGATGTAGAAAACCATCCAGAGAGAAACTAACACCAAGAAGTCACAGACCTGCCAAAATGGATAGTAAATGGGACCTGTCCTGCTGCAACTTGATATTTTACCTAGGACAAAGCCTCTCACACACTAATGGGATATTAGTGCTAAGATAATTAGCAGAAAGGTGACATTTATCTCCTTAGTATATATGTCCCTGAAGTTATAGAAGGTCACATATAAAATTTCCTGAGCCAACAAATCATGTTTTTTTTTTTCTTCCCTCACTCAAATTTTTCCACCAAAGTCTACTCTCCGGTTATAATAATGAGGAACTTCAGATTAAAACAGAAAACTGTGATTCCTATTTTTGATTTTGTCATCTTTCAGCAATGCCCAAGACTGAAGACCCTGGCTCATTATATTATAGTATTCTGACCCTATAGAATATAGTGTGGGTGGTGGAAAAGGTGTAAGCTTTAGAATTGCACTCTCATAGCTACAAATTTGGCTCTGGCCTTTTTAAAAGCCACAACACCATTTTTTTCTATACTAGGCAGTGTTGTGCTTTGAAATATAGGCTAAATAAAATGATATCTGTAAAGTATCTCATGATATAAAAATAAAAAGGCGTTCCTCCATCGTATATACAGTCATTTACAAGGTCACCTGGGACTCTTCGCAAAGCTCACCTCTTTAAAAGTGATTTCCTTACCACTCACTTAAAAGTTGCTCAAGAGGACCTTACCTTTCCTTCTAGAGTAGAAAAGAACGTGTTGAGCAGGCTTTGTGGTGAGACAGAGCTTCTAAAAGAATCCATACAAGACCATGACTTCCTGCTCAGCAGTTGGCTAAGAACGGGTCAATAGTGCAGAATTGGCTTTGGTTTGTAGCTATATCTCAGGCTTCTGGCAGTCATCTAAGTAGAGAAGAAGTTTTGATGTGTCAGATCATACTGGACCCTCCCATTCTAGACTGCTTAGAAGGTGCCCAGTGGCTTTCCTGCAGATATCTACCATCACACAGAGAAACGCAGGGTGTATCTATTTTAAAGGAGAGGATTGGAAACAGAATGATCCAGTTGTATGTGTCCAGCCACAGAGACTGAAGGCATGAATCTTGGGTGTGGGCCACAAAACACTTTCTGCTTATCTAAGAGCCAGATCTGGCAGCTATATTTAATGTCTCTTTAACATTTTCTGTTGTAAAAGATGAAAAGACTATCTGTAGTCAACACAAACAAGTGTTGTTGTTCTTTGGAGAAATAAATATAAATGACAATTTAAAGACTTGTTAGTTATCTAAATATCTAATTATCTACAAGCAGAATAAAATAAGCACAGTCTCCCTCATAAAATATGAATTTAAAATATTCCACATACTGAGTAAGGTGATTGGCAAAACTCCTATAATACTATTAAAAAGACTAAATGCACATTCAACTCAGGAGAGAAATTTTGGAACCTTTGAAAGATTGTTCATCTTGGGGTTATGTAAGTTGTATTTTACACCACTCTAAGAGGAACTATTCACTGTACAGGAAACAGGTAACATTTGAGAGACAACTCTCCTGCATAAGACAGTATAATTTCTGCTGAAAAGGGATGTTGCTTTCTTATTTGCACCGTGTCTTGCAGCTATTTGCAAGGGCAGCATACATGCATGAACACATGCCCTATTTCCATACAATCAACACTAAGTAAAAAAAAAGAATCGACATGTAGGGGATGTTTCATTTACAAAATTGTTCATCACAGCATTATTCAAACATTGCAAATAACTTGAATGTCCAATAGGAAGGAAATGATTTAGTCAATAGTATTCACAATGGATATTTAGGAACTGCTTATAATAACATGGGGGAAGCTTCTGCTATGTTATCATTATAATTTCATACTTAGGGATACAAAATTGTGTATACAGCATGATTACTGCTATGCAAAGCAAACAAAAATATTTAAAAGCCATTCATAATGAAATTGTAGGATGGTACTACTCTGTACTCTGAAGCATGAAATAGCAGCAGTTCTTTGGGGATATAAGATTATCAGTGCTATTTCTACCCCCTAACTTCCTATGTTTTCCAAATATTTTAATGACTATGTACTCATTTTATATTGAAACATCAACCAGTAATTGTTAAAACAAAGAACAGTTAGACATTAGAGGTAGAATTAAAATCTCAGAATTTATTGGTAAGGCATGAAGAAAGCCTATGCCCTACCTAATGGAGAGGTTTCAGTGCCTTTACATAGGATTTATTCCTACCACCAGCTTCAAGATGCTTGTGGATGGCAAGAGCCATGGGAAAGCTCCAAAAACGCTGGAAGAATCATTCCACCTAGAATTTACTCATTCTAAATGTGTAGCATTTTCTCAAAGGAGATAAAAGTTTTTCATTATGGGAGAAAAAAAAAACTTAAAAAAAACAGAAAATATACTAGTGACCCATGACCCCTAATACTGCAAAATACAGATGAATCCAAGTTAACTAGAACAATTAGATATGTTGTTTGTTCTTCTTTCTATAACTACTTCCATTTTTTAGTGTAGGAACTCAATTTTCCATAAATCTTTCTCCCTCTGACCTTCCATGTCTTAGTGAGACCAAGTACATCCTCTGATCAAAGCATGAGTCTGCATGTCATCAGGCCCATTTGATCCATATCAGATGTCAGAGCAAGCCTGGTAACCCAGCCAAGCATCTTCCAGATCAAACATTAGGGATCCCCAAGGGTTTGAAAAAGAATTTCTGCTGCCTGTGCATTGGGCAAGTCAGTTATAAGTTGAACTTTTCTAACTATCTTGCCTAAATGTAGAAAACGCCTGCATAAGAAAACCCCAGAGGGTTTTAAATCATCTGAGGGAGGTTTAAAAAAATTTACAGGCAAGACAAGACGAGAGAACACTTTGTTTCCTCATAGTATTTGTGCTATGATCATTTTCCTAATAGTATCTTGGTATTATTTTGAGTCAGTTCCTTCCTGAGTACATTCTACTCTTTGACTTTTCACTTTCTAAAACTACTAAATCTCATATTAACTTGTGTTTGACCTAAATTGGCTTAGGTGGCATCTATTTCACTCACAAGGTATCCTTGTGTATATGAAAACTAAAAGAAGAAAAAGAAGAAGAAGAAAAAGAAGAAGAAGAAGAAGAAGAAGAAGAAGAAGAAGAAGAAGAAGAAGAAGAAGAAGAAGAAGAAGAAGAAGAAGAAGAAGAAGAAGAAGAAGAAGAAAGAAAGAAAGAAAGAAAGAAAAGAAGAAAGAAAGAAAGAAAACCCAGAGAACCTGTATGTTACAGATCATGTGTGTGTGTGTGTGTGTGTATTTGTGTGTGTGTGCACGTGTGATAAGAAGGTGAACTGAGAAATACATAAAGTTTTAGGTGAATTCATAGAAGTTTTGTGATAGCAATCATTAACCACATTTTAGAGCTTCTTAGTGATAAGTGATAACCTGAGACCCAATTGGCAGAAATTTAACCCTGACAGTAATTCAGACAACTACACTTCGAGGGCTTGATCAAGAAGACTGCCATTTTGGGGTTCTGTGCCATCTGTGATAAGTCAGTAGAAGACAGATGAGACATGTATGCCAAGGTGGCAGCAGGAAGAACTCTGCACAAGGTCAGGAGCCCAACAGTGGGCTTCATCAGATTAGAGCCCAACAAAGAGACATGATTGAGTTAGAGAAAATGAGTTTCAGTTCACATTTTACTTCCACTTGAACGGATTAAAAGAATTTCCTAGGTCTACCTCTCAGGAGTTACAGAACATATAGTCTAGACAATAAGAATAGT
The DNA here is from genome assembly GCF_963924665.1 of Micromys minutus. Lineage (NCBI taxonomy): Eukaryota > Metazoa > Chordata > Mammalia > Rodentia > Muridae > Micromys > Micromys minutus. The sequence goes on along the minus strand of NC_137981.1, from coordinate 23,481,406 downwards.
TACATTTGAACATTCATAAAACCAGTATGAGCACACGAGTGGGAGGGGAGCTCTTGCTTCTAGACACACCCTTCTTCAATGGTTCTTAACTAGTAATCTATACTCCTGCCCAAGCCTAAGAAAAGTCAGACAAGTTCCTGCTCCAAAGATGGCTGGCCTCTCCTGGCATGCCAAAGTGGGGAGGCTGCAGATCAAAAAGCATTTGAACATCCTGACAAAGTACAATATAAATTGACTCAATGAACAAGCCAATGAGGACATTTTAAAAGTAGAACAGAATTCATCATCAAAATTCATATTTGGGCATAACAACATTTGTCAAACATTCACAAGTGTCTGCATTTGTGGGGAAGGTGGACAAGGAGCTCTGCAATATTTCATAGAAGTGACAGAATTCGAAGACACATAATCAGGTTACAGAAATGATTTTTATTTTGATGTAATTGATGAAACATGGACAATAAAACCCTCTCCAAGGAATTTGATCTAAATGAGAGCAGCAACCTGTCTTCAAAGTCCACTAAACTCAAGAGAAATCTTGAAAGGATCTGACAAAAATGCTGAAATCTAATGCACAATAAGACCAGCAGGAGTAGGCAGTGTGAGGAACCAGAGCTGCCTTGCCTGGTTTGCTAAGCATTCTGATGCAGATGCAGTTGAGTTAAGAGATGTCATCAAGACAATATTTGACTACATCGACTGTATTATGATTTAGCTCCTGATATAGATGATGATGAGGAAGAAGCAGAAGATGATGGTGATGATGAAGAAGAAGAAAAAGAATAAAGATACTGATAAAGAAAGAGATGAAGATGAAGGTAGAGAAGATAAAGATGGGGATAAAGGGGAGGAAAAATGACTAGCACAGGAAGCCAATGGGTTCAACCCTTCTTTTATTATTTTCTTTTTAGTTTATAATTTTATCCAGTCCATGGGAGTTTCTGTCATTCGTCCTGCTTCTGTCTTGTATTCCTCTGTCATCCTGTTTTTTGAGGTCTCTCCTCAACACCATAGTACTTGAGTCATTTAGAGGGAATACCTTGAGCAAAATAAAATGAGAAAAAAATTTTCCATGTGTTCATTATAAAGAAAGGATAAATGTTTGACAAAATAGACATGCTTAGTGACATTTAAGCCTTGCCCTATGTACTCCCATATTAGGACATTATGTGATTCCCAGTACTGTGTGCAACTATATTCTTCTTATGTGTCCGTTAGAAGTTCTTGAAAGCCTACTAAATCAGAACAGAGTATTGCTTGATCTATGAAAACAACAACAGAAAGCTTTTCTTTTCTGTAAAGTATTTAGGCTTAAAGAAAAAAAAAAAATATATATATATATATATATATATATATATGGGTTTTAAAAAGAAGATTATTCACAGAGAAAATGGAAATCTCTCTTTATTCTTCAAAGATGAGACAGGGACAGAGCTTACTTCATGCTTTAGAAGTCTCTGGAGTGTGGGATGAAAACTAATAAGGACCCTGAATCCTTGGATTTACTTCTCAGAGAGATGTTGGCAACCTTGAGACATGAATGCGGTGCCACTTTTGCAAGCATTTGCACACTTTGGTTGTACCTGTGGTCAGCGTGGCTACCTTGCTTCATCCACTCCCCTTGCCTACTTTAACCCTAAACCAAGCCCCTTCCTAAAGAAAATTCCACAAAGAGAAACAGCACAGCACTTGTGTCCATCTTATTGGTGTTGCCTCGGCATTACCTTCCCCTGTATCTTACCTAAGTTCTGCTGTTTGCTCTTTACACTCCAGCTCTTCTCAACTTTGAGTCTCTGGAATTCATAAAGCAATGGCTATCTCTAACCAGCATGGTCCAGACTCCACTGTGATTGCTATTCCATGCTGTTTGCTGAAGGTATAAATGCTACACATTCCCATAAATTCCTCCCAAAGTGGAATGGGGAGTCCCAAACATTGGATGCAGGCTTCACAAGAACAGCTTGAGCCATTTTTATAAAAACAATCTGAAGAATCTTGCTCACAATGAGATGTCACCTACATTGTAAGGGATGGGGCTTACAGGGTAAAGACACACTCATTTCTCAACCAAGGGGAGAAGTATGCCAGAGCCCAATGTACTTACTACCAGACTCTGTGGAAACAATAAGCTACCGATCACTGCAGTCTGGAGAGAAAGACAATCTGATATGCAAAATTTGGAACATAGATATCAATTGTTAATCACAGTCAATACTTGAGGATGAGGAGAACACTTTTCTTTATCTTACTATTTTGTGACACCCCATCCTCTGGCCAGAGCAGAGTGCTTGACAGCCATGAACTCCATATGCAATCTGTGATAATGGCTCCTTGGGTTGGGCCTCCTTGTTCTTCATCCTGCAATTCACCAACTAACATTCTGTTGACACTGTAGTATACTGTGATCCTAAGTAGGCACATGCCTTTACAAAGCACTGGCTATTGCCTGCCATCCCTGTTGGTGGTACCTACTTTAAGAGTCATTTGCTCTTCATTGAGAACAAGAACAGCATTTAAAGCATGGCTTTCCATGACATGAAGAGAGAAAGGTCTGTAAATTAAGACAAGCAGAAATATCTGTTAATTACATTTTCTACATCAGACATCTGCCAGATGTTTTATACTAATTACTGTATATAATCCCCCAACAATGCCAGTGCAAGATGATTAATTATTTTCATGTGGTGTTGAGAAAACATGCCTTAAAGACCTACTATTGTTTATTCAAGACTGCAGAGATAATAAGAGGAATGCTCAGGACCACAGTCAGAGCCCCCTGACTGCTAAGTACCTACACCAAGAGATCTTTCATTCCTAAATGTGCATACATACACACCCACTTACACACGTATTCACATACTAGCCTTGCTTCCACATGTAAACAGAGAAAATACACAAGTGTAAATTCATATAACTTTATGCATACACACCTGTCCAAATGTACTTGTCTCCAGGCTGACTCTTTGGGCTCTTTACCTCATGACTGGCTCTTATGAGTTGATGGTTCTACTTGGTTGACTGAATGCTAGAAAAGTAAGTTAAAATTAGGCAAACCAGCTGCTCCATATGTCCATTCCAGGCTGCTGGCTGACTAAGTCAGCTATTAGCATAAAGCTCCAAGGAGTCCTTGACCATCTGTACCGGATCAATAGTCACTTTGAGATTTTTTTTCCAGTGCTTTAGATTTTTGTTTTGCCAATGGTCTGTAACCATATTCCCTCCCTCAGTGGAGACATACTTGTTAGGGATACTGAGTTAAAGTAAGTATTCTGTGGCCGACTGAACAACATATCTTTGGTAACTTAACACCCTAGCATTGGCAAAATTTGGGGCTTGGTTGTTGATTGACTTGATGACCAACATTAAAGACAAGATTAAACATGACCAACATTAAAAATGAAGTTTTTTTTTTTTAGATTTCCAACTATCTATTGCTCATAAAAATATATTGCAACCAAATTATCCTTATTTTTCTCTCCAAAAATCAGAAAGAAGCTGGTGTTCAGAAGCCTGGTTGCTCTCTCACTTTCCAGGTAAGATTAGAATCTTAAGCTATACCTTTCAGGTCAATTCCATCTGCTCAGACCCTATGCCCCCGTAACAGGTAACACTATGGAATTGGGGTTCTGTTCTGCACCCACAAACTACTCCTCTCACTCATCCCAATTTGTAATTCCACTCTCCCATCTGCTCCAGATCCCTCCATTTGGCAATTCATCTAATATCCTTCAGATTTTATGGCTTTCCCTTTTTGTCCACACCTGACAGTTTAGATTGATCTTCTCCAGTTTGTGCTGAGACCCTCTCCATCTGACCCAATCCCTCAGAATCTCACTTAAAATGATTCCTCCCCTGATCCCAGAGTCCCATTATTTGGAACAATTCACAGGCTGAGATGAGTCTATTCTGCCCCCTACCCTCCAGTTTTACACACACACACACACACACACACACACACACACACACACACACACTCGGAGGACAGTGAGGAGGGGCAAGAGTCTATTGTCTGGGTTATAAAAGGAAACACGGCCTCCCATTACACAGAAGCTGTATTCTGTTGTGCTGCCTACAATTTAAATGTCAGTATAATTTGCCCTTATAAAACTACAGCTTTTTCCTCTTTCTCCACTAGGGACTACATCTGTAACCAAGGTAACAAAATCCAAGTGCAGCAGCCCTACCACCATCACTGTTTCTATGAGGGTAGAAAGAACATAGAAATGGTAAAGGCTAGGAGAGTCAGTGAGACATCATGTGAGCCCCTGTTGGTCAGGGATGCATGTCCATCCTGCTGAGGAAACATTCACATCTGTTTGTAAAGAAAAATGACCGTCTTTCTGCTGGAATATTCTTTTACCTAATATTAAAGGCTTTGGGCTATCTAGTGAATTTAGCTATAAAGAAATGATCATTTTCAAGAACAAATTCTGTGAAGCCATTGGCTGACTGGCTTAAATCCAAATGCCCCTGTGAAGTTGAGCTGGCTTTTCTAACTAAGGAAAATCTTCCTGCCCCCACACTCAATGGCAAAAGAACCATTTTTCTCACCAGACACAGTGCTAGTGTTTCACATCACATGCATAATAAACTCCTGTCTGCTCCGGTGAGCACGTGCCAGTTGTATGCATATACTTACAGTCCTGTGTGTGTATTCATGTACACACAAATACTTAACAACTTCCTTAATGACAGTCAGTACTTGTTAGAACTAGTCAGACTCAAGGTATGTGTCTCCAAAGCCTTGTTTGTGTTATGCTGTGCTATCTCTGGAGAAAACTCTTAAAAAGTGAGCAAAGACAATAAATAATACATTTTAGTGCCACAACCTGGGAAGGACAGATGACCTGAGAAGACTGACCAGGAAGTGACCTGTTGAGACTCTGAGACTCCTTTCAGAGTTAAAGACTCGGCCAAATCCTCTGCCTAGATCAAGAGTGAGTTTATGATGACCCCAGCCAGATGTCTGGAGACAAGTTTACCCCAAGTGTCTTCTCACAAGAAACTAACCGACAGCTGGAAGTACTGTGTGACTTTAAGGTGGGGGGGGGGCATCATCTTGGTGGAAAACCATGAACAAAGTAACTAAAAAGAACATCTATGCCACGACAGCAGAGGAACAGAATGAGAAGAACCACAGGTTTTAAAGGCCTGTCCCAAAACAGTGTTTTCCAGTCAGCACAGGGATAGTGTACCTAAGAGGTCACAGCAACTATAGCTACATGCACAAGAGCTGCACAAGACCAATCAAGCCTATACTCTAGCGTGAATGGGGGAGGATCCCACCAGCAACCCCTATCCCCATAGTTTTGGAGCTATTGGCAATTAGTACCTACTGGAGGAGGAAAAGTCCATTTTCTTCAGGGATGCAGCCTCTGATAGCTTGCCCTTGTAGATGGCCCTATAACCATGGTCAGTCTATTAGTACTAAAGGGACTCAGGGAGTTTAAAACAAAAGGTAAGAAAAAGAAAAAAGAGTGTCTGGAGTTACAAAGGGAAAGTGGTGGTGGGTTATGGGTAGAGCTGGAGGGTTAGAGCAGGGCCAGATTTAATCAAAAGGCATTGTATTAATAACTCAAATGCTCAAACAATAAAAATTATTTCAAAAAGAAATATTCCAGACTCAGTGTGCACCTTGAGGAAACTCTTTACTTCTCCATGGTAGGATTTCCTAATCTCCAGGTTAGTATCTGCCCTCTTTATCGCTAATACAGTGGTAACTAGTCTTTCTTTGTCCCTTCAGAGATTTAGACTTTCAACTTTTTGTGAGTTACAGTGACCACTCTGACCTCAGCCAGTTCAGTATCCAACTCCATTATCGACCTATAATTGAAATTCTGCTCAGAAGAAATGGAGATCTAGTCACACCTGCATTTGTACTGTACTTCCCAGATTAACTCAGTCATGCTCAGGGCACAGCCTCTGGCATCTGCTGTCTGCTCTCCTCAGATTCATCATAACACTTCAATTACAGAATGTTGAATGGGACTTTTGACTTATCAATTGGCTGAGTCTCTCAAGTCAAGAGTAATGATGTAGGGATCCCCACTAACTAAAGCCAAGAAATGGTTCCTTCAGCAAAGATGCTCCTTTAGGGCTTGAAGTTTGCACAACTGTGAATTCTGCATAGTCTTTCATTTTTTATTAGATATTCTGTGTATCTACATTTCAAATGTTAACCACTTCCCCCAACCTACTCCCATCCCCTCTCCCCCTCCACTTGTCTCCACGAAGGTACACACTATCCCAATCATCCTCTCCACCTCAGTGCCTTGGCATTCCCCTACACTGGAAAAACATACACTCCCTGGACCAAAGGCTTCTTCTCACATTGATACCAGATACTGGTATATTCTGCTACACATGGAACTGGAGGTATGGGTCTCTCCATGTGTTCTCAGTAGTGTTTTAGTCCATGGAATTTGTGGAGGGCTTGATTGGTTGATAATGTTCTTCCTACGACATTGCAAACCTGTTCAGCTCCTTTGGTCCTTTCTTTAGCATCATCATTGGGGTCCCTGTGTTTAGTCAAATGGTTAGATGCAAGCATGTTCAGCTGTATCTGTATGACTCTGGCAGAGCCCCTGAGGAAGCATCCCTATCTGGTTCCTGCCAGTAAGTACTTCTTGGCATCAACAATAGTGCTTGGATTTGGTGGTTGCATATGAGGTGGATCCCAAGGTGAGGCAGCCTCTGAATGATCTTTGCTTCAATCTCTGCTCCTCTATTTGAACTTGTATTTCCTCCAGTGAGTGTTTTGTTCTCCCTTCTAAGAAAGACTGATGCATCCACATTTTACCCTTTCTTCTTTTTAGCTTCATAAGGTCTGTGAATTTTTTCTTGGGTATTCAAAGCTTTCTGGAGCTAGTATCTGCTTATCGGTGAGTGCATACCATGTGTGTTCTTTTGTGATTGGGTTACCTCACTCAGGATAATAGTCTCTAGTCCCATCCATTTGCTTAGAAATTTCATAAAGTCGTTGTTTCTAATAACTGGGTAGTACTCCACTGTGAATATGTACCACAATTTCTTATCCATTCCTCTGTTGAAGGACATCTGAGTTCTTTCCAGCTTCTGGCTATTATAAATACGGCTGCTAGGAACATGGTGGAGAATGTGTCACTGCAATATGTTAGAGTGTCTTTTGGTTATATTCCCAAGAGTAGAACAGCTGGGTTTTCGGGTAGTACTATGTCCTATTTCAATTTTCTGAGGTATCGCCAGACTAAATTCCAGAATGATTGTACCAGCTTACAACCCCAACAACAGTGGAGAAGTGTTCCTCTTTCTACACATCTTCGTCATCATCTGATGTCATCTGAGTTTTTGATCTTAGGCCTTCTGACTGGAGTGAAGTAGAATTTCAGGATTGTTTTGATTTGCATTTCTGCATAGTCTTTCAACATAGCTTTTGCCTATATAGTTAAGAAAATAATAAAAATGGCCAAAACAGTGACATCAAGACCCTCATGTCCCCCAATGGATAGAATAACATGACTGAAAGTGGGGGACTCAAACAATACTATGCATCAGGTAGGCCTAATGGACATGAGTAGAGTCCACATTGTTCTCAAGTACACATAAAATATATGTGTTGAGTAATAAAATGTCCTGATAAACTTAAAATAATTGAAACCATAAAATTATTATGTGAACACAATGGAATAAAGGTGGAAATAAATGCAAAAACCCTGCATGGTTCAGAAACCGATGTGATTTCCAGTGCTCATATAGCAGCTGAGTAAAGAAGAGATCAAAGCATAGATGAGAAAATAACTTTACCATGAATGAAAATGAAAACCATGAGTGTGAATATAAAGAATTCAGGAAACATGGTATTCATTGGAAATTTCATAATTGTGATGTTAAGCATATTTTTGAAAAAGATAGAAGTAAATAAACCATCACCTTAAGAAATCAGAAGATAACCAAAATGGGAAACAAACTAAACCCAAGACAAAAACAGAGAGAAAATGAAGATAAACTAAAATGGAAAGCCAATAGAGAAAGTCAGTGATGGCAGTTTCTTCCCTGAAAATATTGCAAAATTGGGGGAAATATAGCCAGAATGAACAACAAACAGATAAAACAAAAGTTGCTTTAAACATTAGGAAATGAAGGTGAGAACATCTTTCCTAACCCCAGTGAACTGTAAAGGAGAAAAAAATGAGCTACCATGAAAAACCACATCCCAATAAGTCAGATAACTAGAATAAGTAAATTCCCATGATGATCAAATACACGAACTAATTCATGAATAAATGGAAAGTTTTTAATGTTTTTATATTTAATGACTAAATTCACACATCTAAACACATAAGACTGTGAATGAATCTATTTGAAAGTGTAATGAAAACATCACCTATGAAGGAAAGTTTAGGGAACATGGAGCTTCAGTGTCCGTCTTCTTAGTTAGTAAATGATATAAACCAGTCCTTCACACGCATCAGAAAGCAGGTGATGCAACCTTTCCATCTTGACATAGGAGATGAAAATTACCTTCCTACTAAAAGCCAACACATCATCCTCAAAGAAAGTTACAGATGCACATCCTTTAAAGATAAAGATAAAGATAAATGATGCAAAATGACTTCAATAAAATCACACAACTAAACCTGTGAGTCCATGAAAAGAGGTGTACATTATGGCCAAATGTAACTTATCTCTGGCATTAAAGGTTAATAAAAATAATCAGTTGTGATAAATGATACTAATATAATAGCAAGGTACCTCACATGTCACCTGCACAGACAGACAAAGAGAATTTGAAAAGACATAATACATTTCATTCTCAACAAGCAAATGAACAGACAAACCTAGGAATAAAAAACACTGGGGCTGGAGGTCATATCTAGAAAGTCAAGTTTGCTTGTTTTCTGTTTGTATGTTTGTTTACTTAAGAAAGTTAAAACAGGGTCTCACTATGTAGCACTGGCTTGCCTGGAGCTTGCTGTGTAAATCAGGCTGGCCTCATCCTCTTAGAGATCCACCTGGCTCTGCTTCCCAAGAGCTAAAGGAGAAGTCCACAGTTAATATCATGCATGGATGTAAAATCCTTGCTTCTAAGGTAAGGACTAAGAAACACTTGTGTTTATTCTCACTGTTCTCTTAGTGTAGTCCTGCAAGTTCAAGGCAGGAAGCCTGAGAAGGGAACACAAGAAAAGGAAGAGCAACCACTCTGAAAGGAAAAATGAAATTACTCCTGTTGCCACACAGCGTAAGATTATTTATACAAAATCCTATCAATCTGTAAAGAGATTGTTGAAGATGATGCTTGTGTTTAGCAAGGTTGCAGGGTAAAAGAAGCAAAAGTTAAGAACATCTCCATGCCATATAAACAAACCAAGAGAAAATTAAGAAAAAATTGCCATTTGCAAGTGGAATATCAAAATTGCCAATACTTTCTGCAAAGTTAAATAGTATTTGGTGCCAGCAAAAGTATATAACTCTGTCAGTGACACAGAACTGGGTCAGTAATAAATCCTCATTTATAGCCAATTGATTTTTATTATGTATGCCAAGACAATTCAACAGGAATATAATTCAACAGTCTTTGTAAAAAATGAAGACCTAACAAAACATATGCAAAGTAGTGTCCTAAAGCCTATATTAATTCAATAAACATAATACATACAACTATAAAACTCAGAAGGAAACATAAGAGTATATGTCTGCTATCTTGGGTTAAGCTACTTTGGGGCTGGGTTGTTTGTTTTAGCTATGACAAAAAAGCAAAATCAGTCAAAGAAAAATAAATTAGATTCTATAAAAATCAATACACTTTGTATAACAAAGAACACTCAAGAAAGTGAGGGACTGAAGAGCTTCATCAGAAATTAATATTGTACAGTACTCTTGCAGAGTATGTGAATTTATTTATCAATAGGACCTACTCACAACCACTTATGATTCTAGTTCCAGGAGAATCCAGCTCCCCTGCCCTCCCCAGACACCTTCATGCATGTATATGTACATACACATAAGCATACACATACACACATAATTAAAAAACAAACTTTATGAAAATACATAAAGTGAGAAGACAACACAAACACACAGTGATAGAATTTAAAATTATATCTGATAAAGCCTTAGGATCCAGAATACACAAAGAACACAACCTGCAACTCAAGAATAAAAAAGCAAATAACTAAATTTCAAGATGAGAATGAATTATAAAAAGTATTTCTTCGACAAATGCATAAGTGTCCAATAAAATATAAAAAGGTACTCAACAACATACATAATCTAAGAAAAACCAAATCATTTTGAAATTTTGATACATGCCTATAATATATTTTGATTATTTCCATTCCTTGCTTCCCCTTCACCTCTCCCCAGAACCATCTCTCCTGTCACTGAACCTACCTATAGCCATACTCCTGAAGAAAAGTGACTCTCCTTAACTATGCAGACATTAACTGCCAATTGTTCCTCTTCTAGGGTCAGGGGTGGGACCTCAGGAGCTCCTCATCCCCTCTAGGTTGGTATTTTTAACTGGCTTGATTCTGTGTTATCTTGTGTAAGTCAAAACTGCTGTGAGCTCATGTGTACAACAGCCATGTCAGGCCCAAAGTCACCATATCACAATACTTTTTCGGCTCTTTCTGTCCCTCTTCAGCGGTGTTCCCTAAGCTTTGGACTAGGGGTTGTGAAGGTTCATATACATGTCATATTTATGGAAGAGCACTCAAAGCCTCTTCTTCTCAGCACATTAAACATTAATGTGCTCCTGCATTAGCCACTCCCAACCTTGCCCACATCCTTTCTCTTTGAGTAATATAAATGCCAAGCAATATTATTTTCCTGAATTTATTTTAACTGTCCTATTGGGTTGGTGATATTGCTCAAATGGGCACTACTTATCAAGGCTGAAGAGCTGAGTTCAGTCTCTAGATTCACTTGGAATGCAACCTATTGGAAAATGAAGCATATTCAAATCTACAACTATAAACATAAATATTTAGATGACACTTTGACACCATGGCCATTTTAACATGCAGTGTGGTCAAAGTTGTTTGTTTGTTTTTAAATCTAAACCCAGGCGACAGGATATGGTAGAACTACAACTATGCTATTGAATTTTTGTTTAAACTCATGGTCACAAACCCCTAAGAATTATTGGGGACAATGGACTCCTGTAATTATATGTATCCTGTCTTTTCTCTTTTCCAGCTCCTCACTCAGTTTTTTTTCTGGTCTCCAGTACGTTGTTTACTCCTTGAAGCTGTGACATGTGCAGCAAGCACTCCTGTATCCTACCTGCATCCTTTCCCATGCTTTTATATTGGGCATTGCAACATCACTTCCACATTATGTCTCCAGGATACATCTTGGAACACTAGTTCTCAGATTTATGATTTCCAAACCAATTTCCTGATTCCAACCAGCCCTAGGTAACTGTCTCTCTAGCCTCTCCCAATTTCAGGAGGTACCAGACCCATCAGTCCAACTCTGTTCTCTTCATTTGTCTTCTCCAATATAACCTTCAATAAAACTACACTGGGATTGCAAGCAAAAAAAAAAAAAAAAAAAAAAAAAAAAGAAAAAGAAAAAGAAAGAAAAAAACAAATAAACCCACAAACAAAAATGGACTATAACTGATCTCCATTTGTTTTGCTGCTACAAGAAAATCCCTGTGATATCTAAGTTACTCGCCTCTGAGCTGACCTTTTCCACATTTTCTTATTCTCCCCTCCTCAGTTTCTTCCTTCCTTCTTATTGCAAGATTAGAACTTAAGAAAGATATTTTAATATAAGTTTAAACATGAGGTTAAAGAGAAAAGGGGTTATTTAGACTGTGGTGGTTTAAATTAGAATGAGTTTCATAGGTTCATAGATTTGAATGCTTGGTCACTAGAGAGTGGCATTATTTGAAAAGATTAGGAATAGGTGTGGCCTCATTGCAGGAAGTATGTCACTGGGAATGGGCTCTAAGGTTTCGAAAGTCCATGCCAGGTCAATTTTCTTTCTCCCAGATACCTACAGATCCCGGTCCAGATTTTGGCTACTTCTCTAGCACCATGTCTGCCTGCATACCACCAATCTCACTGCCATGATGAGAATAGACTAAATCTCTGAAACTATAAGTGATCCTCAGTTAATTGCTTTTAAAAATGAAAGTTGTGTGGTCATAGCATCTTTTTACAGCAACAAAACACTGACTAAGAAACAGACAAAAAGTTAAAACCTACCCCCGGAAAGTGGGTGTGGGCTTTTCTGATGGAGAGTTGCATCCCATTGTCTTATACTACTATAGGACTTGGGCATGTTTGAAGCTATTATTTTAAAGAGTTACTAAGAATTCTGAGACCACAGGGTGATACCTAAGAGACACCTGGCAGCATCCCGATTCATAAGTAAAATCCTAGACCACAGAAATATAGAAAGATAGGATATCTTAGTTATTCTAAACAAAGTTAAAATTTATGTTTGTGATGCCCAGAAAATGTCTGAAATAAAAATAAAGCCTTAACCAAGGTCATGTGCATTTAGACTTAAACATGGCCCCATAGCTCTCTTAAAATAAAATATCTACATACAAAGGCAATGAAGATGCTGTGAAGGTTGCTGACATAGATGTAACATCTCCTCTTCTCTGGGTGTTCTCCCTACTTCTACTCTGACAGTCTGGTCAATTGACAGGGCTTCCAACCCTCACCCTTTCCTCACTATTGGTCAGCCCAGTGTCCACAGTGATCCACGTGACTTGTACTACCAATCATAGGAACTCTTCTGGTCCGTTGACTATTTTCTCTCTTTTATCGGATTTTCTTTCTTGTATTTCTCCCTAGCAGACTCAAGTATCTTTTTGAATGCCACTCCATTAAATAAATGCTCATTGATCATTGTGCATAAAACGGCAAGCCACCTCTCCAACTGTCTGCATTTACCTATTCTGCTTTACTTTCCCCAATAACTCCTGTTACTTGCAGTTATATTTGTATTGTTTCAACTTGACTTACTTTGAAAAATATAAACTCTGCAAGGAGCTTTATACCCAGAATCTATCACCTTCACATAAGCAAGAATGTTGACTAGAATGAAGAATTGCCTTTTCCAAGGCAAAATACAAGAGACAGAAGCAGTGATTATGTATATAAAGAAGATGAGCAATGCTAGGAACAGTAAAGGAAGAGGTGAGACCTACCTAAGTGCTGGCTAGTGAGCAGAATCAGACCTGAGCAGCAGAATGGAGACTTTGAAGAAAATTCTGAATGAAAGAGAGTCAGATTCTTACTATGGAAAGACAATTTGGATGGATGTAGTAGCATACCAGAGAAACCTAACCAAACTCAGTAAGTTGTTTGCTTCTCAAGGAGACCCAAGACTAACTCAGAGCTTTGTTGGTAGACCTTGGCTTTACATGGGACAGCACTTATGTCCAGAGGCCTCATTTGACTTGAATATGTTTATTTAATACTGGGCCATACACCAACCATTGTCTTCTGAAGTCAAAGGGTCTCACAACCACATTGAGGACTTGCTGTGCTCTGAGCTGTCCACATCACTTTTCTCTACATGTTCTCTTGCACCAGGAATGAAGAAAAGTACTTCAGCTAAATATTTACTAAATGTCCCAGCACAAGGTTCTAAAATGTACTAGAGTTTTGGTGTACTGCATCCAAAATGAAGTGTATTCCAAAGAAATAATTGGTGTTGGCAGTGTTGAGGAATGTGGTGGAACCAGCAAAGGAAGGCTTAGGCTTAACAGCAGCTCTAGTAAGGTTTGTTTTGTTTTGTTTTATCAACTTGGCAAAGCGTAGAATCATCTGGGAAGATCGTCAATGAGGGATTGTCCATAGTATTTAGATGTATAGGTATGTCTATAGGAGACTGTTTAAGTTAAAGTATATAGAAAGGCTCAACCCAATGCACATGATACCATTTCCTAGGCAGGGGTTCCTGCATTTTACAAGAGTGGAAAAATTGAGTTGAGCACAAGTAAGCTATTGACTGTGAATGTGCTATATATGACTAGCCACTTTGAGGTCTTATTGCCTTGGCCTCCTTCATATTATTAACTGTGCTCTGTAATTAAGTGCTTTTATCAGCCTACTGAGGACTCCTAATAATGAAGATTACAGAGTCTGAACTTGCCATTTTTGTGGCCAGGCCACAGTGGGGAGATTGGGTTATATTAAGTTAAGTTTTTGGCCAAGAGAGTCCCATGGAAATCCCTAAATAACCCTGACTGGTGGTAGGACAGAAAGTTGTTCTCAAAAAACTGTCAGGGTGACCCCATTGCTGATGACAACATCTACATATCTCACTGAACATATAAAAGTCGAGCTGATGCCTGCATGGAACCTTCACCCCTTTGTTCTAGTTTCCTTGTGGGGAAAAGAATGCAGTGCAATGCAGGCTACCAAAAAAGAAATGTGGACACCAACCCAGCCACAAAAACCTTGATCTATAATACATATTGCCTTCAAGAAGTGCTGAGACAGTGGCGGGGCAGATATTAGAGGAGTGGCCAGATAATTTCTGGTATAAATTGAGGCACATGCCATGAGAGGAAGGCCATGTCCTACACTGCCTGGATGGCCAGGAACTGGAAAGTGGACATCCTAGAGACCTAGACCCATAGACTGAATACAACTGACCAATAAATAAAAAAAGAAATATACAAAATCATCTGTAATGATATTCTGCTATACTCACAGAGTGGTCCCTTCCTCCAGCAGCAGATAGGAGCAGGTGCAAAGACCCACAGCAAAGCATTGTGCAGAGAGAGAGAGATCTTTCCCCCTCATAGCTCAGGAAACCCCATGGAAGAGGAGAAAGAAAGATTGTAGGAGTCAGAGAGGGTGGAGGATACCAGAAGAATATAGCCCACTGAACCAACTAAGCAGGGCTCACATGGTCTACAGAGACTGATGGGGTAAGCATGGGGCCTGGTTTGGCTCTGTACTAAGCCCTATGTAGATATGTTATGGCTACAAGCTTGGTGTTTTTATGAGGACTCCTAATGATGGGAGGGGGTGTGTTTCTGACACTTTTGCATTTTATTGTATCTTGTTTAGTTGTATTTGGTTGCTGTCTCATGGTGGTCTGATCTTTTCAGAAGGAAAACCCAGGACAAGTAGATCTGGGGGAGAAGGAAGGTAGGAGGAACTGGGAGGAGTAAGCAAATGGGAAATAATAGGTTGGGATATATCATATAAGAGAAGAACCTATTTTTAGTAAAAATAAAGTAAAATAAACCCTTTCCTCATAGTCACTCTGACAGAATATTTTATCACAACAGGATAAACAAAACAGCATGGTCTTGGATCTAGAAGCCACCCATAGCTTCAGTGTGAATGCCCTGACTGTTTTCACCAAGTAAGCAAAGATCAGCTACCATAGAATAGCTGGAGGTGGACACCAAGCAAAGCTCTGTAAACTTTATACAAATAGTCTCTAATTGGTTACTGTAGACTAAGTGGAGTCAACAGTCAACCTGGTTTTCTGGCCTCACACACTCTACAACTTAAACTTTTGTTTGTTTGTTTGTTTTTGCTGATATTGTTTTCAAAAACTTCCTCAGGAATAAAACAATACTCTGCATTTACACATACTAACAAATAGCTTCATCCTTGCCACAAAGGGGAGGCAGCTACCCTGCGGAGTATAGGATGTAAACAGAAATTAGTCCTTATACATGGTAGGGCATACTCTAAAGAGCTTTGTAGTTACTCGACCAGTGAACTCTTAGAATGTCCCAAGAAACTGAGTGACTAAGTCCGTTTCCTATACTTAAGCAGATAATAAATAAAACAACTAACTAGGTTTCATTCTACAAAACTCTGGATTCTAAGTAGTATGCCTCTAAAGTTATTTAAGACTGAGATATAGACAAAGGCCTCTAATTCCAGTTTTCCTTCCATGTTCCCTTTCTCTAGGCAATGGTGACATTGGTCTAATTCACTTCCATCTTGTCTCTTCCATGCACCCTTTGGCTTCTATACTTCCTCTTTCAATCTAGACCCTTGCACACTCTTTGCAAAGGCTTTAAGTCTTTACTTTTTATACCCTTCATTAGGTATAGCACTACCTACCACCCAATGTCAATGCAGTGTGTTCTTCCACTGTTCCCTAGTCAAAAGGCCACTGGATCCTATGTACTATGTTTAAGAACATATGCTCAGAACTTTACCAAATAAAATGAAGGTGAGACTGAGTAAAACAGCAGCCTCGGTCTTATAACTGAATTCCAGCACCACTTGAGGACCAACTGTTATATAACAATCCCCTGGAATTTTTAGGCTTCAGGCTCCACCAAGACAATCTCTTCTGGTAACTGCAATGTAATGATACATGCATGTCCTTATTGAGATTATTAACAGAATTACACACTTGAAGAGCTGTGTATCTTATCACCGTCCATGCCATTTATGATTCTGTCCATCATCCTGCAGCAAGCTGGTCTCTGTGTGGGCTCCAAAGAATGCCACTTAAAAAATAGCTGAATGGCTGACTCTGTGGGTTGCAGTTGAACAACTTTCCACTGAAAGAAAGAGCTTACAGCTTTATTCTGTAGCTAGAGCCCTGTGAAAATTAAGGGAGTCTGAAATGGTTCACAAGAGTATGAGCAAAGCATATTAAAAACAATAAAAAAGCATAAACTTTGAACACAGTGAGGGGTAGGGGCAGTCTGAAGCTTCCAAGTCATTTCCAAGAACAGCTATCCTCAGCACTTAGCAAGTGAGCAAATCAGTCATCTCCCCAGTACTCAAGTACCAGCCACCAGAGACATTCCATGAGACCTAGGCCTTTTTCCATCTGCTTTCAGCCCAAGCCAGATAGACAGTGAGGATCATGAGAGTCCTCCTTTCAGAGGTAATGGTTGTTTAAAGCAAGATTGAGAACATCCTTTTGCCAAAATTCACTAGCCTCCAAACTCATAAAATTTTATACATTAAAGAGTTGGAGCTTCTCTGTGTCAATTGTATCTTAAATAAATGGTTTAAAATATTTGGAGTCTACATGATTTATCATGAAAAATATTTGAGAAAGTGTGAACCTTCAATTGACCCCAACATGCTGTTTTTGTCTGACCCTCTGGGAAGCCAGTGAAAAAGACCTGCCTTCATCATACCACTGGTTGCCAGAGCTCTCAGGAAGATGACAGGTTCAAGGCTAACCTAGGCAAGAGAAATTCCATCTCAAAATAAATTTAGAAATGTTCAGGGGCCATAGCACAAACTGCAAGTATGGGCCCCTAGGTTCAATCCACAGTACTGAAAATGGGAAAAAAAAAAAGGAAGAAAATAGCAAAACCTGAGAAGCCTGACCTGTAAAATAAAGGAAGGAGGAAAAAGAGAAGTAAAGGAGAAGGAGAATAAAGGACAGGAAGAGGTAAGAGTAAGGAAGCAATTAGATCATAAAAAGCAGCCACTGTCAAAATAGAAGAATTTCTCCTTCCTGTCACCATGTACTTAGCTTTCTTGGCTATTTAATTCTCTTTCACTTAATAAACCCCTTGGTGTTGACTTCTTTGCTTTGCTGAATTTTAGGCTAGCTTTACCTCATCCAAAGTCATTTTCCATGGATAAACCCTAGGACCCTGATTTTCAGTGTGTCACATAAAGAGCTTGGAAACTGTCACTTCCACCTTCACATCAAGAAGTGACTAAAGAAATGCAAAACTCTAAAGTGATGAACAAATTCTGAGAGCTGGAGTTTAGCAGATGCAGAAGCTACAAGGACTTCATGATAAGGAAAGTTGGTTGAAGAACACTGACTGATTTTCAGAGAAAAAATAGCATGGCCTTATGTGAAAGACAAAACTGTCAGATTTACTTGGGGCGGGAGGTTGAAGGAAAGATGCTTTTGTAAATTTTAACTCTTAGATTTTTATCAGGTTATCAGAGGCAAGATCAGAATAAAATGTACCTGGCATTCAGATTTAAAAAGGGAAGTGGCCATTTTAGAATGATTCCAAAGCTTCCTCTTCTCATTTCTAAGGACTACCCTCAAATAATTTTTCTATTTTATTATTTCTTGAGATTATAATCATATCATGTTCCTCTTTCTTTCGCTCTTAAACCCTCCCATAAAGCTCTTTTTGCTTTCTATTAAACCTGTGGCTTCTTTTAAGGTTAACTGGTGTTATATACATATTTGTGTATGTATTGTATATGTACATCTCTTTAGATACAGATATGGATTTCTAAATACATAAATACAACCTGCAATGCATGTAGTTTTGGGGCTGTTTGATATTGGATACATTATTCCTTGGAGAATCTTTCTCCTACTCTCAACATTTTTTTTATTTGTCTGGTGTTCTTTGTGGAGCCACAGATTCATGTATCTCTAGCCCTTCATCAAGGAAAATTTTTACAGAAAAGAAACCGTTACAGAAAACCACAAGCAATCAAAATGCAAAGCTTTGGAGTCCAGTCCCCATGATATATCTACAAAGCAATATCTGTACTTAAGGCTCAAGGATGGTTGCTAAAGAGGAGGCAGAGAGATTAAGGAGAGAGCAGATAAAAAAGAATTTCCAGTGAGACTGTGTCTTCTAGGAATGTCAGACCATCCATAAAGTCTCACCAACATGACTACCTAAACATAACTGAACAAGGATGAAACTAGTAGACATTCTAACTTAGACAAGGGATCCCCCAAGTATCTTTAATACTCAACAAAGTCAAATTATTTTAACATAACTGAGCTATAAAATTGTAAATATAAGTTTTGTCTGAGTTTCACCAGCATTAAGAAAAGAAAACATACAACTTCTGGCAACTTTAGCCTTCCCACATCACCTAGGTGGTGAAGGAAGAAGTTATGGAGATATGCTTTTGAAGGTCAAAGCCTGTAGACATGGTCCCAAGGGAAATGATAAGAGGTTCTTTTCCTCACAAACCTTGCCATACAAACCTTGACATACAGTTGTTCTATACCACAGGAGATTACAGCTGAGAAAGCTGTCAGGTCGAGACAAAAGAGCCTCTGGGAAACCTACATATCATAAAGGAAACTTATGATATCACTAGAACCTTTAACATTGGTAAGGTAACCAACAGAAACCAGCAGTTTAACTCTTAGGCAGACATGAAACATCCTACTAGTAGTCTGTGCATACCCACCATTCAAACAAACAAACCAACAACAGCCACAAAACTACAAGGCATTCTAAGGGGCAAATAATAATGAAGACAACTGCACATGCATGTGTGTGTGTGTGTGTGTGTGTGTGTGTGTGTGTGTGTGTGTGTAGAGTATTATCTCAGAGGTTTTAGAATGATAAGTTTTAAATTTGTAAATAATTGTGAATATGGTACTGAGGACACTAGCGAAAGAAAGTAGACAGTAAATGAGAGAGAGGAGGATGGGGGTTGGAGAATGGCAGGTAAAGACAAAATGATGTAATAATGTCTCAATTTTATTTTTTCAAATAAAACTATGTGAGATAATAGTAAAGTAAGCAGAGAATAAAAATTCAGGCAGACAGCTAAAAAACTTAGATAGCATTAACAAGACTAAAGCATGGGGTAGCTTTTCATCATGAGATAGGATTGACATAGAAGTCTTGGAGATATGTCAAAACAAAACTGTAGAGACTGTGGTTTCATTAGCAAAGGCCATAACAAATATGACTAGAATACCTTAAAAGAAAAATAGAGAAAAGGAAAGAAAGTAATACTTAAAGATATAATGACTGGATATTATCAAAATAGTGGATGACACCAAAGTATAGTTCCAGGAAGCCCAGAGCATACCACACATGATAAATACACAATAATCTTGGACATCGTATTAAAACTGTAACAAATCAATATCAAGACGCAATCCCCACACCATGTAAAAAGGAGAAAAGGAAAATCAGTTATGGAAACAATTTTGGAAGGGAAAGACAGAAAACATCTTACTTGTCATGTAACAGAGAGAGCAGAAATTATATTGGACTTCACTTGGCAAATGTCAAAACAACAACATAGTGAGTGAGCCACAGAATTCTATACCCTGGTGTGAAATCATCCTTCCAGAATGAAATAGAAATAGCGTGTTTGTCAGATAAATAAAAACTGATATCACAAGTAGACTTGACTTGTAAGAAAGGTTCCCCATCAAAATTCCAACTCAATTTTTTAAAGAGTTGGAAAGAGCAATTTGCAAATTTATCTGGAATAAGGAAAAATCTAGGTAAGCAAAATCTATTCCCAACAATAAAAGAACTTCCAGGGGAATCACCATCCCTGACCTCAAGCTGTATTACAGATCAATTATGATAAAAAAAAAAAAAAAACTGCATGGTCTTGGTACAGAGATAGGCAGAATTCAGTGGAACAGAATTGAAGACCCAGAAATAAACCCACACACCTATAGTCATCTGATCTTTGACAAAGGAGCTAAAAACATTCAATGGAAAAAGGACACCCTCTTCAACAAATGGTGTTGGTTCAACTGGCAGTCAGCATGCAGAAGAATGCAAATTGATCCTTTCTTATCTCCTTGTACAAAGCTCAAGTGCAAGTGCAACCTCCAGATAAAACCTGGTACACTGAATCTAATAGGGTATAAAGTGGGGAAGAACTTAGAACACATAGGCACAGGGGATAATTTTCTCAACAGAACATCAATAGCCTATTCTCTAAGATCAAGAATTGATAAATGGGACCTCATGAAATTGCATAGCTTCTGTAAGCCAAAGGATATTGTCAAGAAGACAAAACAGCAGCCAACAGATTGGGAAAGGATCTTTACCAACCCTACATCTGATAGAGAGCTAATATCCAATATATACAAAGAACTCATGAAATTAGACTTCGGGGAATCAAACAATCCTATTTTAAAAACGGGGTAGAGAGTGAAACAAAGAATTCTCAACAGAGGAACACCAAATGGATGTGGAGCACCTAAAGAAATGCTCAGCATTTCCAGTCAACGGTGAAATGCAAATCAAAACAACCCTGAGATTCCATTCCACACCAGTCAGAATGGCTAAGATCAAATACTCAGCAGATACTGGAGAAAGAGAAACACTCTTCAACTGTTGGTGGGGTTGTAGACTGGTTGTCCTCACTCTGGAAATCAGTCTGCCAATTCCTCAGAAAATTGGACACAGTACTACCTGAAGAACCAACTATTCCACTCCTGGGCATATACCCAAAAGACAATCTAACATGTAACAAGGGCACATGCTCCATTACATTCATAGAAGCCTTATTTATAATAGTCAGAAGTTGGAAAGAACTTAGATGTTCTTCAACAGAGGAATGGATACAGAAATTGTGGTACATATACACAATGGAGTACTACTCCACTATTAGAAAAAATGACTTTATAAAATTCCTTGGCAAATGGATGGAACTAGAGAATACCCTCCAGAGTGAGGTATCCCAGTCACAAAAGAACACTTATGTTATATACTCACTGATACGCAGATACTAGTCCCAGAAAACTTTGAATACCAATGAAACAATTCACAGACCTTATGAAGCTCAAAAAGAAGGAAGGCCAAAATGTAGATGCCTCAGAGCTTCTTAGAAAGGAGAACAAAACACTCACAGGAGAAAATACAAGATCAAATAGAAGAACAGAGATTGAAGCAAAGATCATTCAGAGGCTGCCTCATCTTGGGATCCACCCCATATGCAGCTACCAAATCCAAGCACTATTGTTGATGCGAAGAAGTACTTACTGGCAGGAACCAGATAGGGATGCTTCCTCAGGGGCTCTGCCAGAGTCATACAGATACAGCTGAGCATGCTTGCGTCTAACCATCAGACTAAACACGGGGACCCTATGGTGGTGGTTAAGAAAGAACCAAAGGAGCTGAAAGGAGTTGCAACATCATGGAAAGAACAACATTATCAACCAACCAAGCCCTCCACAACTCCCATGGACTAAAACAACAATTGAGAACACATGGAGAGACCTGTGTATCCAGTTTTATTTGTAGCCAAAGATAACAGTGTCAGGCATCAATAAGGGAAGAGGCCTTTGGTCCAGTGAGGGCACATTTTCCCAATGTAGAGGAATGCCAAGGCATTGAGGTGGAGAGGGCAATCAGGAATGAGTGCACCTTTATGGAGACAAGTGAAGGGGGAGAGGGGATGGGAGTAAGGTGGGGGAAGGGGATAACATTTTAAATGTAAATACAGACAATATCTAATAAAAAAGAAAAGAAAATTTTTTGACAAAAAGAACATGATACCATTTGTGCCTAGAAAGAGGACATAAGGAAAGAAATGTGGACTAAAGAAAATATTTAATTTTCTAATTCTTACTTGATCCAAGTGTCACCAATTTGTTCAAAATACTAACACCAGTATATTAGGTGATGAAAAATTTCAGTAATTGAAATAAATGGCAAGAATGTTATAGCAGAGAGAAGAAGAGTATATATACATCTCATCTATGAGGTAGCCATACTATTTAAGAAGCAGTGTGGTTATCCCAAAGCAAACTTATGGTAGTTATGTGTTCAGTAGTCTTCTATTACTCTCACATCTAATTTTCATGATTTCAACTACCCCTTTGTCAACTGGGGTCCAAAAATATTTAATGGAAAACAGAGGAAATAAACAATTCAGGTATTTTAAATTGTTTATCATTCTGGGTGGTAAGATGAAATACTGTACCATCTCATCCAGTGCATGATTGTTTGTCGTCTGCTATATCTATATAGGAGAATCCACCTGCCAGTTCAGTCATGCAGTAGTTACCTGAGACGTTGCTTTGATTACATGGAGTAACCAAGTTTAGTCCTAAGATTTGAGGCCTGAGAGACACTAAGGCTTTTCAGGAATGAATAGAAACAACTATATTACAAACCCTAGGAAACATCCTAAATGTTTTATAACCTTTACAAGCCAAACCTTTGTACCAGCATTTTCCAGATCCACAGCTTCCTTCCGCATCATCATCAAATCTATTTTTGTATCCTTTTTTAGAACATAGGAAATGTAAAATAAAGAATAGGGAAATAGGCATAGAAATATATCAGTGACTGGATCTTGGGTGGCAGGCAAACAAAATAGTATTGAATACAGGAGATTCTATAGGTCACTAGCCCCACTCACCTATTTACCTCCACAGTCAACCAAGCACCATGTCAAATCTAGTCTTACCTCAAACTCATTTGTAAATAATATATCTGACTTTATAGTTCATGCTTTTCTTCTACAATTTCTAAATCCATCTGAAAGTACCTGGATAAATGCCAATGTATCCATGCCTCACTCAGAAAGAGTACCTAAGCACTAACGTCTTCAAATATAAAATAGCTACATACACTCTTGGTTAGGGGTGAACAATTTCCCTATGCACAAGTCTGCTGACTTTCTCACCTACTTACAAATAGAGCTAAAAATGCTTCTGCCTCTCCCTCTGCCACCCTCTCCCCCTCTGGGTGATCATCAACAAATGTGACATCATTTTGCTGTAAATGTGTAAGTCTCTTGGCTAACTTCAAGTCCAATTGTTGCTCATGTTCCCTTTTCCTCTTATAAAAAATTAAATTGCTTTTTCTAATGCTTAAAATTATTTCCTTCAATTCTTTTGAACTGTTTCTGAGATCAAGTTCATCTTCACTATTCTATCCCAACCTCTGGGCTGGCAAGATTGATGACCATCTTTCCATCTTTACTGTCTTGGTGTTACCCTTATTTCTACACATTTCATTAAGACCTCATGCCGTGGGCCAAGTTTACACAATACCACTGTGATGATGGTTCTCATGGCTGCAGATGAAGGCTGGATTTCCTTTGGATTTCCAGACACATATATCCAATTTCTACTACAACTGTGTCAGGGTTTTTATTGCTATGATGAAACACTCTAACCAAAACCAACACAGCAACTTGGGAGAAAGGGATTTATTTTGCTTAGGTTTCCTTATCAGTGACCATCATCAAAGGAACTCAAGGCAGAAACACAATCAGGGCAGGAACCTGGGCACAGGAGTTAATGCAAAGTCCGTAAAAGGGGTTCTGTTTACAGGCTTGCTCCTCATGATTTGTTCAGCCTACTTTCTTATAGCATCCTATACCACCAGTCTGGGGGTGTTGGTGTTATCACTCACAATGGGCAGGGCCATTCTACATCAATCTCTGGCAAAAATGCACTACAGGCTTGCCTAAATGTTATGGAGGCAACTTCTGAACCGAGATTCTTTCCCCTCATACAGCTCTTGCTCGTGTGGAGTTAACATAAAAGTTAGCTGGCACAGGCTACCTGTTTGGATATTTAAAAGGCAGCTCAAACATAGCAAGCGCAAAACTGAAGACTTGATCCTCCTAACCACCCACAATCTCCCCAGAGTCTTCACTCGTCAAATGAATTGCAACTCCTTCCTTGATGTAGTTCAAGCAAGCCTCAAGGCTTAGCCCATCCTCGATTCTTCTGTGTTCCTCACTTCCCACACTCAAGCTGTTGACAAACCTGATAGCTTATCTTCCACAGTCACACCACAGTCCAAGGAGATTGTTTCTCACTTGTAGTGATTCCATGGGCTTTTACTAGGCTTGCTGGCTTACACTCAAGTGCATCTAGTCACATCTCAACATTTTATCTGCAATGACCTTTTAAAACAAAGTCAGGTTAAGTTCTCCCATCTAAGGCAAGCAGAGTAAACATATCCAGAATGGAGGTGCATGCTCACTGTGCTTTTCTCTCTCATCATCTCTTACTGCTTTCATCTAACCCTCCTTAGCCATGGAGTCTCTGCTGCTCTGCAGATTTACAGTACAAGCACCAGGGGCTTCTGCTACCACTATGGCCTCTGCCCGGGCATCATTCTTATACCCCATTGCTCCCTATTATCCAGAAATGACAAGGTAGCTGAAATAAACACCTCTCTTGCTCATAACTCTCAACTCCCCTGCTCAGCAGGCTTTACCCATCCTTCTAGCACATTTTATCTCTGTCTTTGTGTCTCTCTTTTTCTTCTTCTGGTACTAGAAACTGAACTAAGAACTTGTGCACAGTGAGTAGGACCACACCAGCCACATCCCTAGCCTTCTCTTCCTTATGCATGAATGTATCTTTTTCTCCTCACTGGCAGAGAAGGGCTTTACATTTCAGTCATGTTTTTGCCCCCAAGCCTAGAGTAAATGCCCAGCATACGGAACAGTGTAAGAAGAGACTTGTGAGAAGTGATGAACAGTTGCTGAATTATTGGTTGTGCTACTTTCTTAGACATGTCTAACTTATCCTCTAGTGTGTGCCAAAAAAGAAAATCTCTCGATGTGTTTTAAGGATATTTAAGTCATCTTTTGAATTTCAAAATCTGACAATTTTGTCCAATCCATTTATTGATCCCTTTTCTTCTTAGGAAACTGATTACAGATGTCAGTTAAACTTTAAGTGAAAACTGTTTTTCTTCCATAAAGATGGTGTGATTGACATGGAGCAAGGTCCCAAAACAGCCTGCTTTCCTCTGCAGTTCGCACATAGACTCCTGCAAGGCAATCCCTCGAAATTATTTAGGTTGGTTTCTAGGCATGTTTGGCACAATTCTAGAATATTTTCCAAATGTAGTAAACACGCACACACACACACACACACACACACACACACACACACACACACACACACACACACTTGCACTGCAAGAAAATTACAAAATCAGAATGGTTTAGCAGTTCCCTGGAAATTCTATCAGAGTCTAGTAGCAGGTGTTTGAGTAGAGCCTGAAGCTTTCTCTTCAGTTTTAAGCTCCATTATGCCGTTGCCCACAGCCCACAAAAGAGTACATAAAATTTCACAATAATTGTTCATAGAAAAAATTTCCAACCCAAACAAGGAGCAAGTAAGGCAGCCATCCAAATTAAGAGTGTAATTACACAATTAAATTTTATTAATATGCACTATTTTCCATTCCCCAGTTGCCCCATATCATTTTATCATACACTATGATGTTCCTTTCTTCTCTTTTTTTGTTGGCAAAGGAAATGCCAAGTTAATACACTTCATTCACAAGGGAATAGAAGTCAGTTCTGATGTCCTGAGTGTCAGTCCCCTGTGGCTGAACACCCTCACTTGGTGGTATCTTATTTTGCTTAGATTTATCAGAGATTTAATCTGCCCTCAAGAGAATAAATGTCTTCAGGTGTCCAGATTCAAAGGTGCATCTCTGCCTTTAATGCAAAGACATCCCTATCATTTGTAGTAGGATGCAAATAACTAACCCCTTGGAGAGAGTTGGAGTGCCATGTCACATGAACAATCCACTTCAGTTTTGCCACATTGGCCAAGTTTCACTACAAACCTCCATTTCATACCCTATACCAAGCTTCATGCTGGAAATCCTTCACACACACACAAACACACACACACACACAGACACCAGCCCCCCGTGAGGAATTCTTGAAGATAGAGAAAAAAGGCAAGATGGAGGTACAAGGAAAGAAGAGAAACAAAAGACATTTAGCACTTCCTGTGATGTCATTAATGTCACCTGCCATCGAGTGTCTTTCTGGTAAGGTGTCTTACCTTGCATGAACTTACCACAATTACAAGCATGAATTCGATCCACCAATAAATGGCCTCAGGTGTCCAGATTAAAACAGATGCCTCTCCCTTAATGAAAAGACATTTTTATTTTGTTTGGTGGGGTGTGGGAGAGAGGACAAGTGAGGGGGTGTCAAAGGAAGAAAAGCGCAAGGAAGAAAGATTATTAAAGTTGTACTACATTAAAGGAATTGCATACCCACTCAGTGTGGCAGCACTGAGAGAAGCGTTAACTGCCTGGTTCTCCTGACTGTCACATGTCAAGCTCCTTTCCTACAAATCAGTAAACTATCAGCCCTGAGGAATCCCAGATACCTCATGCACTGACAACAGCTTCATCCACTCCAACTTAGAAAGAATAGCCTCTAGGACAGAGGGAGCCCATATACCACTACAATGTGATTCCCTTGGAACTCTGGACTTTGGCTGAACGTCTTTGGTCTATCAAAACCATCTCTTTTTTTTGGTGCCACTGGGACAGAGAATCCTTGAGCCAAGCCCTCTTCCTCTCCCATCTCTATACTCAGCCACACCTCTGTCCTCAGCCAACATACAGCCTGTGACAATACACACATACTTACACTATTTTATAAGTTCCTTTCATCATTATAGTTTCATGGAGAACCTACTACAGGTGTCCCCATATCTTCTGCTGCCACATGACTACCCAAACTCTTAAACCAGATATCACTGAACAATTCTCTTAGCCTCTACACAGACCTATGCCATGTTTAGATATAATTTTATCAGACCTTAACAAGATAAATGCATTTTTATTTTTTCATGCAACAATGGCCATGCTCAATAGTGGAAGAGAAACCATGGCCCACATAGCTGAACATTCTCCACTTGTTCATTACAGAATAAATTTGTATGGCTCTACACTAAGTCCTTTAAATAATTCACAGCCATGCTAACTGGCCTTTATTTTGCATGAGATTCTCAATGCTCAAGTCAACATCCATTGTCCATGACTGCCATATCATCTACTCAGCTCTGTTCCTACTACCACCACTGACCTCACTTAAAGCAAATAAAGAGAATATATTTTTACCAAGTACAAGTAATCTCAATGTTGTACCGTCTAATCCATTTGCCTAATTCACACTTATCCATCACTTCTACATCCAATCTCTGCCCCTGTTTCTGTCTATGTGCCACTCTGTTTATCTATGGCTTTTTCTTTCTCTGTCACTCCTATTGTCTCTGTCTCTCTTTTCTCTGTGTATCTTCTATCTTCTTCTTCTTCCTCTCTTTCTCTCTCTCTCTCTCTCTCTCTCTCTCTCTCTCTCTCTCTCTCTCTCTCTCTCTCTCTCTCTCTCTCTCTCTCTCTCTCCCTCTCCCATTCATTACTATTATCCATCTTAAAATGGTAACAACCAAATCTAACCATACATTTCCATCAAGCTTCTTCTCATAGCTCTGGTAACTTTCCCAGGAAACTTCAACCCTGAGGCTGCTCACTTTCTGTGCTCTTCACTTCAGCAAGTTGGATTTTCTCAAGGTCATATCCATGCTGCTGAATCCAAGGGTTGTGTGCTCAGTTCCTATAACTGTTCTCTGTGAACCACTTCCTGGGGTGCTTTTCTTTCCTGGTTCCCAAGAGACGAGCTTGCCTGTTTTGTCTCACCTTTTCCCATATCCTCATCCACCATTACTGGTCCTAACATGAGTGACTCAGGAACTCCAGCCCTTGCCCTTTCTTTGTCCTTTCCCCAGATTTCTCTATACTTTCTAAAAGTGATCACATCTGGGTCCATTGGCTTTAGCACATTTCTTGGTAGCTGATGGCCAAATCTATAATTCTTGCCTTGATTTTTACCTCCAGTCACCACCAAGGTGTTAAATAGCATTCATACATGTAGTATTATACAGACTAAGAATGTTATAGTTATATATTTAGAAATGTGTGTGTGTGTGTGTGTAACAACAACTAATTAAAAATAAGAAGTAATGAATTTGAAAGAAAACAGGCAGGATTTTAAGTTAGGGGAGAGAAGAGAGAAATAATGAAATTATATCAAAAAGAGAAGAAAACTCCTGAAGTGAACTTAATCAAATGTTAACTTCACATTCACTCTCTATAGATCCTTTACACCACTCTTTTTCTTTTCTGTGGTCTGACCATCTGCTTGGTCAGAGGAGACCAACATAGCTATGTTTACTTCCATTCTTTGGCATATAGCTCGGATCCAACCCACTCACCAAGTCTACTGTTCCAACTCCTGGAGGTTAGTAGAAATCATAGAGCCACCTCCATCACCACATTCTACATTAAGCCTCCACTATGTTCACTGGATTAGCAATAGCCTCTTGTTTCCAGCCCTTCCAGTTCTTTACAGTCTTTCTTGACAACCATACAAAGTGACATTCATGAATTCTTTAGCAGGCAGCCTTATATTCATGCTAAAAACTATGTAGCTTCTCACTGATACTAAAGTGAAACAAATTCTTATAGCCAAAGGCCACTGAACTATTTCATCCCTGTTGACCTGTCCCTACAACCCCTTCCTTTCCCTCATGCTTTTGTATATTGTCTACAAATCTGTGTTTTATTTCTATCTTCCCTCACTGCAAAGTTCATCCACTCAAATCTTCCTCTGTCAAAATGTCATCAATAACCATTTCCTCTTCGGTGGTACCCTTCAAAGAATCTACCCTGGTGACAAAGTCAGTTTCTATTCGATTACTAACTTCTAGTCAGTATAGTAGGAAATATCAGTTTCTCAAAAGATCTAATTCAATGCACGCATGCTTGCTTGTCTTTATTTACATTTTTAGTTTTCTACCAAATCAACCTAGAGTTCATGATAGTGTGGAATGGCAATTCTTTTGCCATCTGCCTTGCATGTGAAGCAGTGCCTGAGACCAGAATCTCTTCATTAATGGTTCTTTTCTCACAACTTAAATAAAATAAAGTAAAACTTAGAGTTTGTTGTTTAGCACCTAACCCCGAGAAACTTCCAATTTACAAGAATATTTTATATTTAAAAGATGTATGAGCTTTCTCATTTTCTTGGCTGACTGACAGGTACACTGAAGCTTTAAAAGGGGAGTGAAACCACATACACTCTCAAGTAGTTAAGACCCAAAAAAGAAAATCACATATTTACAAAGAAATTTATTCTGCATGCAAACATAGTTATCCCAGTCAGGTGTAGATGCTTCCCGTTCAGAATTCAGGTGCATTGAACTGCTTTGAAAGCTGAAGTTCCCCCATTGAGCCACAGTAACTGTGTAAATGGAACCAGTTCCTCAAATAAATAGACTGTATAAGAACCAGTTTGCTGAACTTCTATCATTCCCCGGGTAAGGCATTTTCTATCCTGGTTTTAGTCTTCAGATGACTTTTTTCTCTTATATTGGAAGTAAAAGCAAATTTTACATGTAAGGCCAATAGTAAACCATTTTTGATGATCTTTATCATCTAGTCCCATGTCACGAGGGAAACTTTCCTATGAAACAAGGTGGATCAGCTACAACACAAGATTTTTTCCTGCCAGAATAAACCCCATCAGGCTCACAAGCAGGAGAGAAAATTGCATGGCAACATCTAATGCATCATGTCTGACCTAAGCTCTAAAGGCCCTGAGCTTCTATACCTAAAGAGAGAATACACAAATCTTCTCACATGCTGACTCAGTCCCAGAGACTGGATGTGCAGCCCCTTCCTTGTCCTTCATGCCAGGGTTGTATTGGGGAGACATATTCTGTAAGGCATGGAAATGAATGTGCATGCGCAAATGCATACTTGAGGTTCTACACAAATGCATCAGGATCCCGCTGCTGCATCTACAGTTGGAAGAGATGTCAGCTCCCTGAAACCAGACTGCTCATTGCATCCAGTTACTGTGCAGGAATTTGTTGAACTGCCTCCATCATAAAAACCTTGATAGATTTTCTGTAATCTTTCCGAGCATCAGCTAATCAGCTCATTGGGGGTGTCCAGCACTGTGAGCTAGATTAAAGATCCTGAAGCCAAAACCTGAGATACTTCTTAGCACCTCTCCGCTGCTCTCAGTCTTGTTAAATTTGGTGGCAGGTGTTCTATATTTCTTACTTATCTTTGAGACTCGAGTCTTTGGCTGTCACTATTCAGCCTTGGATGGTTTAAAATCCTGACCCACGTCCTAGAACTACAGATGTGTGTCACTTTTCCTGGCTCTTTGGAGATGGTTTCTAAGTACGACAGCAACAGTGCCTTCCAACCTACCTGCTCTTCTGACTACATAATTCCAACAGCTCTCTACAAAGAACGAGGTCTGTGTTCTCTCTTTATACAGATGCAATGCTCTTTACTGGACTTCACAAATAATACCTGGCAGAGAACAAAAGATGCTCCTTAAGGGGAGGTGCTAAGGCAGTACATCCTTGCCTGATTCTCTGGACCCCAACTCTTGCGGGCAACCCACAACTGTGAGGGGACCAGACTGTGGAGGGTCTCATAACCAAATATCTACAGAAAAGGATCATGGCCCTTCACTCCCAACCCATAGCCAACCACACAAATGATCCATCTTAGAAATGGAAGATCCTACTTCCAGCCCCCTTAGCTGGAGGCAAGCAAGCCTCCCTACTGCTCACAGTGTATATTCCTGACCTAGTTAATTACAGGTTGAATATCTCTTATTAGAAATGCTTAGAAGCAGAAGTGTTTTTTGTTTTCTTTTCAGACTTTTAGAATATCTCCACATAAAGGACCATGAGATTCGAGATAAACACAAAGGCCATGGTGTTTTGTGTACAACTTACAGGTATAGCCTATAAGGTAAGTTCATACAATTTTTTAATCCATGTCTTTTACTGGTGCCTGCAATGTGTTAACTTTTCCCCTTTGTGGTTGTCGTGTTAACACTCAAAAACTTTTCAGTGACAGAGCATTTCCAATTACAGGTTTTTAGATTAAGGAGGCTCAACAGGTATTGTTTTGACTGACAACATATGGGGCTGATTTGTTACACGGTGACAGAGAGCCAAAGCAGCTGCTGTCTCTCCCACTTCAGACATGTTCTGCTTTTCAGGTAGATGTGATAGAGCCTTCTTTGACACCTCTCTCAATCAGCACGGGCTTTGCAGGCCTCCTTGCCATACTCTGAGTGGATATGCTATTTCACTCTTGAGTCGATGAACTAACGATTAATTTTCACTCCCTCCCCAACATTGCTTTAGACTCTCAGCTAGACTTACAAAAGAACTTAAAACCTATGTTAGCCTCAGTAGAAGCTGGGGGTAGAAAGGAGTCTCCAAACTTTGAAGGGCTCTGTGACTTGCAAGAGCCAACTGCAATAGTCAGATATGAGTTGTGCCCCTGGGGATTGGAGCAAACCATAAAGTGCAATGTAAGTCTGTGCTGGGTTCCAAGTGAGGACCTAGGAAATTCTTGAAAAGGTGACAGGGATTAGACCAATATTTTACTTAGTACACAAGGAATGACCTGTAGCCTCAGTTGCAAACCTTGACAATAAGTGTAAATATTAAAATCACCCCTGATACTGTGCTCCACCCATCAATGGAGTGAGATTAGTCAGAAAAAGCTTTTTGCCAAGAAACCCATCAATGTCTTAGTAATCACACCTTTTCATATATACTCAAAGCTATTCTCTCTCTCTGTCTGTCTCTCTGTCTTCCCCCCAGGCCCACAAGCTCATGTGTCTGTCTGTGTGTGTGTGTAAAAAGACCGAGGGTCACCATGATTTAGCTAACCACAGAGAAGAAATAAACAACTGAAGCTAAGTGCAACATGTGTTCAGCAGAAAATTAGGTGTCTCTCACATCAATATGAAATGGGCCCCTTGACTCAAAGGAGCAGAAGTGCCTCATGTTCCTCCTGCGTGTGTCTTAGAATCCCTTTCCTGCTTTGATTGTGGCTATGCTTCAATAAATGAAATGCCTCTTTATCATTCATTTCCAAATGTGTCTTTCACTGTATCTGATCTCTGAGTCATGTTCTAGCTGCTTAGCCTACCACATGAGGCCAGGACTCATTTGCACATCACTATTCTAAATCCCTTTTCCAGATTATTATAATAAAGAAGTGGTATGCAATAGAAGGAAGGAAGGAAGGAAGGAAGAAAGGAAGGAAGGAAGGAAGGAAGGAAAGGAGGGAGGGAGGGAGGAGGGGAGGGAGAGAGGGAGGGAGGGAGGGAGGCAGGAAGGCAGGCAGGCAGGCAGGCAGGAAGGAAGGAAGGAAGGAAGGAAGGAAGGAAGGAAGGAAGGAAGGAAGGAAGGGAGGGAGGGAGGGAGAAAGGAAAGCTGGCTCAGCCTGTAATCCTACCACCCAGAAGGATGAAGCAGGATGATCACAAGCTCAAGGGCTACAGTTTGAGAACCTGTCTCCTACCCGACCTCCAGCAAAATAAACAATAAAATAAAACAGAGTGGGACCTACAGGTACAAATACGGAACCCCAGAGATCTGGAAGGCTGCAGCAGGAAGATACGTGTCTGAGCTGCAGTGTAAAGCTCCCTGGTAGAGAGCACTTGCCTAGCATGCCTGGAGCTCTCTCGCATAGATCCGCAGTGCTAAACAGAAGAAAAGAGAAGGAAGAGGGGAAGAAAAAGGATCCCCATGCTTATCTGCCATCTCCAACTCATTGGCTGTAAGGTTTAGTTCTGCCTCTCAACAGTGATGTAACATTGACCTCTGACATAGTAACTGAGTTTGAGCCTTCAACTCTTTTCTTACAGCGTAAGTGAGCCAGCCCAAGGCTGCTGTACTGAGCCACGTGTCCCCACATTTTCCTTAAAGCTTAACCCAGGCATATTTGAACTTCTGAGTTTGATCCAATCAGTCACGTCTAGGCTGAAGCTTGAGGGGTCCTGACACTATGCTAAAAATGCTCATCTGAAATTCCCTCCTTTCCTATTTCCCCCGTAGCTGCCATCTCATTTTATCACCAAATAAAACCTCATTCTCCTTCTCAGCCATGTCTAAAGTGATGGTCTTGCTGCCTAACTGTTCCTGAATACATCTTGCAAAGCAGTCTCACAGAGTCAGGCCCTGATTCAGCCCAGCCCAGTAACTCTCCCAAATGGAAGTCAGGCAAGGATGCCTTCAGAGACTGTCTCAGTGGAGGCACAGCAGGAAATAGATTAGGTTAACCCTCTATGTTGCTCCTGATTTTTCAAGCTCTGAAGCATAGTAAACTGAAAATAGCCATTCTCTCAAGTTTTCTCATCAGAATCCCCCTTTAAACCTGCCCCTTTCCAAAACTGCTGCCTCTTCCAGAACCTGCATTGTGAAAAAATAATCAGGAAATATTCTGAGCTCTACCACTGAACTAATTCCTCAGATTCTCTGGGGAAATGTTTTGTGGGTCCCAATGGCTGATTCTGCAGGTGTTCCCAGCCTTCCCAGAGTTGGCACCTCTTTCAGATTAAGTACAAGCACGTGTTAAGAAAGTCATAATGGATTAGAAATACTGCTTTGGTGGGGACAGGATGCAGGACCCAAGCCTGTACCTTAACAAGAACCTCTTTGAAGGGCCTGTGAAGGTGTCTCAGTGGGGAAGAGCACTGGTTGTTCTTCCCATGGGATCTGGATTTGATTCCCAGCACCTATACGGTGGATTACAGCACCTTCTGGAACTTTATTTCCAGAGATTCTGACACTCTTTTCTGACTTCTCTGGGTACCATGTGTATAGTGTACAGATTACCTGTAGGCCAAACATATATACACATACAAAATAAAATTTAAAAAGTACAAAATCATCCTCTCTTTGAGCCCTATATCAACAGAGGAGTAAGGTCCACAGATTAATGCCGATGGAGCCTCACCAATAGAGAAGTCCTCATGAAGAGATTCACAGTGCCACCGTGAGCACTGGGGAGGAGGGTATGATTATCTACATCAGTTACTTTGATCACTGTATCACTGCAGAGACCAAGCACATGCAGAAACAACATAAAATAAGTATGTAAGGATCCTGGTTTCAGAGGTGCTAATTCTCTGGCATGATAAGAGGGAGTGGCTGGATGAAGTTTTCATCCAGGCTTCTAGGAGGCAGACAGGAAATGAATCAGACCTGAATCCCAGTATAAATTCCAAAAGCAGGCCCACAGTAGCCTACTTCCTCCAGTTAAAAGACCTTGCAGAATTTCCATGATCTCCGTAAGTAGTAGCACCAACTGGCAACCAAACACATGATGAGCCTGTGAGGATGTCCCAGATTTGAACCATAACACTCCTGACAGAAGGTAGCACAGGCGCGAGCAGACAGTAGTCCTTTAGGCGGCCGTCTTCCAGTTCCTCTAGCTACCACTAGATGGCTTTGGGGAGCTCATCATTTACTTCAATAGAAAGTCAAGGATGTGAACAGTCATTTGAGATCTAAAGCAAATAAAACTCCAACAAGCTACCAGAAGGACACCACTATGAAGCTCTCAACAGAATAGATCCAGAGCCTCAGATGAACACACAGGCTAGTGAGGGCTGAAGCAAGAAGGCAGGTGCTCTCGAAACCCTGGAACAATTTCACTTTTCATCCTAGCGAAGGCTTTCATCTGTAAATTAGAAAAGAACTTCAGAACTCTGCTAATAAATTGAATTAAATTTATTATGTTGTATTATATTGTAATATATCATAGATTATAACAAAACCGAAAGCAACATAATCATAAGTTCTTAGCCAGGATGATACTTAACTCTCATGCCTGGATCCAGAGACCATCCAGTATAACTAAAAAAAGTAAATACTAAAAAGCAAAGAAGCTGGCTACGGTGAGCAGAAAATATCATTGAAGATATACGTACTTACGTGCATGTACCACCATCACCACCACCACCATCACCACCACACAACAACCAACAACAACATGTCAAATCTCATAAATACCCTCAGCACTGCCCATGTGGAACTCAGGATTAACTGCTTAAGTTTATACTTAACTAAATATTTCTGAAATCCATAAGCTCTAAACTCTAACATAAAACCATGTTGACATACAGTTTGTTATATTTCTAAACATTATACTCATCTCCATATTTGACACGGAAGCAAGTGATTATTGTGGAAATCAGCCTGCATGCTACCCCTCTGCCACACTTTGAGTTACTTTGCTTATAGACTGATTCAATTAATCAGAAAAATATTCAGGCTGATGTTTCATATGTATTATGAGAGAAGCATATCTGTAACAGTTGATAGTTTACAACTGCCAGAGAAATGCATGAACTCATGAAATAAGTTCCTGTAGAATGCAGTCACTAGGAATTTTAACAACAGCCATGTTCTCACAAAATGATCACTGAGTTAGATAATAAACATATTTCAGAGATCCATAAAAGTCAAACTGCACACATATGAAGATAATTTTAGCACAATATAGGAAATACATTTGGTATAACCCAGGCTTTGGCCATGAACTGGAGAGAGGCAGCAGGGTAGGAAGGAAGTCTTTAGAAGTGCCCCTTACACTTCCCTCTGACCCCAAGGAAAAATAATACATTGGAAATTATATGATCTTTAAAAAACATTGCTGCACTATGCTTGAAGCAGTAAAAAGGAACCAACTCAGCAAAAGCAAATACAAGTATCAATACAAGATCACAGAAATTTAACAGAACAAGGATATTTTGAGAAGGAAGATATTGTTCAAAAAATATATTGCACTTTTCATTTGAAAAGTATCCTTAAGAGAAAGAGTTATTCTGCTGCTCAATTCAAAATTCATTCTGAGGCTCACAATGGGTGAGTCAGACAGTATAGTATCAGAGACCCTGGAGTTTAGTCAGTGGTGTTTGGACCTCAGACCCCTACTTTACAGGAGGATCTTGGGCCTGTTAACTCACCCATTGTAATTAAGGCAGTCCATTTGTTTCATGTGATTGCAGTGATTACTGAACAAGATAATGCACTCAAAGTACCTGCTACCTAGTAAAGGCTCAATAGATTGTGGCTATTGTTCCCTTTAGCTCCAAACTCTGCTCTGGGTACAGGAGATAAAAAGATGAGCCTTGGTCTTTGCCCTCAAGCTATTGTCTGCCATTTTAAATAACTACAGTGCAATGAGTATTGATTTGTACAACATAGCTACCTCTACCTCAAACTTTCCTAGCCACCAAGTATAGAATAAGATAATCATTTTGTCTGTCAGATAGGTAAAGCATTATCTAAACGGGACATTGAGTTAGCTCACTGAAGAGTGTCTATTTCTAATTATAAAATTAAACCCTCAAGAGATGGGGAATTCTTGGTGAAATGGATATGAAAGGCAGGGATTAGAGTGAGCTACAATGTGCAAAATGTAAAAGATTAAATAAAGGCCTTCTCAGCTACTTTGAAAACATGGGGAATTCTAAATTGACGTCAGCTGTAGAATAAAGATGACTAAAGAAAAGTGTTTGAATTCTCTCCTATTCACTTGTTTCTTCTTCAAGAGCCTGATATTTAGACTAGTAAGAAAAGAATTGAGCCACAATTCAGGAATGAGACACTTGGAGTCACTACATGAATCTAAAGACAACTTCTCTCTCCAGTGCTTTCATGTCTCTTTGCTGAGAAATAAAAATGTAGTCATAGTAAAAAGTAAATTTTCAAATGGAATCAACAAGTTTCTGCAGGTGCCTCTTGAGAATATAATATAAAATATAAGGCTCCCAACACACTGGAAATGGACAATTGCTATTCCAATCTCCAAAGAGCAGAATTCTGCAAACCACAAAAAGTGGTTTGTCATAAAAAGAAATATAAGAAGAAATACAGGAAGATGAATAATACTTAAGGGTAAAAAATAAATTAGTGTCCAGGACAAAAATATGACAGACTATAGTTCAAAAATGTTTGCATGCATGCCATATGTCAGATACCATTCTATGCATCTTTTATATACATAATCTTATTTAATTTCCCAATAGCAAGAAATATAATTCTGTCCACATTTTTATAGACAGGAAAACTGGCATGTATAAAGATGGATTAAAGAATGCATATTCTTTGGTTTATTTTAGAGCTAAATTATATATTTAGGGTTCTCCCTTTGGAGGATGAACATTAAGCATTCTAGAAAAATAGATCTCAGACCCCATAAGAAGTCAAGAAGAGACTAGAAAGGAAATTACATTCATGTTCAAGATAACTTGGTAACCATAACAATTCTATGAGGAAAATTCTGGGGCAGATTATGTCAGTGACTTCTTTTGTTATTATTTTAATAGGAAGTGTCACCCAGTCTCATGTCTTAAAGTCTAAGTCTTTGGTTGATGCCACTGTTTGGGGATGCTGTGGAAATATCAGGTAGCATGAAGTAGAAATGGGTTAATGGAAGTAGGTGCTAAGGGATATCTTCTTTCTGCTCCTGTCCAGTCTCCCTTTGTTGCTGTGACTTTTTCTGTTGTTGTAATAAAATAACAAGATAAAGTCAATGTAAATAATTGTTTACCTGGGCTCATGCTTTGTGAGCACAGTCTATAATATAGGGAAGTGAAGTGGGTGGAACCTTGAAGCACATGGTCACATTTTGTCTGCAGTCAGGAAGAAGAGAGTAATGAACTTGTTCCCAGCTTACTTTCTTCCTTTTATACAGCCTATGAACCCATAGCAGGGAATGCAAACCAAATCAAAACAATCCCCCACAAATGCAACCAGAAGTCCATTTAGAGATGATTCACCACATTACATTATGTTGATACTTGAGATTAATTGCCACTCCTCCAACTATTGTAAACCTGGCACCCAAACACAAGATAACTTTAACTATTGGCACAAAATCTCATGCTTATTTCATAATGCAAAATATAATCCAACTTGAAAAGTCCTTGTACTGGCTGGTTTTATGTAATGCCTCTATAATATCCAGCTGTAAGGCATTTTCTTAATTAGTGATCAGTGGAGGAGTATCCAGCCCTTTGTGGATACTGCCATCCCTAGGCTGGTGGTCCTGAGTTCTATGAGAAAGCAGACTGAACAAATCATGTGAAGCAAGCCAATAAGTATCATCCCTCCATGGCCCTTGCATTGGCTCCTGCCTACAGGTTTCTACTTTGAATTCCTGTCCTGAATGCTCTTAAAGATGAATAGTGCTGTGGAAGTGGAATCTAAATAAACCCATTTTCCCCCAACCTATTTTTGATCATAGTGTTTCATTACAGCAATAGAAACTCTAACTGAAACTGTCCTCATAGTCTTTGGCAATTCTGATACTGTTTAGAAATCCATGGTCCAAGTTTTATGGAAGACTGAAGACAATCTACCAACTCCAAACTTCTTAAAGCTCAGACACCTTCTTGAACACTCTCCAGTCTTAACTTTAGTCTTACAATGCAAAACAAGTTACATCTTCCCAAAATAAAATTTCACAGAGTAAATATTCATTCCAAAAGGGAAGAATGGAACATAGCAATGAATGATCAGAACAGAGGAAGAATCTAACTCATCAGGGAAGACATTAAATCTAGCAGCTCTATGTTTGGCAATTAGGACACATGATACAATCACTTGAGGTCCAAAGGGTTTGGTTAATGTCTTAGTTAGAGTTTTACTTACCATGACCAAGGCAACTCTTATAAGGAAAACATTTAATTAAGGCTGGCTTACAGGTTCAGAGCTTCAATCATCAAGGGAGGAACATGGCAGGATGCAGGTAGGCATGGCGCAGAAGGAGTTAAGAATTCTATATCTTCATTTGAAGGTTGCTAGAAGAATACTGGCTTCCAAGTCTTGAATCCCACACCCACAGTGACATACCTAGTCCAACAGGGCTGCACCCTCCTCTAATAGTATCACGTCCTGGGCTGAACATATACAAACCATCACAGTTAACCACACCTCTCTAGTTCTGCTACCTGCAGAACTCTTTTACTTATCTTTTAGACTAGCTGAATCTAAGTCTGTAGCTTTCCTCAGTGAAATTAATTTGCCTCTTGACAAGCTCTGTTCCCTACAATATCTTGTGGTCTTCACTCCTACTGAGATTTCACCTTTCAGACAATGGCCTCTCATAGCTTCCTTGCAATAAGCTTAACTTGGCCACACATTACCTGGCCTTAACTGCTCTCTGCAAATATGGAACAAGGTGTCATAAACACCTAATCTTTCAAATTCTGCTCTATCAAGACAAGTGGCACCTTAACGCTGCTACAAAATTTGGCTGTAACTGCTTGTGCCACTGCTGTATCAGCTTCTTTGTGCTGATCCTCAGGAAAGACATTTCTAGGAAACTGTCTTCAAGAAGCAGGAAAACCATTTCAGTTTAAAATTTCTTCCTTCATTAATTTCTCTCTTCACAAGATAGAAGCTCTTAACAGGTGGTTTTTTACCATCGAACTCCATTCTTATTGTCTGGGTATAGCAAAGGAGGTCTCTTTTCAATGATGCAGATCTCCTTAATACTTATAGAACCTTTCTCAGAACACACTTAGAGAAACATTCTGATATATATGTATATATAACATATATGTATGTAAATTGATGGTGAGAATGATAGATGATATAAAATTATAGATGATGGATGGATAGAGATAGATAGATTGACAGACAGACAGATAGACAGACAAATAGAGAGAACTATTTTTCTGTATATTAGTATATAT
Organism: Micromys minutus; assembly: GCF_963924665.1. Taxonomy (NCBI): domain Eukaryota; kingdom Metazoa; phylum Chordata; class Mammalia; order Rodentia; family Muridae; genus Micromys; species Micromys minutus. Next base: position 23,441,426 of record NC_137981.1, on the reverse strand, counting down.
GTATATAGAGAGATAATCTACTGCTACAGATTCCTAAAACAATGGTATCAATCTTTATAAGCTAGTTTTAGTAACTATGCTAACGTATTGTAATTGGAAAATTAGTGATCAATATGCACTTCTATGATAGGTATTTTCTTTTGAAAAATGAGTCTGACAGATAATGGAGAATTTGATGTGTACCTAGTACATGGGCCATGCCTTTTCCTCATTATCATCTACTCATCTAGAGATTTGAGGAATCCAAAGGAAAATAGAAAAATGCAGAGTTGGTGGTAATATATTAATGTTTTTCTTCTACCTAAAAAGGACTTTAATGCCTTGTATAAAAAAGAATTATGGAATAAGGTGAAGCTAACCTATGACTTCATATCCTGACTCATGACTTTATGTGCAATAATGTCTAAATTGGGAGAAGATAGAACTTTGTTAGGACTATTACATAATTGTATAAGGTTACAAAATGAGAGTTTAAAATGGGATGGAAATTGATGATGGACATAATTATTTTAAAAAATGAAAACTTCATCAAAAAATGAAACTGAAAAGTAAGAATCTACAAGACATAGGATAGAGATAAAAATAACAGGTAAGAAAATGAAGAGGAAAGTACATCATCGCTCTGGAGGAAGACACTAAGAGAAAATTTAGATAAGGCCTCTTTTCCCTTTTCCCTCTTAAAATATCCATGACATTTTTTTGTCAAAGGGTAAAAAATCTGCATTAACACCCAAAATGCTTGACATGAATTTTGAACATATTTTATATTCTGCAAAAAAAAAAGTAGATTCTGCATTACAAAATTAGAAAGAATTAAGTTGGAACCAGCTGCCAGCCAAAGCCCAGAACCCTGTATCAGAAGGCACATAGGGTCAAGAGATATGATTTGGGGGCTAGCACACTGATAACACTTAACACAGGTGCACAGAACTCTCCCAGTAAGCAGCTCCATGCTGTGGTAATTCATAAGTTCTTTTGGTCTGAGACATTGAGGGGCTAATGTTCCAGAAGACCTGTATCCCAAAACCAATGCTAATGCCAGAATAATAGTCTAAAAAAGATGGATGCCTTGACTCTTCTATCATATAGCAATAGCTTTTCCTTTAAGTTATGCTCCATATTGGAAAATATTTGGAAGGGGCTGGAGAGATGACTGGGTGGTTAAGAGTGCAGACCACTATATTTGGTTCTCAGCACATGTCAGACAGCTTACAACAGCCCATAACTCCAGCTCCAGGGAATAAAATGCCTTCCTCTATCTTCCATGGAAACCCACAGCAATGTGCACACATACTCATGCACTCACGTATATACATACACATAAATTTAAAAAGAAATCTTTAAAAAAAGAAATACTTTGGAAGATAGAAATAATAAACTTCCTGTTTGGTATAAACTTTAAACCTTAAATTTCTGTGCAATGTTAACTATCATTTCTTTCTGCTTATGAGACATATGGAAACTATAAAAATCAGAAGCCCTACACAGTATCACTCAGCTCTGGTGCAATGTGAAGAATAATGATGTCTCTTCTAGATGGTCTTTTGTCTCCACAGTGTTGTCTTTGAAAGAATGTGATGTAACTACCAGGTTAAAGTCAGTCGTCCTTTGAATCATCCTTCTCTTGCAAGAATTTTTCATGTTGTTCTGCCTTTCTGCAATTCATCCTTTTTTTCTTAAACTACTGATGAATATTTTGCTTCAGAAACGTTCCCTAATTTGCCTAATTTCCCTAATGTGCCTATTCCATAATTTGAGTTATTTCTAGTTTAAAGATTTAAAAAGCTAAGAATCTTATAACTCTCTAAATATAATAAATTATATGTTTTATTCCTATGAAAGACACTAATACATCTGAAAGATAGCAAAAATAAATGCTAATCTTAAAATATATAAACAAGATGAAAATTATGGACTGTTTATTTGAGGAGAGGTGAAGGTGAAAATTCTTATTTTTGTTCTAGAGTTTTAGGTGTGTCATTACATTCCCAGTGTGATATATCCTCAATTTTGTTATGTAGGCACTTAGCACTATGAAGTTGACTTTAGAATAGAGTTCACTGGGTCCCATAGTTTGGACCCATCATGTATTTGCTTTCATTTGATTTTACAAAAGTTTTTAAATTTCTTTACTAATTTTTCTTTCTGGAGCCACTTTTAATTTAGTAGTGAGTTGTTTACTTTCCATGAGTTTGTAAGGTTTTTATTGTTTCTGTTGTTCCTGATATCCAACTTCAATCCATGGTTGTTGAATAAGGTGCAAGGGTGTTATTTCAATTTTCAGTATCTGTTGAGACTTGCTCTGTATTTGAGTATGTGGTTGATTTTGAAGAAAGTTCCATAAGGTGCTAAGAGGCAGACACACACACACACACACACACACACACACACACACATACACACACAGGATTGGATGAAATATTCTATAAATATTGAGTGAAACCATTTGGATTATGATGTCAATTAACTCCAACTTATCTCATTTAGTTTTTGAATGAATAACTATTTTGTTGATTAGAGAAGGTTGCTGAACTCTCCCATTATCAGTGTGTCAAGATGTGAGTTAGGCTTTAGTAGTATTTTTTTTAAGAACTTGGAGGAAAATAGACCCATTCTTATCTCCTTGTACAAAGCTCAAGTGCAAGTAGATCAAAGATCTCCACATTAAACAAGATACACTGAAACTATTAGAAGAAAAAGTAGGGAAAACCTTAGAACACATAGGCACAGGAGAAAATTTTCTGAACAAAACACCAATGGCTCAAGCTCTAAGGTCAAAGATTAACAAATGGGACTTAATGAGATTGCTAAGTTTCTGTAAAGCTAAGGACATTGTCAAGAAAACAAAACTGCAGCCAACAGAATGGGAAAAGATCTTTACCAACTCCACATCAGATAGAGGCCTAATATCCAAGGCATACAAAGAACTCAAGAAGTTAGACACCAGAGAATCAAACAACCCTATAAAAAAGTGGGGTACAGAGCTAAACAAAACGTTCTGAATTGAGGAATATCAAATGGCTGAGAAGCATCTAAGGAAGTGCTTGACATCCCTAGTCATCAGGGAAATACAAACCAAAACAACCCTGAGATTCTACCACACACCAGTCAGAATGGCTAAGATAAAAATTTCAGATGACAGCAGATGCTGGTGAGGATGCAGAGAAAAAGGAACACTTCTCCACTGTTGGTGGGGTTGTAAACTGGTACAACCACTCTGGAAATCAGTCTGGTGGTTCCTCAGAAAATTGGACATAGTACTACCTGAAGATCCAGTTATTCCACTTCTGGGCATATACCCCAGAGAAGCTCTCCAACATACAACAAAGACACATGCACTACAATGTTCATAACACCCCTATTTATAATAGCCAGAAGCTGGAAAGAACCTGGATGTCCTTCAGTAAATGAATGGATACAAAAAAAAGTTGTGGTATATTTACACAATGGAGTACTACTCAGCTATCAGAAACAATGACTTTATATAATTCCTAAGAAAATGGATGCATCTAGAGAATATCATTCTGAGTGAAGTAACCCAGTCACAAAAGAACAGACATAATATGTAGTCACTGATAATTGGATACTAACCCCAGAAAGCTCTGAACACCCCAGGAACAACTCACAGACTATATGAAGTTCAAGAAAAACAAAGGCCAAAAAAAAAAAAAAAAAAAAAAACATTATGCTTAATCTTTATACACCAAGTAAACTTTGACTATTTCCATGTTATATCTTGTTTTACATGTACTTTATGCTCATTGTAACTAGTAAGATTTTAAGGCATACTATCAAACCTTTGAAAAAAATTAAGTGCTGACAAAAATGTATTCATATACTTTTATGCAAAAATGCTTTTAAAATCTGTTCATTTATCTTTGTTTTTTACAATAAAGTTGTTCAATAAAAAAATTTTAAAAAAAAATTTGAATGCCTTTTGTTTAGTGCATTAATCTTAAGATTTCAAGTGCCTCTTGCTGAATGTTTTCTGTAATGAATATTTCGTATCCTTCCCTATCTATTCTGATTAGTTTTGGTTTGGAGTCTATTTTGTTGCATATTAAAATGGCTACAACAGCTTGCCTCTTGGTCCATTTGCTTGAAATACTTTTTTATGTCTTTTTACCCTTGGACGATATCTATCATTGATATTAAAATGTGTTTCCTGGATGCAGCAAAGTGATATATCTTGCTTTGTATCCAATCTGTTAGTCTGTATCTTCCTTACTGAGGAATTTGTACCACTGATATTGAGAGTTATCAATGAGCAGTGTTTGTTGGGTCCTGTTATTCTCTTGTAGTGTGGGTATTTTGTTTTGTTTTACTTTGTTTTTCTTTTCTTTTGCTTTGCTGGTCTAAGATTGTTTATTCCTTGTGGGGTTTTTTGTTTGTTGGTTTGTTGGTGTTTGTTTTCCATTTGTTATGTTTCTCTCTTCCATCTTCTTTATTCCATTGCTGAGATGTGTCCATAAAGTTCCTGTAAAAGCACCTAAATTTTTCATGTTCAATATTACCTCAGTTTCACTTTTCTCTAATAAATCTATTTCACCTTTAAAGGCTTGAACAGTTTTCCTCATTTATTTCCACTGTTTATGTTTTCATAGATTTCATTCATAGATTTATTTATATCTCCCTTAAGCTATTTGGTTGTATTCATAGTAATAATTTTGAAGTCTTTAACTTCATATATATTTGTGTTATGTATATATTTATTTATGCAACGTAATTTATATATAACATATATAAAAATATATTTAATATATATATGCAATATATATAATATATACATATATATATATTACATTTCTCAATGCCATTGAGGTTGCTTTGTGGAGCCATAGTGCCCTGGTTTTTATTGATTGTGTTTTTATACTTGGTTCTGGGCATTTGGGTTTGGGAAAACTGTAATTCTTGGTATTGATATCTGTTCTTGAGTTTGTTGGATGGGTATTCCATTCCTTGTTTTCTTTTGCTCTCTCTGAATCTTAACAGCATATGGTGGGAGTGTGGCAGCCTAGTAGGGACTGCTTCTGAGTTCCTGCCATGTGTGACCTTTAGGATCCTAGCTAGAAGTCATTTCTAGGTATTGGGAGTTGGTATGCAGGAATAGGGATGAGCTGGAAGGTTAGGAAGGTGAGAGGATTCACAGCACGAAAGAGAGCTAGATCTGCCAAGAAGGCCTAATTCCCAGGTATGAGAAGGTTTCCAGGGATTGTCATGGATGTTGTCAGATGAGACAAAGGGATAGAGGAAGCAAGGCTACGGGAAAGAGTCTATTAGTTCCCTTGGAATTGGCAGCAGAGAGTTAGGAGAGGGTAGAGCAGAGAGTCTGCTTGAAAGCTGGGAATAACACTGGGGAATTAAAATTGGAAAGTGGCAAGGAGAGTGAAAACTGTTTACTGATTTGCCCACCAGCATGGCCAGATAGTTTCATTCATGTTTTCACCAATATAAATAGTAATATAATGTCATTTAGAAGAGGTTTTGTTCATTAAATTGATAAAGAAATTTTCATTGTTAAATTCATAATATCTATCAATTTATTTATAGTGTGTGTGTGTGTGTGTGTGTGTGTGTGTGTATGTGTGTGTAGCACACATTTGAAAGTAAGAGGCCATCTAACAGGAATAAGTTCTCTTCTTCTTTCATGTGGTATCTATCTGAGGGTTGAATTCAAGTTAACAGGCTTAGCAACAAGTGTCTTACCTGCTGAGCTAATTCCCCAGTTTTCCTTTCATATTTTGGTCACATAAGCAAAATTTTTCCTGCTGGAAGGTATTTTACAAATATTAAATGACAAAGTAAAATTCTAACAACAAAAGTCATCATTTTCAAGAGGTATAAAGTAAAATCTTTTATTCTCCAGTAAAACATGTAAAGTATGAAATTGCTGTAATAAAATATTTGACCAGATAGTTAGAATTTTTAGATACGCTAGACTAAGTGCAATCTGCCCTGTCTCTCCCATTGAATAATATCTGGACAAAGAGCATGGCTCAGTTATTTTAGGAATATGAACAATAAGTAATAGCAAGCAGCTTGGGAGAGAAGAGTATAATTCAATTTCCCCAAAGCTGGTGGACAATTCACTCCACCTGACATCACTGCAGAAAACAAAAAACAGGAAGCCATTTGTTTGTGGTTCAAAAAGCAGATGTGAAAGTTCATACTAGAAGAGATTATGGAACGTTCCTTGATTAACTGCCCAACTCAAACTTCCCTGGACCACAGAACGCATGCCAATTCTTGGTGGTAGCAGCAGAGTAGAAATGGATCCACATTCTAAGGACTAGGGAGTGTGAATATAATCCCTTCTGTGCTTTTGCCCAACCATTCATTCCTCTCATGGTTTATCTGTGAATACTGAAGCCACTGCAAAAGTGCATAGCACAGGGTGCAGCCTAAACCTTCAGATTTATGGCTTAAGGATTGAAAGTAAGAGTTCTATCTAAACCCTTTGAAAATAGCAGGTAGGAAATTCAGTAAGGGAAAGACACCATGGCTTTTTTTTATGTTAAAGAAGTAGTTCTGAATTCAATCCAAAATCAAGCAAGAGTGGATTTTCAGCACATCTTAGAATTTTAGAGTCAGACTAATAAGACTAGAGTTTAGAGCTCACACTAACCGTGGGTACTATACTCTCAGGACAGATTCAAACTGCAACCTGAAGACTTCGAAAATCAGACAAACCACAGGAGGTACAGAAGTACATGTAGCCTACACCTACACATATTATTTATCTGCTAAAACAATGATAGCAGTTTCCATATGTTTTTTAAGCTCTGTAACTCATAAAAGTTTATGCAATATAACCAGATAAAATACAGAATTAATCACTGTCTGTAAAAACCACAAAGATGTCAGTTCAAAAATTAAGGTGAGCATCAAAAATATTGCTAATCTTTAGATAAAAGATGCTAAAAATCCCCCTCCTCCCTCATCCCTCACCACCTGTAGCAAGCAGGAAAGCTTGCCCCAAGACCATTAGATCAGGAGAACTGACCCAGACCCTGGCTGACTACAGCCTTGCATCTCCCTTGGGCAGCACAGCAGAGCTGACCCTATTGAACTGAGGGTGGCAGTTTAGAGGGTCAGGTGAACATGTTCCACAGGTGTGAGAGCAGGATAGCTAGCTTTCCTCTTGCTGGCTTCAGCATTGGATGAGCTAACTTGGCAGTGCTGGAGAGCTTGCTTTGGTAAAGCACATGGGCTGACCAACACTGCCACCCAGGCCCAGATACTAGGCTTTGCATTGACCCACCTCAACATCTACCCCATCAGTGAACTGATGGAATGTATGGAAGAACTGATCCCACAGATCAATACCTACAGGATTTCCATGACACATGGCAACAAAAGGATACTGGAGAGGAGTCCTGGTAAAGATCCAGTATTGATAAGAGTAGCAGAAGACAGAGGCATCAAACCAGACCAATGACTCATTGCAATGAACATTTGCAAGTAAAAATGTGTAGACAAAGGAGTATACTGTGGGACACACTGTGACATACTGTAGCCTCCACATAGTTTTCATTTGTTTGTTTTGGGGGAGAGGTTGCAAGGGTAAAGGGCATGTACAAAGGCACAGGAAGATGAGAGGGACTGGGGTACATGAGGTGAAATTCACAAAGAATCAATAAAAAGTTAAATAAAAAGACACTAAAAATTATTTATCAAAGCAGCTACTCAAGAAAGGAAAAGACGGTTTCCAGCAAGAACTAGGAGGCAATAAGAACTGAATGGTGACATTAGAACTAAATCTAAAATAACTGCAGTTAAATGAAAACATCACTAACTGGTCTCAGTAACACAATGAAATGACACAATAGTAGTCTACGAACATAATGCTACACCAATCAATGTTTTAATCCTAACAAAGAAAAGATAAATTTAAAACATTAGCCACACATTGGGGACATGCAAAGCAATAATAATAAGTTTACTATAAAGTCTTTGAAGTCAAAAAGGAAAAAAGAATAAGCTTCAAGGAAAAATAAGATTAATCAGCAGCATAAAGTTTCTTTCTAATACTTTATTACTTGAAATTTTCATACACTGATAGGATAAATTTTAGTAAATCTCCCCAACTAACCTTTCATTTTCTTTATTTAGTAAGACAAAAGTACATATTAGGGTTGATGAGTAAGTCTTAAAGAAGATAAATCTAAATACACCCTACACAGAGACTATAGTTATGTTTGCTGAAATTGATTATCAACCTGATCAGAGTAACCATGATCATGTCTGTGAAACTCAAGATTCCATTGGTTGATCTGAGAAGCCCCACCCTAAATATGGGCTGTACCATTCTCTGAGTTGGAATCCCTGACTGAATAAGAATGAGAGAGCAGACTAAGCAGAAGTATTCATTTTCTCTATTTTCTTACTGTGAACACTGCCTCAACATCCTGCCGCTGGGCTTCCAGCCATGATGAACTGTATTCTTAAAAGTCTGACACTATGTTCAGGATTGTGAGTTCATAGAGGAGCATGGATTGAAGAAAAGATCTACAGAGACTGCCTCACCTAGAGATCCACCCCATATGCAGCCACCAAACCCATGCACTATTGCTGAAGCCAAGAAGTGTTTACTGGCAGGAACCAGATATGGATGTCTCCTCCGAGGCTCTCCCAGAGTCATATAGATACAGATGAGGATGCTTGCAGCTAAACATCAGACTGAACACAGGAACTCCAATGAAAAAGCTAGAAAAAAAGACTGAAAACTGAAAAGTTTGTACCCTCATAGGAAGAACAACATCATCAACCAGCCAAGGCACTGAGGTGGAGAGAGTGATTGGGAAAGGGAGCACCTTCATGGAAGCAAGTTGAGGGAAAGGAGGAAGGGGGTTGGAGTGGTATAGCATTTGAAATGTAAATACAGAGTGTTGGCATTAGGACAGCTCCTACTCCCATCGATGGCACCACCCACAGATGACAAGAACCTGGCACATCCATCATCATGGAAACAGCCAAAACATTCCCAGGAGACAACAGTTCAAAAATCCACCCTCACCTGGAAGCAAGTGAAGTCACTACCCCTATAAAAGACTGAAACTCCCTCCTCTCTCTTTCTTCTCTTCTTCCCTTGACCCTGACCCCTGTCCCGTCCCTGTTCTATTAAACCTCTCCACCTGGAATCATGTTGGTTTGGTGTGGTTTGTCCAGGCATGAGCCGAGAAATCTAATTGACAACACAGAGAATACCAAATAAAATTTTTTAAAAGTGTGACCTTAAAAGAATCCTTCCTTCCAAGAGTTTACTTTTGTCACATATTTGTTCATGGAAAGAAGAAAATAAGCAATACAAAACAATCAAGCGTCTAAGAACTAAAGAACCATTTTACAACAACAATTAGTGAAAGTTTGCAGAACAAGTCAAAGTAATACCCAAAAGGAAATTGCAACATATAAAACAAAAGAAAATATCAAAATAGTTTCTGAATATATATTATAAACAATTTGCTTTTAGAGTTTTTAAATTTATTTTCCCTGTCAAAAGTTAAGACTATCACATTGTCTCAAATGGCTTTCAATGACTACAGTGATGAAATAGAACAATTACGTCAAGGGGTGGATAATGAGATGGATATGCTGGTAATATCTTAGTATTCAATGTGAAATTGATGAAGTATTGGCTCTCATTAAACTGCGATAAAGTCATTTAAGACTCATAAAGCAATAAATCATAATTATTTGTAAGTTTTTGTAGTAAAAAGTCAGTGTGGGAAGAGCAATATAGAATAACTTTTAGAGTAAAAAAAAAAATAAGAAAAAAGGCATCAATACAAAATAAAAAGGAAATTGTAAGAAAATAAAAACCAAATAATGAGGATCAATGAGATAACGCAAAGACTAGACCTCATGAACTAATTTCATTATTAGAGTCCATTCACTGGAAGAGGAGAACAAATCATGCAAGCAGTTCTCTGACCTTCACAAACACATCACACACACACACAGAGACAGAGAGAGAGAGAGAGAGAGAGAGAGAGAGAGAGAGAGAGGTTTAAAATCAAATAATAAAATGGCAAATCTAAATCCAAACCTAATTAGTTAAGTATTAATCACCCGAGGATATCAATTAAAAGACACAGAGAAGCAGACTGCCTAACAGGACTCAATGTGTAGATGGTACAAAACTCCCTTCAAATGTAACAGTTTTGCTCAGCTCCAAGGGAAAGGATAGACTAAGATTTCATCCTTATGTGCTTTGCATTACTATGATCAACACCTTGACCAAAAGCAGCTTGGAGGGAAAGAAAGATTTATTTTAGCTTTCATAATAAAGAGAAGTCAAGGCAGGGACTTCAGTTAAAAACCTTGAAGCAGGAACTGAAGCAGTGTCCCTGGAGGAATGCTGCTCGTTGGCTTTCTTCCGGGTTCACATGCAGTTACATGTATCAGAACCATCTTCTGGGTGGGTAGTACCAACTTCCTCCTATATTAACCATCAATTAAACATCAACTTCACACAGATATATCTGTAGGCCAATCTAATAAGTACCTCAACTGAGTTTCACTCTTCCCAGGAATGTCCAGTTGACAGACATGATGAGCCATGGTATTAGGTAAATAAACTCTTATAAAAGAACACTGAAGAGGCCGTTTTCTCCTACTTAATATCACACAAGATGAGTGTACCTAGTTCTTCTTTAAGACAATAAAAATGGAATAATAAGCGGATGCAGGTGGAGAAAAGAACTTTCCATGTGGTGAAGACAGTATTTAATATATGGAAAATCCAAAGTAAACTGTGCAAAATAAACTAGTATGTATAAGCTTCTTTGGCAAGATTTTGGGATAGAAGAGTAATGTGAGATTTTTCAATATACAAGTAATAAATGAGTGGAAATTAAATGATACATAAAATAACACAAAATATAAGCCAGGTATAAAGCTAAGAAGATATGTACAAAATGTATAGGGTAAACATGAAACACTGATGAGAAAAGCTAAATATATAAGCTTAAGAATCATACTGTGAGTATGAATTAGAAGCTTAAGATAACAATTCTTATCAGCTCGTTCTCTGTGTTTAAGATAGCCAAAATAAAACTCCCACAGAACCTTTGGGGGTTGGGATTCAGAATAAACATAGAGAAAGAATAATATGATTCTAATATGAACAAAGGTGTTATAGTAGGTCAATTGTAAAAAGAAAAGCAGTAAGTGACTCCAGTTTCTAAATTATGATTTTATAGTAATCGGGGTCACTTGGCATCAGTAAAATTAACAAATATTCATATAAAAGAATCAAAAATAAAATAGCTAATATAAAACAGCTAATGCTGAAATAAGCCTCCAGTCAAAATACATCTAACAATAGAATTCATGGATAAAAGGGTAAAACTAGTGTTACAATCATAATCCTGAATAAACCTCTATCATAAATTAACTGATCCATAGATAGAAAATTGGTAAACATAGAATGGAGGTTAAATGCTCCCTTAACCATGTCTCAATGACATAAGAGGCTCTATCCACAGACAACAGACTATATATTCTCCTGTGTTCACATTGGAGAGTCAGAAAGATGGACAATATTCCTGGTTATAAAACAAATCTTAACAGGTAGAGAGTAAAATCACATAAAATATATTTTAGTTCATAATACAATTAATGTACAAATTCATAATAGAACAATTGGAAAATTCCCAAGTATTGGAAATTAAACAGTGAACTTCTAAGTCACATGTATTCAAAGAAAAAAATCTCAAGAAAAATGTAAACTATTTTCGACTCAAAAAGGAAATATAAATACAACTTATTGAACTATGTCTAAGTAAAAATGAAGAGAATTTTACATTAGTATTGTATATTATAAAAGGAGAAAGAACTAAAATCAGTATGCTCAGATTTCATCTGGAAAAGGAGAGTAACATAAATGTAATGCAAACCAAAATAATAAAAAATAGAAACCCATGGATGCCAAATTTTCAAGAGATTCAGATAAATAGTAGATGCAATTAACAAGTCAAAACCAGTTAATTTGAAAATATCAATATATTTGTAAGCCCCTAATTAGCCTAAACAAAAGGTTAGTATTTCTAATACCATAAGTGAAGGAGTTACCACTGGTACTGATTTCCCCTGGTCACTGAATACATAGTTGTTTATATAGAAAATTGCCAAGAATTACAAATACATGATTGTTTATTATGAAATTGACAAAATAAACTCCTAAAATTAAGATTACCTATAGAAAATTTAAAATACCAAGTAAATTGACAAAAGTCAATTACTAAGTAGTGAGCAATCAAAATTTTGTATTAAGAACATAGCACTTTTTATCATTAGCACCGAACAAACTGAAAAACTTTGCTAGGTACCTACAGAGATATACCGGACATGTATGTAAACAAAACTACAAAACTGTGATGAAATCAACCAAAGAACAGAAATGTTAATCTACATGCTCTGTGTCCACACACATTGTCAGAAGAATTCACATTGTCATCAGCTTTCTTAACATGTTCACATTTATAAAATATTCTTGAAGTTTATATGGAAAGACAAAAATTCCAAGATAACCCATAATCATACCAAAAAAGAATATGGTTAAAGAAATTATACCACCAAGCCTCAAACACCACACACACACACACACACACACACACACACACACACACACACACACACTTCATTGTTAACAAAAAAAATGTAACAATGGGGAAACAAATAAATGGTGCTAACACACATGGTTATACATGTACACAATAATGAATCTAGACACCAGCTTCATACATTTCAATGAAATTTAGTCAAATGGATTATAGACTATGATTGTTTGAATGAAAATGGCCCACATAGGCCTATGGGAAGTGGCAAATTGGCACTATTAGGAGATGTTGCCTTCTTTGAAGAAATGTGTCACTGGTGTTTCAGAAGGTCAAGTAAGGCCTAGTGTCTCTCTCTCCTGTTGCCGGCTAATGCAGTTGTAGAACTCCCTGACTTTTTCCAGCACCATGACTGATTGTACATAGCCATGCTGATAATGTACTGAACCTCTGAAACTATAAGCCAGCCCCAGGTAAATGTTTCTTTTATAAGATTTGCCTCTGGTCATGGTGTCTCTTCACAGAAATAAAATCCTATGACACAGACCTAAGCATAAAACATAAAAACTACAAAATTTCCAGGATGCAATGTAGAAAAAAAAGAAAAAACTCTAGATGGCTTAGATGTGACGGAGTACCAAAACCATAACAGATAAAAGAAATTAACAAATTGACATTCATTAAAATTAAACAGTTTGTCTCAAAGGAAAAAAAGCACTAGGATAAACGAACTCTTGGCATATTTCTAAAGGATGATCTATGCTACCATAAGGATATGTGCTCAGCTATGTTCATCGCTGGTTTATTCATAATAGCCAGAAACTGAAAATAACCTAGAAGTCCCTCAACTGAAGGATGGATAAAGAAAATATGATATGTTTGCACAATAGGTTATTACTTAACTGTTGAAATGTCAACATAAAATTTGTAGGCAAATGGATGCAGCAAGAAAATAGATCATCCTACGTGAGGTAACCTAGAACCAGAAAGACGAATATGGTACTGAATGATAATAAAGCTGTAATTTATAGGCCCAGAGAGACTAGGTAAGGAGGAAGGCTCTAGTCGGAATGCAGTACCGCCCTGGGAAGGGAAAATAGAATAATTCTGTGTAGACTGGAGGCAGGTGACCGGAGTGGGGAGGGCCAGGTGGGTGGGGCAGGGTGGAGGGAAATAGTATGGGGAGAGACATCTAGAATTGGGGATCATTACAGGGTGAAGACCTAGTGTGGTGGTAACTTACTAGAATCCATGAGAGGGAGCCTAGTGAAGACTCCCAGTAATGGAGGATATCGAGTCAGAAGTGGCTTCTGTAACCAAGGCAGGCTTTCAGTAGAAAGCCTGGGTCGCAATCTACTGAGTCTCTGGCTAAGGGATCCTGTGGAGATCACTACACAATCCAGGCTGATGTTAGAACCAAAGGACATTCTAAAAACGCATAGCCCAACCCAATTGCTGGGGCCCATATCTATACAGCTCATTGAATGTAGAGAGATGAAGCTGGTGCCTACCTACACAGGGCCTTCCTTAAGGTTCTATTCTTTTTGTTGCAAGAAGGTACTGTGAAAGCTACAGAAAGTGAAGCTGGCAGCAGTCCAGCCACAAAACCCTCAACCTACAATTTGTTTGCCTGCAAGACAAAGTTATGCTATGGCAGAACTTTGTGAGAGTGGCCAGCCAATGTTTAGTTTAACTTGAGGACCACATCTAAACTGTCTAGAGGACCAGAAACAGGAGACTGGACAGCCTAGAGACCTAGTGTAGAGCCAAACTCTACTAGAAAAAAAATCAATGAGGAGAAAAAAAAATTAGGCATAATAAAGAACCTGAAGAGATTATAAATGACTGAAGTCTAATGTGCTAGAATGAGAAATTTCCAGACTTCCATGATCATATACCAAATGACAATCAACCTCAGAATTATTTGTGTGTGTAAATCAATGGATTTCAAGAACCTACATATAACAGTTAAGAATTAGAACACGGTTTATAATGAAATGGCAGAGTACGTGGTGAAAAATGATCAATATAACTCAGATTCAAGTTCCTTCCTTTATAGGCTGGATTTGCAATGGTGGTTTAGAGTCTTATTATAGCAGAACTCATACATTGATTTGAGAAATGGAATTGAAGTACTATTCCCCTTCGTTTTCCATGTACACAGAAAATGCTTTGGCAGATTGATCATATAAGCAATACACTCAGTGGGTGTGCTAAGCCACTGCATTTTACATTTCAGTGTAGATACACATTTCCTAGGGTTCTTGTCAAAATGTAAATTTTATTTAAAGGCAAGGAGGAACAAACAAAATCTGTTTTGTCATGATTTGCTTTTTATAAAATTTGGGTGTCTTAAATAAAAAGGATAAAGGTCAAACTAAATGAAAAGATGAGATATTAACATAACCAAGAGAAAACTATTCATTTTTCAAAATAAACCTGAAAATATTTTGAAAGTAGATTTTAAAATATACAAAAATATGGGCAACTCAAATTACCGAAAACAATAAAAAAATGTAACTCAGAATACTAAGAGATTCCCAGCATCATTAGATAGTTATAATGAGATACATATAGTAAAAGGGTGGGAGCCATTAAGAAACACTATTACTAATAAAGATGAATGTGAGACATTAATAATAATAAGAAGAACAAGAGTAAAAGACACCAAAACACAACACAGAAACTTACACTTGATTGGAGTGGGAAATAGTGTAGCCACTTGGAAGAATGGTTTGGTGATCTCTTACAAAGTTCACAGTTTCTATACAATTGCACGCTGAAGAATTTTCACAAATGAGTTAAAAACTGTCCACACAAAAACCTGCAAATGTGGATTTCTAACCACTTATTCATAATTTCTAAAAGTTAGACACGAGTAAAACATCTTTCAAAAGATGAATGAGAAAAAATGTAAATATATTCCATAATATGATTTTTACATTTGGCCATTGAGTATCCAAATATAAAAAACAAATGCATATTAGTTTGTAAAAGAATCTATCTGGAAAAAAAAAGAAATCAATATATTCCTAGCTGTATTATATTCTGGAAAAGGCAAACACTATTGATGTATTGGGAAGACAGCACTTGTTAATGATCAGGGATTTGGGGGAGGGGGATGAGTAGGTAGAACACTGAACACTTTTAGGACAGTGGAACAATTTTGTATGACATTATAATTGTTAATATATAAAATTATGTGCTTTACAAATGCATTCAATGTATAACACAGAATTCAATTTAATGATGCCTATAAACTTACCTAATAGTAAAAGATTAATACTTGTTTAGTTGTAGCCAATGAAACAGATTACTGTAATATATGATGCTAGGGGAAAACATGACATAAGGTAGAGGTGTATGGGAACTCTCTTTAATTTCTGATTAAGTTTACAACCTAAAACTTCTCAAAAAATTTACTAAGTTATAAAAATAGATAAATCATCAATAAAAAAGAAACACTTTTAAATCTGGTTGTTGATAAAAAGAAACTAAATTTAGAATTTTTATTTGCATGTTTTTTTTATAATGAAGACTGTAAATTTTTAAAAACAGACACAAGTCATAGATCAAAGGAAATGCTTACAAATAAGTTATTTGATAAAGAAACTAGATTTAGACTTTTTCAAACTCAACTGTATGAAGCCAAATACAAGAGAGAGTGAACCAGACAAATTACTAAAATAAATACCACAATGGAAAAGAAGAACATGAAAAGATGTTAAGCTTTATTCATCATTAGGGGAATTTGAGTTGAAGTAATGAGATCCCATTACACATTGTTATAGTCACTAATATTTATTTTCAAAAATTCCCTGACAATTCTAGAGATAATACAAAGCCACTAGAACAGTCACATAGAACGAAAAACTTAACTATTTCTTTGGAAGAGAAACACATTTAATACACACCCACCCCAGCAGTCCTGTCCCTAGATATTTGTTCAAGAAGAAACAAAAACATATGTTTGCAGAAAACTGGCAACAAATGTTACATTGATTTTATTCACAATCACCAAAGGAAACAAAAAAATGTCCTTTGACAGGCAAATGAATCAGTAAAGTGTGTTTTGATATGCAGCAGAATGCAATTTACCAGTAAAGAGAAAAACTGCTGACAGCACATCATAGAAAAATCTAAAATGTTTTATAATAAATAATAAAGTCCAAGGTCAGAAGCCTGGCTCAGAATTAATGGTCAGTGCTAAGTGCCAAACTCACAACCTGAGATCAATCCTCAGAACCAACATGGTGGGCCAAGAAAACCAAGTCTGGAACTTTGTACTATGATTTTCACATGTATCCACTACCATGTGGGTACATACATGTGTATACATAAACAAAATAAAAAGATAACCAGAGGGTCATGGAGTTTGGTGTGAGACAGTATCTTAGGAATGTCAGAAGAAACACCATGAAGTCTCACCCACATGCCTGTTTATACGTGAGCTGAATAAGGACAATAGAATGACAAAGTGGATGGGGAGAGTGGAAGCTCAGGATGCTCCAACCCTAGACAAAGAACTATAGGCATATAAAGAGGGATGAGAGCATGAGAAATGTTCTTCCACAGGAAAGTACATACCAATTAGTTATCCAGTTGGTCAGCTCTGGAAACGTGCACACACATGTAACTATGTAGACTGAGCAGGTTGTACTTGTATATTTAGGAATTCAACTGGTAATAAAAAGGAACCCATAAATTTGAAAGAGAACAAATAGGGGTATATGAGAAGGTTTGGAGTGAGGAATCAGAATGGTGAAATAATGAAATTATATTATACTCTCCAAAATAAAAAAATAGATATAAATAAATAAATATAAAAAATGTATCTAGCCTAAAAAAGATCACATACTAAACCTGGCATAATGACACACAAATGTAATTCCAACATTTTCTGGCAGAAAAGGAGAGCTTTAAGTTCAAGGCCAATGTTGGGCTACATGAGAGACTATGTCTCTAAAGGGTAATACTATACACATCTACTTATATAATATTTTCAAGTTCGTAAAGCATTGGGATAGAAAATCCCCAGAGTGAGAAGGTCTGAAAAGAAGCAGCTCTGTATAATGTACAATCCTGGCATCCTGCATACCTATTCAGTAAAGAGATCATATGATCAAAACCTCAGTATGGTATAGAAACTACAAAAAGATGGGGGTTTTCTATTGCAGTGCCCACCTTCATTCTTCTGTTCCTTAACTCTTGGAATCATTTCTCTGACTCTAGAGTTTAAACCATATTGTTCTAGGCTTTGTAACTATTTTGGCACTGCAGATGCCATTGTCTATTAACTATGACCAGAATTTTCTCAGGTCAGGTCCTAGTTGCTCTTCCTGTGTGTGTGTGCTTTGTCTGCATTTATGTCTGTATACTACATGTGTAGAGTACTCACTGAGGCCAGAAGAATCAGATCTCCTGGGATTGGAGTTATGATTGTGAACTGACATGTGATATCAAACCGGCTAATCCTTTGGAATAGTGACCAATGTATACATGTATATCTGTGTATCAAATGCATGTAGCCATAAAGGGTATGGGGGTCTCCTGGGACTTGAATTATAAACTTGTAAGGTGTCAGGTAAGTGCTGGAAATTGAACCCAGATCATCTGGAAGAGCAGCTAGGACTCTTAATCACTCAGCAATCCCTCCAACCCTAGTGGCAGCTTAATGGAGAATGTTAGGATATGTTTCACCAATTGTTGGGTTATAATAATCTGAGGAAATCAGTAATTTGGAGGTATCTATATAGGTCCTCTCATGTAATATGTGCGAATTCTACATGTTTCTAAGAAGAGCCCTAGCTTGATGTAATTAAATTGCATAAATTAAATAGCAACTCATCTGTAAAATATAGCCATTCTTTTAGACCTTGAGTTTAATCTTCAGACTTGTTTTTGTTTTTGTTTATATGTTTGTTTTATTATTGGTGATTATGTTTCCTCACTGCTGATAAAAGAGCAATTTGTAATCTACCAAAGAGATTATAAGACTAGTGTTTAATATCCAATTATTTGTTAATTCTTCCTCAACTTATTATCTATTTATAAGGTCCATGAGATTTATTAATGATGACTCAATTTCATTATCCTAATAAGTGCCACCTTTCAGGTGTGTTCCAAAAGCCTGAATCCATCTCTTTTTTTCATTTACTATTGCCTTTTTTATTTTTATTAATATTTTTAATTGAAGAACTTTATTTTAAAAAATCAAAGATAAATGTACAAATTTTAAGCATTTTGCGTAAAAGTATACAAATACATTTTTGTCATTGCTTGGCTTTTTTTAATAAGGTTTAATAGTGTGCATTAAGATCTTACTAGTTACAATGAGCATAAAGTACATGTAAAACAGGATGTAACCTGAAATTAGTCAAGGTTTTCTTGGTATGTAAGGAGTAAACATAATGTTTTTTTCTTTTCTTTTAATTTCTTGAACTTCACACAGTATGTGAGTTGTTTCTGGGGTGTTCAGAGCTTTCTGAGGTTAGTATCCAATTATCAGTGACTGCATATTATGTCTGTTCTTTTGTGATTGGGTTATCTCGCTCAGGATGATATTCTCTAGATGCATCCATTTTCTTAAGAATTTCTTAAAGTCATTGTTTCTGATAGCTGAGTAGTACTCCATTGTGTAAATGTACCACAATTTTTTGTATCCATTCATCTACTGAAGGACATCTGGGTTCTTTCCAGATTCTGGCTATTATAAATAGAACTGCTATGTACATTGTGGTGCATGTGTCTTTGTTGTATGTTGGAGTATCTCTGGGGTAAATACCCAGAAGTGGAATAACTGGGTCTTCAGGTAGTAAGTACTATGTCCAATTTTCTGAGGAATCGCCAGACTGATTTCCAGAGTGGTTGTACTGAATCCATCTTTATTTGGTGTGCCTACACTGAAAAGGTCCTTCTAAGTTACGATGAGATTTTAACAATTCCACCACCACCACTTTGTGCCAGAGTAAGTCCATATTCTGCCTGCCACCTGGATTGGGGTTCATTGGCCTCTGGAGAGTTGGACCACAAATTTTGTGATCCAAACACAAAATGCTTTCACACCGTTTACCTTTAGAAGATAGAAAAGGTCATTTAAAAGCACAGACTCTGAGGTGGACACTGAAGCACAATGTGTTTGGTACCAAGGCACAGGAAATGGGATCGGCTAGAGGAGTCACTAGATAGGCATGCCAATGTGCTACCACATTGGTGAGGAGTTTCAGGAGTTAAAACTAGAAATTTCTGAGTTTAAATATAGCTGTTTTTCTCAGTCATTGGCTGAAGACTACCCCAGGAGCACGAAGTCTGTTAGTTGACTTTCCTTGTTGGCTTGTGAGAAGAGTATAATTTGTGATCCAAAGACTTGAAGGAAGATCTGTTTGGCCTTGGGCTTGTGTATTTAAGTTCTCAAATGACGAAATGAAAATGGCCAATAAATATTTGAAAAGATGTTCAATGCTCTTAGCCATGAGGGAAACTAAAACTGCCTTGAGTTTTTATCTCACCATAGCTAAAATGGCTGCAATAAGAATAGGAATATCAGGAGGATTAGGAAAATGGGAGAGGGGGAAACTGGGAAAGGGAATATCATTTGAAATGTAAATACATAATTATCCAATAAAAAGAAGAGGAGAAATGTTAATAAATGCCTGCAAAGATGTGGTAGAAAGAGAAAACCTTGTGTTCTGCTAATGGGACTATAGAATGATGATATTGTTATAGAAATCATCGTGGACATTTGTGGAAGAACTAACCCATGTGAGCCAGCTCCTCCACCTCTGTGTGTATACACTCTTGCCACAGAGAGGCCCACACCCCTGTATTTGTTGCTTCACTGTTTATTATAACTAAAATAAAAAATCAGCCTAGATGTCTACCAATGGATGAATAGATAAAGAAAATGTAACAAGTACATGCAATATGATTTTACTCAGCCATAAAAGAAAAATAGAATCATATTGAATGTGGGGGCTCACACTTGTTCTTGAAGTTGTTAGAACAGAAGAATTACCATGAGTTTGAAGCTAGCCTGAACTGAACAGAGAGTTGCAGGTCAACATAGTCTGCAGGGTGAAGCCCTGTCTCAAAATTCAATTAATTAATGTAATTTAATCATAGCAGTTGAGAGAAAGTAAAGAAAACTAGAAATCATCATGCTTAACAAAAATACTGCGTGATCCCTAGCATCTGAGGAGCCTATATTTAAATTTTTATATATGTGTATGTGTGTGTGTATATGAGTCGCAGTAGGGTTATGAGATTAAAAAATGGGACATGAATGGATAAGAAGCTATCTTGAAGGAGGAATGAGACAAGCAAAGAGCCCATCATGGAATACACATGATATGAGAACAAAATAAGGTTATTGAAGGGAGGAAGGGAGACAGTGAATGGGGTATAAGAAGTAGGAGGAAGAGTAAGGGGAGGGAAAAGTGATAGCAAGGTATACATGAAAAAGTCATGATGAAGCCCATTACCCCATATAGTAAATTTAGCACATTCTCGTTTAAAAACCTGAGATGAATCAAAAAGGAACTACATCTGGAAAATGCCCGCTAACCCAACTCCTCACTATCAGACTCATTTTTAAGGAATATCTAAATGTCATGTTTCCATAGCCAAGAATATTTTAAATTTTAAATAAAAAATAAGAATCAATCTAGTGAACTGAGAGCATTAAATATAAAAGACTATAGTAAAGCTATAAAATAAGACAGTGTGATATAGAAATGATCACAGGCAAATACATTAATGAGATAAAATTCAGCCCAGAAATAGAACCACACTATGTTCTCAATTAAGATTTGAAATAGAAGCTCTAATGTATTGAAGAAAAGGGGGGAAATCCTTTTAACACATGGTGGTAGTGCAGTGGATATTCATTTAGAAAAAATATAAATCTTAATCTCTACTTACACCTTACACAAAATTATTCTGAAATGGATTAAAGACCTAAATTTAAACTCCAAGGCCATAAAACTTCAGGAAGGAAGTGGAAAAGAGTGCTTCCATAGCAAAAAAGAAGGCAGATATCTTAAACAGAACCCAGAATGCAGCAACATTTCAAGGGGAAACTGTTCATTTAGACTGCATTATAGTCTGGGGATTCTGGTCATCAAGAAGCATCTGAAAAGGACAGGTTGAAAGGAAATGATAACATGTATACCTGATGAGTATTCTAGAGCTAGACAAGACAGATAGATAGACAGATAAATGGAGAGGGGAGAGAGAGGGAGATGGAGGGAGGAAGAGATATGAAAGGAGGAGAATGAGAGGAAGGGGTAGAGAGGGGCAAAGAGAGAGGGAAAGAGAAGGGGATAATTTACAAGAAAAATTCAGCTGGGCAGAAACTGTGATAGTTAAATATGGGATGCATGTGAATCATCAGTAATCCTAATAAAAAGCTTTCAGTGCCATTAGGCACCAAGAAAAAGACAAATGAAAACCAATAGTGTATTACTGGACATCTGTAAAAAACTAACTAAAATTTAAAAAACAAAATCCTAAATGACACCAAAGTTTGATGAGGATGTAAAAAGCCCAGAATTCTTCCTCTGGCTGTAAAGGGCTGTAAAACAGTGAAATACTTTGTAATACATTTTTTTTTTTACAGTTCAAATCTATCCCTCCTCTGTGACCCAATGACTGTGTTATCATGCCTACTTGCCCAAGTACAGTAAAATCATTGCATATACATATCCACAATGAAGAGGAACTCAGTAGTGCTTTCTCTTCTGTATCTTGGATGGCTCAGCAAAACACTGCTGACCTGAACAAGAAAAACAGACATGAAACTATACATTGCACTACTAAGTGAACATTAAGTTGCAGAGCAGACAAAACTTGGCATGAGTGGAGAAGGGAAAATAGAATAAGTTGCTGTCTCCAGGACAGCAAACAGGTATTTCCTAAGGAAATATGAAGCAGCTTTTTATAACAGTGGTTATAAATCTGTGGGTCATTATCCCTTTGGAATTAAATGACCTTTTCACGGGGTAACCTAAAACAATCAAAAATACACAGATATTTACCTTATTACAAGTTATAGCACTAGCAAAATTACAATTGTGAAGTTGCAATGAAAATACTTTTATAGTTGGAGGTCACCAAACATAAGGAACTCCATTAAACTATCACAGCATTAGGAAGGGTGAGAACCACAGCTCTAGAAGACTGAATTGTTATCTCTGTATTACTCGTGTTTAGAAAGGCTCATCACACTGTTCACTTCAGAAGTATGTGCCTTGCTACATTGACTTACACCACTTATTTTAAAAGTAGAGACAATTACAAACACCAAGCAAGACCATGTAAACTTCAAAGTGGCCACCTCTCATAGACAAGGAGAGATGGGGAATCTCAGACCCTATATGTGAGCAGTAACTCAGAACAAGGACATTAGAAATAGTATCAAAAGGCCATTTGCCACCGGAAACAGCTGAGATCAGAGAACACAGGCCTGGTGAGACTGCGCTACTTGTAGCCAGGGCACAGAGAGGGCTAGGCTTAGCGCGCACTAGGTGTGGCCCAATGGTTGGTTCAGGGGAGCAGGAACTTTGCCATAGAGAATTGGGTCCACCTAGAAGGCCCTTGCATGCAGACCAAACACTCAAGCCATGTGCCACCTAAAACAGCAGAGATCTAGGGACACAGGCCAGGTACACAGGAGAGATGGGAACCAATCACTGGAAACAAGATCACATATAATTACAGACATCAAGATAGCAAGAGGAAAGCAAAAGAACTTAGCCCAGAGAAACCAAGACAACCTGGCAAAAACAGAACCAAGCTCTCCCATCACAGCAAATAGCAGAACGCCAAACACTCCAGAAAAAAAGAGTAAGAAATCATACCCCAAGATGATGATGGAGATCTTTGACAAGAGCATGAATAAATCACTTAAACAAGAATGAGAAGAAAAGCAAAAAGAAAGAAGCTTTTAAGGAAGAAACAAAAAACACTCAAAGAAATCAAAGAACTAGAGGAAAACAGAACCAAAGAGATGAAGGAAATGAAGAAGGAATTTAAAATGGACATGGAAACAATAAAGAAAATATTAAAAGAAACAACCTTGGAGGTAGAAAACCTAAAAAAGAAATCAGAAGTCACAGATGCAAGCATCTCCAACAGACTACAAGAGATAGAAGAGAGAATCTCGGGGGCCAAAGATGACATTGAAAACATAAACAAAAGAGTCAGAGAAGATGCAATAGCCCAAAAGGTCCTAACCTGAAATATCCAGGAAATCCAGGACACAATAAGAAGACCAAACCTAAGGATAATAGGAATAGAAAAGGGCAAAGAATATCAACTAAGAGGCACAGTAAATATCTTCAATAAAATTGTAGAAGAAAACTTCCCTACCCTTAAGAATGAGATGACCATGAGCACAAAAGAAGCCTACAGAACTCCAAATAGAGTGGAACAGAAAAGAAATTCTTACCGACACATAATAGTCAAAATGCCAAGTGCCCAAAACAAAGAAAGAATACTAAAAGCAGTAAAGGAAAAATTCATGTAGCATATAAAGGCAAACCAATCAGAATCACATCCAACTTCTCAACAGAGACTATGAAAGCTAGAAGATCCTGGACAGACATCATGTAGACCCTAAGAGAACACAAGTGTCAGCCCAAGCTGCTATACGCAGCAAAACTCTCAATCACCATAGCTGGAGAAACCAAGATGTACCAGGACAAAACTAAATTTTCACAATATCTGACCACAAATCCAGCACTACAATGAATTAAAGGTGGAAAACCCAATACAAGGAAGGAAACTACATCCTAGCAAAAACAAGAAAATACCTAAGCAAGAAAATCAAAAGAAGAAAAACACAAAGGCAAAATTCTACCTCTAAAAGCAAAAATAGCTGGAAACAGCAACAACTATTCCTTAATATCTGTTAACATAAATAAACTCAATTCCCCAATAAAAAGACATAGACTATCACAGTGGACACATAAACAAAATCCAGCATTTTGCTGCATACAGGAAATTCATCTTAGAGACAAAGACAGACACTATCTCAGAGTAAAAGGTTAGGAAAAAAACCTTCCAAGCAAACAGCCCCAAGAAACAAGCTGGAGTAACCATTCTAATATTGAATAAAGTGGATTTTCAACCAAAAGTTATTTAAAAAGATAAAGAAGGACACTTTTTATTCATTACAGGGAAAATTTATCAGGAGAAACTCTCAATCCTTAACATATACGCTCTAAATACACTGATATTCATAAAAGAAACCCTACTAAAGCTCAAAAAATACATTGCACACCACACATAATAGTTGGAGACCTCAACCCCACTCTCATCAATGAACAGATTATGGAAACAGAAACTAAACAAGGACACAATAAAACTAACAGAGATTATGAACCAATTGGAATTGATAGACATCTACAGAAAATATCATCGTAAAACCAAAAAAAAAAAAAAAAAAAAAAACCTTCTTCTCAGCATCTCACAGCACCTTCTCCAAAACTGACCATATAATCGATTACAAAACAAGCCACAATAGAGATGAGAAGATTGAAATACTCCGATGCATCCTATCAGATCACCATGGTCTAAGGCTGGTCTTTAATAACAACAAAGACAACAAAAAGCCCATATACACATGGAAACTAAACAATGCTCTATTAAACAATAGCATGAACAAAGAAGAAATAATTAAAGAAATTAAGGATTTTCTAGAATTTAATGAAAATGAAAACACAACATAGCCAAACTTATGGGATGCAATGAAAACAGCACTGAGAGGAAAACTCATAGCTCTGAGTGCTTCTAAAAAGAAACTGGAGAGAGCATACATCAGCAACTTGACAGCACAGTTGAAAGATCTAGAACAAAAGGAAGCAGATACACCAAAGAGGAGTAGATAGCTAGAAATAATCAAATTTAGAGCAGAAATAGACTAAATAGAAACAAAAAGAACCATTCAAAGAATCAACAAAACCAAGAGCTGGTTCCTTGAGAAAATTAATAAGATTGATAAACCCTTAGCCATATTAACTAGAGGGAAAACAGAGAGTATCCAATTTAACAAAATGAGAAAGAAACTGGGGAAATTCAAAAAATCATCAGATACTATTACAAAAGCCTATAGTCAACAAAGCTGGAAAATCTGGAGGAAATGGATGAATTCCTAGACAGATATCAGATAGCTGTCAAACCAGAGTCAGGTAAACCATCTAAATAATTCCATAACACCTAAAGAAATAAAAGCAGTCATCCAAAGCCTCCCAACCAAAAAAAATTCCCAGGTCCAGATGGGTTCAGTGCACAATTCTATCACACATTTATTGACGACCTAATACCAATACTCTCCAAATTATTCCACAAAATAGAACACTATCTAACTCATTTTTGAGGCCACAATAACCCTTGTTCCTAAACCACACAAAGACCCTACAAGGAAAGAGAACTTCATACCAATCTCACTTATGAACATTGATCTAAAGATACTCAACAAAATCCTTGCAAACCGAATCCAAGAACACATCAAAACGATCATTCACCATGATCAAGTAGGCTTCATCCCTGAAGAAGGAAATCAAGGAAGATATAAGAAAATGGAAAGAACTGCCATGTTCATGGATTGGAAAGGCTAACATTATAAAAATGGCCATCTTACTAAAAGCATTCTACAGTTTCAATGCAATTTCTATCAAAATTCCAACCCAAATCTTGATAGAGTTGGAAAGAGCAATGTGCAATTTCATCTGGAATAACAAAAGACCTAGAAGAGCAAAATCCATCCTCAACAACAAGAAAACATCTGCAGGAATCACCATCTATGACCTCAAGCTATATTACAAAGCAATTGTGTTAAAAACTGCATGGTACTGGTATAGAGATAGGCACATAGATAAATGGAATAGAATAGAATATCCAGAAATAATCCCTCACCTATATGGTCACCTGACTTTTGACAAAGGAGCTGTAAACATTCAATGGAAAAAGTACAGCCTCTTTAACAAATGGTGTTGTTCCAACTGGCACTCAGCATGCAGAAGAATGAAAATAGACCCTTTCTTATCTCCTTGTACAAAACTCAAGTGCAAGTGGATCAAAGATCTCCACATTAAACAAGGTACACTGAAACTATTAGAAGAGAAAGTAGGGAAAACCTTAGAACACATAAGCACAGGAGAAAATTTCCTGAACTGAACACCAATGGCTTGTGCTCTAAGGTCAAATATTGACAAATGGGACTTAATGAGATTCCAAAGTTTCTGTAAGGCTAAACACACTGTCATGAAAACCAAATGGCAGCCAACAGATTGGGAAAAGATCTTTACCAACCCCACATCTGATAGAGGCCTAATATATAAGATATACAAAGAACTCAAGAAGTTAGACACCAGAGAATCAAACAACCCTATTAAAAAAATGGGGTACAGAGTTAAACAAAAAGTTCTCAATTGAGGAATATCGAATGGCTGAGAAGCATCTAAGAAAGTGCTTGACATCCTTAGTTATCAGGGAAATGCAAATCAAAAAAAAAAAAAAAAAAAAAAAAAAAAAAAAAAAAAAAAAAAAAAAACCCTGAGATTACACCTTACACCAACCGGAATGGCTAAGATCAAATATTCAGATGATAGCAAATGCTGGTGAGGATGCAGAGAAAGAGGAACACTTCTCCACTGTTGGCGGGGTTGTAAACTGGTACAGCCACTCTGGAAATCTTCAGAATGTTGGGCACAGTACTACCTGAAGATCCAGTTATTCCACTTCTGAGCATATACCCCAGAGAAGCTCCAACATACAACAAAGACACATGCAACACAATGTTAATTGCAGCCCTGCTTATAATAGCCAGAAGGTGGAAAGAACCGAGATGTCCTTCAGTAGATGAATGAATACGAAAATTGTGGTATATTTACACAATTGAGTACTACTCAGCTATCAGAAACAATGACTTAACAAAATTATTAAGAAAATGGATGCATCTAGAGAGTATCATCCTGAGTGAGATAACCCAGTCACAAAAGAATAGACATAATGATGTGCAGTCACTGATAATGGGATACAAACCCCAGGAAGCTCTGAACACCCCAGAAACAACTCACAGACTATATGAAGTTCAAGAAAAACAAAGGCAAAAAAAATAAAAAAATAATTATGTTTAATCTTTACACACCAAGAAAACTTTGACTTTTCCAAGTTACATCTTGTTTTGCATGATCTTTATGGTGATTGTAACTAGTAAGATTTTTAATGCATACTATCAAACCTATAAAAAATCAAGTACTGACAAAAATGTATTCATATACTTTCATGCAAAAATGCTTTTAAAATATGTACATTTATCTGTTTTTTAAAATAAAGTTGTTCAATTAAAAAAAAAGAAATGCAAATACATAAATATCCAAAAATAGCTTAAAAAATGAAAGAATAAAAACAGTTGCAAGCAAGCAAAGAAACAATCAAATGAAAAGGACCAAACAAACAAACAAAAACATCTACTCTCATGCAAATAATTATTATATGATATATTACTATTAAAATTACTATACATGTATTTAAGCAATAAACTTCAGGTATATGACAGTGGGGGGAAAAAGAAGTAGTATCAATAACTAATATGTGTATACCCAGTGGCTCAGGATCTCTAATGGTAGGCATGCTTCATACAGAAATCTCTATACACACACATGTGTGCATACATATAGTGCCACTCTTTACATTGTACCATACACAGAGCCACCACAGGATATGCAATATTACGTTGATTTTGGAACTGTTCCTGTGGTCATCAGGAGTAGAACAAAATGAAATATTATCTAATAAGAGAATGAAGAGCTCACAAATAAAGGGAATAACATGGATAACTCCTAGAAAGCCTGACACACACATGGTGCATTTCCCCACACGTGAGCACATCAATGGGCAGCCCAGAATGCCCTGTCACTTCTTGGATGATGACTTTACCAGTTTAGCCTTGTGCTCCTTCACCTTAATGCTGCCTCACACATCTAATATCATAAAATCATTTCTCTGTTACTTTGTCAACTTTATTATTAGTTTAGTTATTTACTTTCCCATGAATCGTTTGCACTTTCTGTGTTCCTGATATACATTGCTTCAGTGAAATTTAGAAAAGTGGGTTGCCTACTTTCTTATGACATTATATGGAAAACCCTAAAGAATCCATTGAAAACCATTAGAAAAATAGTCAAAATCAATAACAAAACTCAATAGTATTTCTGCTCACTTACAATAAACTATCCATAAGTAAATCAATAATAGAGATGTTAGACTAGTGGTCTATGATATATCTTCAAAAGTCACAACCATATAGCTTTTCCGAGTCATTTCTCAAAAATGAAACAAAAAAAAAAAATGAAATGCTGCTTCTTCTTTGTAATTGGAATGAGGTTGATATGGATTTACTGTTAAAGACATGAGTTTCCGAAATAGACAGCTCAGGATTACTTAAGCTAATAATCTCCATTTACTCTGTTTTTTTTTTTTTTCTTGTCTTATAAGCATTGATCCAGCAGTTATCCAGATCTCACCCTACTTTCTTAGAATATTCAGAAATACTTATCTAGCTCACAGATTTTTTGAACTTCCCTTCATAAGCATTGCACATGTACTCAATTTGGAGCAGTTTTCTCCTTGCTCATCTCAGATATGGAGACAGAACATAAGACTGTTATAGGATACTGAAGATCACACCAGATGGAAAGGGGATGACATCTAAATCACAGTCACTGACCTAGAGATGTAGAGCTCAACCTCAGAGGGGTTGTCCCTGGTTATACCCTGAGGGAAGGAGCTGAATCTTAGGAGGGGGTTGCCAGGTATTCAGATCCTTCTAAAGCCCTGCTCTGCTCCTCACTGCTCTCCAGTGTGTTCTACTGTGTTCCACTGGGATGCACATATTTTCTGGGACCTTGCCCATTCTCAGAACTGGAAAAGCCAGGCAAGTCCAGTGTCACTGGCAGCAGCTGATGATGAAGACACAAGTTATTCAGGAACACATGAGGTCATTCTACACAGAAGGTAGATCAGTGAGTGGTTCATCTGGTTAGGATTCTGTGATCATTTCAACGCAGATATTTTAAGGGGATGTGAACAGCCAACAGAACAGAAGCACCAAAGCCTCCCTTTCCTTGAGGTAAACCAGCCCTAGGAGGCCAGAATGCTGGTCTTCACATTTTAATGCTGCTTCTCCTGAGTGCTCAAAAGTTTCTCTCCCACGGCTTTTGAAAGGTCTGCCATCATTCCACACTAGTCCACTGCACATTAAAGAGGGGCCTCCAGTTCCCCCTCAAAGCCCTCAGCCTAGTAGCTTTATTTAGCTATGGGAAGGAAGTGGCCCTCTCTCTTTCATAGAACTGACAATATTTTGTAGAAAATATTAGGGAATTTATTTTCATGTCTTCTCCAGGAGTATCAGGACCTTACATTTACCTTCAGTGGGAAGCTTCCCTTGAGGCAGGTTGGAGCAGGAGGAAGTTTATGTGTGAGAAACCCAGCCAAGACCACATATAATCCTTACAATGGCTCCATGGGGAGGATTATCACTGCTTTATACATAAACAAAGGATCAGGAGTATTGATCAAAAACACAGTGTGAGAAAGGCAGAGCTGTAAGCCAAGCTAAGGCATGCCTCACATGGGGGAGCACACCTTTTTACCTGTCACTCAACAAATATCTAAACCCCACTCAAGGGGCCAGGGTGGTCTGAGAGAGTGCAAGGATAGGCCAGATGAACCTCCTGCTGTACTGGCATTTTGAAAGGCACTTAAGTGGGGGGAAAACCTGGAAAGGAATATTGTGGCTACAGGGACAGCAGAGGTCAGTGAATTTGCTCAGAAGCTGAAATTAGTATTTTTAAAGAGTATTGAGATAGCATCATTGTTTAACCATCTCAGTGTCCCACATACACAATTTGATGTTTTCATGTGTCTTTTCCCAGGAACCGGTCATACTATCAACATTATGAACAAATCCGACATCCTAACCTCTGTCAAAGCTTCTTCCAGCTCTTCTACATTCTCTTCCTTCACCTTTGCAGCCTTTGCAATCCTCGGGCAGCTGGGCATTGGCTTTTGTCACAGTAGCTTAGTTAACAGTCTGCATTTTATGTACGTGGAATTGGCTTCTGCCACTCAGTGTAATGGATCATAGATTTACCCATGCTTTTCCTTGCAAGGGCTATTTATTCATTATTATTGCTGAGTAGCATCCCACTATATGAATACATCCTGGTTTGCTTATCCATTCATCTATTAGTGGATATTTTGACTGTCTCCAGCTGATGACTATAATAAAGCAAGTCACTATTGTGTATTCATCATGTACGTTAAAGCAAGATGAGGTCATAGGTCTGAAGGTACGTGGTCCTGTCTGAAATTTCTCTGCTGATGAACTGTGGCAAAGAGCAAGAAGCACTTATTTGATTACTTCCTTCCTGCCCTATCCTATTTGGTAATTCATAGCTGCTTCCCTGTGTTGCCAGTGTCACTCATTAGTTCAGACACTGCTCCCCATACTCAGATGTGTAATTTTATGCATCTATTTGACAGGAGTAAGGTATCCCTAGCTACTCATCATTATTTCTGGGCTTGGTGAGCAAAGGAACTGTTTCCAGGAAAGCTTTGCATTTTCATAAGAAGACTGGGAAAAGACTTGCTTCCTCCTACATGGATGGTATCACCCCACCCTTTGAGGCTGGAATACAATGAACTGGTTGAGAAATGAGACTGCAGACTGTAGCTGAGTGAAAACCATTTAACATTCTTCCTCCCTGATTATCAGTGCTCCTGGTTCTCCAGATTTCAGACTCAAAAAAAAAAAAAAAAAAAAACTCACTTTGTTTACTAGCAAACAGAAGATTTTAGGATTCCTCAGCCTCCATAATTAAGAAAAACAATTCCTACCGTTAATCTCCTTTTATAGATAGATCTATATCTTTGTCATTGGCTCTCTTTCTCTAGAGAGCCCTCACAAGTACACATGGTTATGCACAGACATGAATCACACTATCTTATCCTTGTCTTACAGAGACACTGATTATAGCCATTTCCCACAAGGCTAGTGAACACAAGTCAAGCAGAGACAGCATCAAGTCCTTAATGTGGCCTATTAATGCCAAGTGGTCAGGCCCTAACCCAGAGGCCTCAGCGCTAACTCTAAAGGCTTTGATCAAAGACTAAGTGCACCCCATTCTGCCACACATCCTGGGAAAGCATCAGACATGCCAGGATAACCTAGGATGGAAATTTACCATAACAAAAGAGGAAGTCAGCTGCTTGACATATCTTTCCCATCCTTCCTAGTTTACCCATCACTGTAGTGCATCAAGTTGACTTCAATGGAAGCCAAGGAGCTAATCGAATCCTTAATGATAAGAACAATAGAGTAAGAAAAACTCTTCTTACCTTGCAGTCCTTTTCCCTAGGACTGTGACATTGTTAAGATCTCTGTCTAGTGTGACATCAGAAGCCCAGCTCACCTATCATCTCAGATGAAGCAGGCTTGCCCTCTATTAAAAATATACATGAATTCCTTTGTATCAGTTTATGCAAGTCAGTCCCTAGCTTGACAAATTGATGCCTTACAGTACACTTGATTAAAATACTAAACCACAGGGCAAGGGAGTCAGATCAGTCAGTTAAGTGCTTGCTTCAGAAGCATAAGGAGTTGTGTTTGATCCTTGGACTTCACATATACAAAACAAAATCCAGGCTCACTAGCACAGAACTGTAATTTCAGTGATGGTGGAGCCTAGATGGGTAGATCATTAGGGATGCTGGGTGTGGTGGATTCAATAAGATACACCCCTAGAAGTCTTGGATATGTAAATAATTGGTCCTCACATGGTGGCAGTTTGGAAGAATTAGGAGGTCAGGCCTTGCTGAAGGAAGTGTGTCCCTGGGGGCAGGCTTTGAAGTTTTTGAAGACTTGACTCATTCTGAATTAGCTCCCTCTGCTTCCTGCTTATGGTTAGAGATATGAGCTTCCAACTACTGTCCCAACCAGGTGCCACTAAACTAACACCTCTCCCCTCCATCATTAACTCTAACTCTCTGGATTTGTAAGCCCAAAATAAACCTTTTTTTTTTCCTATAAGCTCCTTTGATCATAGTATTTAATCACAGCAGAGAAGTAGTAAGACTAACTAGGGTCAGCCTAACCTAAAAAAGAAGTTCCAAGCCAGCAAAAACACACCTCGAAAATTAAGGAGGATGAATCCTGAGGAACAATACCTGAGGTTGTCCTCTGACCTTTACATATACTGTTCAAAGTGAGGACCCCCAAGCTCCTTCCTAGGAACAGCAACACCCCAAATCACTCACAAGAAGGAGTCTGTATGCAAACTGCAAGTGGTTTTTATTCCAAGCGTGCTGGGGCCCACAGTCATACACCATGCAGGGGTAGAGGACTGTGGACCCTGAGTGCACAATTGGGACAGCTTTTATAGGATTCACAAGGCCGCAAATCCCAAACCAATCATGGCAAAGCCTGAGAATTACAAACCAATCATTTTAAATTATCTAAGCCCTCACTTTCTAGGCCAATCATTGTAAACCATCTAAACCCAAGCTCCAGGGACCAAGCATGCTAAACTATCTAAGCCTGCACTTCGGGACCAATCGTGTTAAACTATCTAAGCCTGCGCTCCATGAACTAATCAGTTCCCTATAGTCTCAGAGGTCTGTTATTGTGTGGCCTCCTGGGTGGGGGTGACAATGGCAGTCAGGATAAGTCACTAGGGCAGGGGGTTTCTATGGTGCAAGCAATTTGCAGATGCCAGATAAGCGGTTAAGTCAGTTTATCTCCTCTTAACTTACTAGGCCCAGCTCGCATATCCAAGGGCCTGTCCTATGCTCTTTCACCCAGTTTCATACAGACTACAGACAGCAAGCTCCGGAACAGCAAGGAGTGTGGCCTTATATCTACTTATTGGCAGAGAGCAGGGTCTGGAACTTGAGGTATTTAGAGCTACTTAGGCGCGGGCATTAAGGCTTCTTTAGAGAGAGGTAGCTTGTGGGTCCTTGGGGAAGTTAGGCTCTATTTTTTTAATCTTACATGCACAAAGATGCACCAACACAGCATCAACATGGATACATATACATGTGTTCATATGCACAAAATTAAATTATTAAATAAATGATAGATAAATACAATCTATTTGGTATGATTTCTGTGAAAGCCACAGCCTTTTTCTAGGTTTCATGGTCCTATCTACTGTCTCTCTATACAATCGTCTCTGAGGCTATCATTGATTGGGTGGTTTAAGGCTGGCTGCACAAAGCAGGCAAGTTCATCTAGCCACCAGAACAAAGGAATATGAGCTCAGTTCAACATACCCCATTTTGTTTCTGTCATCAGTGTGTAGTGCAAGGTGGTAAAGAATTGGCAGGGCTTCCAACGAGTTATCTGGGCCAACAGCTTCTTGATTGTGTTAATTCTTTTGTAATTTTAGTAGATGCATGTGGACAAATGTATCCCAAACTTGGAACTGCTTTCTACTGTGGGCACTGAATGGAGACACAGCCTTTCTCATGTTCTAATATGACGACTGGAAGAAAACCTCAAACCACACCTGCATTTTAGCATGCATCTGTCCTTGATAGTAGGGTCATGTGTTTTCTCATGCTTGGAAGAGACTGCTTACAATGTCACTGGAATGCCATTTGTAGACTTTCTAAAGCAGGAGGCACATTTCAGGGACGGTAGCAAGAACTGCACAGCCATTGGTGTCTCTTTAGATAGTTCCGGCTGCCTTTTATGTTACTTGTATAACTTTAGACAGAATGCATATCCTCTTTGGTTCTCTGGAAAAAATAAAAATAGTAACATTTTCTCAAGTGCTTAGGACTGCATGAGAAAGCACTTAGAGTGCTTACCAGGGGCCCATAATACCAGCAGGAAGTGGAAGCCTGAGAATTCTCTTCTGCTGCTTTCCTCTGCTTCTTGATCCTCAGATATGTAGTTGGACTACAACCCACTGAGGGATGCCTAGTTTCTTGCTTTGGAAAGAAAACATCCAGAGTAAAGCCATGCTGAGTCCAGTTGATATTCTGCATGGATTAAGCTATTTACAGGCATTTGCAACCACAGCTGGAGATGGAAAGAATGACTTATGCTCCTGTCCCATCTGGTCCAGTACAGTAGAACTCCATGGGATGTATCACACTGACAAATGTATGCTCATAGACACAGAACCATGAGAAACATGGTGTCCATGGACATTAGGCTTTTATTCATAGTCATGTCACAAGGTACAGGACTCTGTGATTGCTATAGGCCTAAGTACGAGGGCAGAGGATCCAAGATACAACTCTAAATGCCTACCCCATTTTGATCACACAAACAAAAAAAAAAAAAAAATGACAGGCTACGTTACATGCTTCTGGCAGTGGCAATTTTGGAAAATCCTGGGACCACAGGATAATATTCAGCAGAAGACATTTTCAACATCCCCATTCAGTTCTGCTGTATCATCTACTTGACATGTCACCAACTTATTTTCTCTTTTCATTTACAGATATGTCTATGTTGGCAGTCTAAGTTTATACCAACCTCTGTTACAGTCAATAAAGTTCTATAGGGACACAAAGATATCTATTTGTGTCTGCGTTGCCTATGTCTAAGATTGTGCCATAACGTCAGAATTGAATAGTAGTGACAGAGACCTTATTGCCTACAAAGCCTAAACTGCTTGCTGTCTGATCCTTTACAATAAAAACTCTGCTGACTCCTGTCATGACAATAGATTACACAAGCTAAACCCAATCTGTGGTCCATAAAACACTATAATCGCAGAACTGAATTAACGTAATGGGGTTTTTTTTTCAGGACAAAAGTCTCAGAGTTTAGTAAGAGCCTTCTCTTTATGCAGGGAAGTTTCTGGAAAAATACTCAGAAACCACATTAGGCTTCTGCATGCTGTATATTTCCAGAGAAAGGAATGTTGTGGTCTGAGTGTCCTAGTCTCAGTTTTTAAAGAAACCTAAGGCAGGAATCGTAGGCGTTACTACCTTTTAAGAAAGCAAATTGAGTATGCCAGAAGGACAAGGGGAGAAGAAGAGAAAGAAGTCTGCATTACCTGTGATGGATTCCATTACACATGCCTGTTATTGACCCCTGTGAACACTACCTCAGGATTGCCTTTGGCACAAGACACATTATTCTCAGGGAGGGCCCCATGGTGATTACAGGCATTATGAGGTGCAGGTGTGCCTTCCTGCAGTCAGAACCCTGTGGATGTGTTGGCCAGAGATTCAGCTACAAGAAAAAGTTAGTTGGAAAGCCCTGAAGTCACAGCCTTGAATTCTGAAATCAGCCAAGAAAGTGTTCTGAGTGTCCCAGGGCTATCTGGCCTCTGTTTGGGGGAGTGTTGAACTGTTTATGTGAGAAAATACCAACATTCCTCAAAATGGTCTACATTTTTCAGACCATGCTTGCTCATCTCCTTCTACAACCCACAACTCTGAGCCTTCCTGTAGCTGTTAATATTGATTCCCAACTTGCAAATATTTTGAATCACTTTTGAGTTGAACCTCAGGACGTGTCTCTAAGGGGTTTCAAATTTAGGTTAACTGAAGTAAGAAAACCCACCCCAAATATGAGCATCCTGAACAGACTACAAAGAGGAAAGCTGAGTACACCTCAACAGTCATCATCCTCTGCTTCCTGATTGTAGACATGATGAGACCAGCTACCTCACATTCCAGCACCGTGACCCCTGTCCAGTTAAACTCTACTCTCAATCTGTAAGCCTAAATAAACTCTTTCCTCTTTAAGTTGTTTTTGTTAGGTATTTAGTTACAGCAATGAGAAAAGTAAATAGTCCTTTGCTATGGTTATATCCATAAATCACTGACACTTTATCTTTTTTTCTGGTTCCCAAGAGAGAGTTTCTTTCTGCAACAGCCTGGCTTTCCTGGAACTCACATTGTAGACTATACTAGCCTTGAACTCACAGAGATTCACTTGTCTCTGTCTCCTGAGTTCTAGGATTAAATGTGTGCACCAACAACAACAACCAGCTAGCACAGTGACCTTTCCTTACTCTCCTCTGAGCCAGTGGCTTCTTTACCTCATCAATAGTCAGCCAAGTTCAGTGAAAACAATGGAAATCTCCAGACCAAAGACATAGGTTACACAACTTCTGCAAGTGTCTATCTTCTTAAGTCCAGAATGAAGCAGGCAGGATAGGGTGACATGTGGAATTACAAAGCAACTCCTGCTGAAGTCATGGTCACAATAGATTGTGACTGCTGTTTATTTTTCAATGTCAGTGACACTGCTACTTTATTTCCACGACTTTCTCTCTTTACTATATCACCTACTGCACAATTTTATCTTTCCCTTCCTTTCAAGTCCAGATAAATCAAAGATCTTGGGTCCTACTTGTTACTTACCTTCTTTGGGTCTGTGGATTGTAGCAGGGTTATCCTGTACATTATGGCTAACATCTACTTAAAAGTTAGTATATACTATGTTTGCCTTCCTGGGTTTGGGTTACCTCCCTCAGGATGATCTTCTCTAATTGCATCCATTTGCCTGAAAATTTCATGATGTCATTGTTTGTAATATCTGAATAATACTCTTTTGTGTAAATGTACCATATTTCCTTTATTCCCTTTAGTTGAAAGACATGGATAGTAATTTCAGTTCTTTGATATTACACATAAAGTTGCTATGAACATAGTAGAGCAAGTATTCTTGTGGTATGGTAAAACATTTCTTGGATATATGCCCTTGAGTAGTATAGATGGGTCTTGAGGTAAAACTATTCCTAATTTTCTGAGAAACTGCTAAATTGACTTACAAAGTGGTCGAACAAGTTTTTACTTCCACCAGCAATGAAAAAGTGTTCACTTTGCTCCACAACCTCACCAGCATGTGCTGTCTCCTGAGGTTTTTTGTTTTTGTTTTTGTTTTTTTAATTTTGGCTATTCTGATGGGTATAAGACAGAATCTCAGAGTAGTTTTGATTTGCATTTTCCTGATGACTGAGCAGGTTGAACATTTAAAGGCTTTTTCGCCATTACAGAATCCTTTCTTGAGAATTCTGTTTAGCTCTCCACCCCATTTTTTAATTAAGGTTATTTGGTTTATTGTTGTCTAGGTTCTTACTATCTATATATATTTTGTATATCAGCCCTCTGTCAGATGTAGTGTTGGTGAAGCTCTTTTTCCATTCTATAGGCTGTCATGTCATCTTTTTGAGAGTGTTATTCAACTTACAAAAGCTTTTCAGTTTCATGAGTTTCCATTTATCAATTGTTGATCTTAGTGACTGAGCTATTGATATTCTTTTCATGATGTTGTCTTCTGTGCCAATGTGTTCAAAGTTATTTTCCATTTTCTCTCCTATCAGATTTAGTGGTATTATGTTAAAAAAGAAAGCATCTAATTGGGGGCTTGCTTACAATTTCAGAGGCTTAGCCCATTATCATAATTGTAGGAAGAATGGCACCACACATTTCAGTGGAACAGCTGAGAATTATATCCTGATCCAAAGGCACAAAGATGGAGAAGAGAGCCTGGCAAGAGAACTTCTGAGAACAAGATCACACCTAATCCAACAAGGACAAACCTATATGAGCTTATGGCCACCCTTATCTAAACCACCACAGATGCCCATCTCCCAGAATCTTCACCATTCTCCTGGTCTAAGTACATTTCATTCCTTGTCTTTATCTAGGACTTTCATGTCTATATCTGATCTACCTATTAAGCACCTGAAAGCTGACTCTGAAACCTATTTAACATTTCCAGTTGGTACCCCTTCAGGTACAGTAATTAATCATCTCTAAACCTAAATTTTCTTATTTTGTCTTAGATAGGGTCAGTATAATCTTTCCACCCAATGCTGTGCAGAACAAAGGTGATCACAGAAAGTTATGCATCACTGTATGAAGCAACAGAAAGACAGACAACCAGATACCCTGAACTGGCATTATTATACTGGGTATTCCATACTACACCAAGTGATGGGTAAGATTTGTTGGTTTTGAGCCTATTTATAATACCCATTATAAATATGAGAATTACACAGTATGATGCTGAGAAGACTAAGGTTGTAAACAGAGCAGTGAAGTGCATATACATCTCCTGGTTCCCTGTGCCTGAATGCCCTCTGCTCTCCTACATCTCTATTTTGCTCACGATATGGATGGTAATACCAACAAGTGTTCACACTGCCTTTCTGGCTATCCCTCACCAGCCATCCCTATTCTAATACTGTGTGGACTGGGACAGTTGTATTTTCCTCTAGGAACTGGCAGGTGTACTTCAGTGTGTGTTGGCTTTTCCCTCATCACTCGCAGCCAAAGATTTCCTCTTCTCTCTCCCCCACAGCACTTTATGTTCTCAGTGTTATCAAAGCACCTATGACGTGGTGTGATACTGTGCTTTGGGAGCCCATTTTTCTTGGCTGTTATTATTTTCACAGTTTGAGGATCAAAGCTCAGGACTCATGCATGCTAAGCACGTGCTGTAGCACTGAGCTACATGCCCATTCTGCGAGCTCTGAGTTTGTCGTCTCTGCTGGATCACCAGTTCTGGGTCAGCAGGAAACTGACTAGTTTATTTCTGTGTGCACCACATGCAAACAAAATGCCTGCCAGAACAAGAAGTCAATAAGTCCTATAAGAGAAGTTGAACTGAGTGAGTGCATGACTTGCCAAGGCTTTGGCCCTTTGAACATGTGATGTGAGAAAGAACCCGGGAGCCAACAAAGGACCAATGACTGTGACTATGAAATAAAGAGGCATACACGAGGAAGCTGCACAACAGGAAAAGGTGAACAAAAAATGGGAGCCTTACATCTCCACTAAAAGTCTTAATATTAAGCATACCAGTGGTGGTAAGGCAACAGTAGCCTGGGACCCTTTACAATGGT
Organism: Micromys minutus; assembly: GCF_963924665.1. Lineage (NCBI taxonomy): Eukaryota > Metazoa > Chordata > Mammalia > Rodentia > Muridae > Micromys > Micromys minutus. Next base: position 23,401,984 of record NC_137981.1, on the reverse strand, counting down.
ATTACAAACAGGATGTCCTTGACATCCTTGGGGGCTAATATCTTTCACAAAATTTGGTGCTTCAATATGCATCTGAATGCATAAAGAAAAGGAGCTGTTCCTACTGGAATTTAAGAACTCTCATGTATTCTCTAAATGTCCATATTTCAACAATACTCATAAGACTTTCTCAAAGGCATAAGGGTATGTACACACCAGAGTGCCTGAGATGAGATGACTTCTGTCTGTGTATTCAGGGGTGCAAGAAATGGTTGTTTCTCTATAGAGGAGAAATCAGAGTAAATCTGCATGCTCACCGGGGCAGCAAAATTTTCAGGACCTCAAAGTAGAAAGGGAAGTTTGATCACAGCTAATGCACTGTCTCCCCCAAATCTACTGAACTACAGCAAAGGATTCTGTTCAAATGAGTAACCCTGAAACACTACGTGTGGTAGATCACACTGATAATTCCAGCACTCAGGAAGTAAAGTTAGGAGGGGCAGGAGCTCAAAGCCATTCTTAGCTATATAGCAAGTTCCATCCTGGGCAGGATGAGACTGTGTGCAAAAGATGAAGTAGAAGAAGAAAAAGAAAAAATCACTAGAAATAAGAGGAGAGAAAACACTAATTTTGAAAGCTGAGAGGCAGTTGGGGGAGTGGTAACAGTCTTGGCTTTGTAGAGCCAACACTGGAGAGAGCCAGGGATTGATCCAAATGAGAATGTAGAGTCCTGGAGAGGCGTAAGAGTCTACAGTAGGGTGGAAGTAGGGTGGGACAGTGGGGAGGCTAAGCAAAGGAGTGTAAATTGCCTGAAAGCTCTGTTACTATCACAGCCACCACCAGCTGTGTGACATCATCAAATGAGCTATTCGGGAGCCTAGCTGCCTGGCTGTAAGTGCCAGCTGGTAGTTTACGGCCAGGAGGTCCTGGGCCAGTGGCATCAGTACTTGGTGCTCCAGTTTCTGCATCTCAGAACCAGAATAATAAAACTTCCTTCCTCTCTTTCTTTAAAGCCAGGATTTGGAAAATATGTTCACCTCCATATGGCATATAGTAAATTCTTATTTTTCAAAAAAGTAAATAAATAGATTTTTTTTTCACTCTCAACTATACTCTACTAAAAACTAGCCTCTTCCTGAAAACAAGGAGATTGAAAAGTTTTGCTCCAAGAATGGAAGAAACTCTAAGTTGGGACTGCAAAGTATATTTTAAATACGTATTGTATGTGGGAAAATGGGCTTTAGGTATCTCACAGATTATAAATAAACTATCACTTTCTTTGTGAAAATCTGAAAACTGGTACACAACCCATCTTTTCCAGAAGAAGTCCTGAGGAGCCCTTCCTGGAAAATCCAGCTACGCAGAGTGGACAGCAGCAAGGACCCCAATCTACATGGCTCTGGTAACATTCCCAAACTGCCCTCTCATAACAGTGCTCACTGCCTGGGAGCTATATTCAGACATTAAAAGCTTATGATGGCCTTCTAAGCCATCTGACTGTCCTTACACTTGACCAAACAACCACTCAAGATGGGAGGATATCCTTTGAGATGGATAAAAAGGACAAAGTCCCAAACAGACAAGAAAAGCGAGTAGAAAAAAAGAAGATTACTATCAAAGGGAAAAAAAAATGTCAAGTGATTTAAAAAAAAAAAAAGAGGGGAGGGAGTGGAAAAAGTTTTTTCTTAGCAATTGAAAACATTAAAGCAGGATCTGAGAATTACCAAGTTTGAAAGGCAAATTTAAGATATCACAGAAAGCCAAAAGCCAGCAGACACACCAAAAAAGATAAAAAAGTCTTTTTTAACTTTAAAACAAAAGGGTAATATTATTTTTAGAAAAAAATACATGAGAGATAATTATTAGTAAAGTAACTCAAGCAAATTTCCAAGAAGTAAAAAATGTGAGTTCCAGAATGAATCGCTTTATCCAAAGTCCAGAATCAGACGCATCCCAAATCAGCTCAATGACATTTTATAAAAATGAGAGTGAAGAGAAGATTCTAGATGTTTTCAGAAAGAAAGCACAGTCAGATATACCACACAGAGAAGCAGGTAATCTTGTAACTTTAAACAACTGAACTAGATACTAAAAGCAATAAAAATATAGGTTCATGTCCTAAAAGAAATATTTTTTCCAATTCATATTGAAATTTATACTCATGGAAAACTCTCAATCCAATATAGGAACTGGATAAAAAAAAAGTTTACATGATATAACTTTTCACAAAACTTACCTTTCTAGTGTTTGAAGAGTACTAAATGCAGAGCTTGTCAGTAGCTAATGTTAAACTTCACAGAACAGTCAAAGAACAGAAGCAAAAGAATCCTACCTGAACTGGTGTACAGGGTGGGAGTTTGGAATCTTCCTTAAGCTTTCAGTACTGATCTGCTTGCTAAGCCTTGCCTGATAAAGATGGACTGTCAGAACCAAAAATATTAAACTTAATTTAAGTAATTTAATTGAATCCCAGAACCAAAAAAAAAAAAAAAATACAGAATCGAGAAAATACTCAGCATTCAACAAATTAAAAAAAAAAAAAAATAAGTACATGGGAAGCTCGCATTGATGGATTTAGATTAGCCACTTGGAGAAATCAAGAAGAAAGGGGAACAGGGGTGATTTAAAGATGTTTCAATAGAAAATGTCCAAAATTGTATGTAAGGAGAAAACCTGCCAAAAGAATAAACATCATGTTAATGAGGTATGCAAATATTTCACAAAGACTCCTGTAATTATAGTCTTTGGAGAAAAAAAAGCATGTTTGACAAAAAAAAAATGTTTTGATGAAATAACCCAAAACTTTTCAAACTGATAACATTATAAAACTCTACATCCTAGTGCTTAAAGAGCAAAAACACAAGGAGCGTGGAGAAACCAGCAGTAAAGCCCACTGCCACTGAAAATCAATAAAGATGAAAATCTTAACAGCACCCAGAGAGATAAAGAGAAACTGAAATAAAGAGACAGTACACTTCGCAGTCAGAGAGGAGCAACTGGGACAACAGGGAACATCTCTGCAATGCTAAAAGGAAAGCAAAAAACAGAAACCAAGTATACAGGCACTGAAAATATCCCTCAAATGAAGGCAAAAGGAAAACAAGCCAGACATACAAAAGCAGAGAGAATCCATTATGATCAAACACACACTACAGCAAACAGCTCAGAATATAGTAACGTGGAACAAATGTGATCCCAGAGAGGATGTGGGTCCACGAAAACCACCAAAGGCCACCAAAAGTGGAAATGGTGGTTGTGAGGAGGGGATTTAATCATGTGTTTAAAATCTCTTTTAAAATTTCTGATTGTTTAAAGTAAAAGTAATGTACTAGACTAATATATGTAGAACTTCAGTGTTTGAAAACAAAAGTACCGGGCTAAAAGGTAAAATATTGGAAGAACGGTATGGTAAAGATGTGATGGACGACAGATACTATACATTTTAAAATAACCACAAACCATTCAATACATAAGCATAACTAATTTGGTGACACATTAGATAAATGAAGTAATCATCAAACACATTCTATCTGAAATAAAGCAGAAGAAAGTGGGCAGAAAACATGAAATGATTGAAAATGTATTAGCAAATTGTTGTTTAAACTCAACCATATTGCTAATCATATTAAAGGTAGATGAGTTAGCCATTCCAATAAAATGCAAAATAAAAAGCTATCAAACTGAGTTTTAAGATGAAAGATCTGGGGCTGGAGGGATGGCTCAGTGGTTAAGAGCACCGACTGCTCTTCCAGAGGTCCTGAGTTCAATTCCCAGCAACCACATGGTGGCTCACAACCATCTATAATGGGATCTGATGCCACACCAGAAGAGGTGTGTCTGAAGACAGCTACAGTGTACTTACTTATAATAAATAAATAATTTAAAAAGAAATAAAAAAGATGAAAGATCACCAAATATTCAGTTATGCATAGATCAAAGAAAAAACAAAAACCAACCAGATGAGTTACGAACTGAAAACATAACATACCAAAAGTTACAGAAAGCAACCCATGCTGTCAAATGATGCAGACATTCCCTTGCTAGGTGTTTACATAAAATAATTAACAATCTGGGCTGGAGAGCCACTCAGCAGTTAAGCTCCCATGCTGTTCTTCCAGAGTACGCTAGTTTGCTTACCAGTGCCCAAATCAGGCAGCTTACAACTATCTGCCTATAACTACTAGAGCATCTGAAGCTCCGTTCTGACCTCCTGAAGCTCAAACAAGTGCATGCATGCATATGCATACACAAACACACACACATACACACACACACACACACACAACCTACACATAAATTCAGACACCGAGCATTCACTAACAGACACATTAATCTACATAAATAAAAATAAATAAAAACTAAAAAGACTTTAGTACCAGACTATGTACCAGACTTCAAGATGACTCAGAAAGTAAAGAGATGTGCTACTAAGCCTGAAAATTTGAACTCTGTTCCCAGAACCTACATGGTTGAGAGAACCAACTCCCTCAAGTTGTCCACTCACCTCCAAACATATGCATTCAGTTTGACACATGTGTGCCCCACACATATACACAACAAATAACTAAATAGATAAACTCTATGCCCATGTAAATACTTGTATGTGATAAATGATTCTATTTCCATGTAATTTTAGAAAATTAAAAGTATCTCAAATGTTAGAAACAACAGTAGCTACCCAGGGAGAGTAAATATGAAAATCTTTAGAATGCCAGATTACTCAAGACACAGGAAAGTCTGCAAGCAACACTCTGTGGCAGATGAACAAAACTGTCTGACACAATTTGAGCTTGCTATAGCAAGAGAGCCTAACCTATTCCAGCGTTTTCTTCCTCATAAGACAAGCTGTTACATAGGCTCAAAGAATATTTAAGAAAAAAATTGCTAGTCACGCATGGAGTTAGTTGTATAATGTGGAAGATAGTTACATCTCATGGAAAGATTCTCTGGCTCATCTTCAGAACTTTGCTGTGCTTTTGCCCACAATGGCAAAGGTTTCCTGCCCCAATTTTGGATTTACCTGTATTTGATCTAGGTGCCACCTAGTATTGACTTTTTCTCAATAAAATTAGTCATATCTGTATCTCAAAAAAAAAAAAAAAAAAAAAAAAAAAGACACAGGAAAGTATCTCTACATAGGAATTCAAATTCATAGTGGATAAGGTAGTTTCAGAGTAGGTTTGGGTACATAGGTACCTATCTAATTGTTCTGTGTCCAATTTGCATACCATATCTTTCTGTGGGATCTAGGTAGGTCTCTGAAAGGAAATGGAGGAAAAGTGGATCTGGAGAAGAAGAGAAGTAGGTACGGGAGAGGACTGGGAGAAATGGAGGGAGAAGGGAGGCTTCAGTTGAGATGTATTCTATGAAAGAAGAATAAAGTAAAAAACAGCAACAACAACAAAAAAAACCCCATCATTTCTAGCAATTCTAACCACAAGAAAAGGGTAACACTGATAATTGCTTATACATTCATGGCCACTAGTCTCTACAGCCTGACTATATTAAATAGCATTAGTAATTTTGCTTTTTAAGCTTAAAAATATAGTCTTTTTAATTGATTTAATCCTGACCATATTGTCATTCCCTGTGCTATACTTTGAATCTTGCCACCCATGAACACTGGGTACCAGGAACTTCCTTAGAAGCCATGATGGTATTTTATTAACAGTGACCACACAATGCAATATTTTGGGTTTTGAGGGAGGGTCTTCCATGTGACCAAACATGGCCTTGCATTCACTGTGTCCCAGACTGGCTTTGACCTTACAGTGATCCTACTGCTGCTGCCTCCCATGTTCCCAATTACGAACAGGTACCACTTTGTCCAACTCACAACATAGTTCTTAACCAGAGTACACAAGAAAACATTGGGGGAAAGTTCATTTTCTAGTATTTCTAAATTTAGTATGTGATATTTTACAATGTAAAATAAAATAACACATTGTTGCAATAAATATTGAAAAACACAGCTGATGGTTTCCTTGAGTTCCCTCTCTGTATGCCCTGCCCACTCACTCTGACCCAGGTGGGTACCAATCTGTGCAGCCTGCTGAGCTGCCAGAGACCACTCCAGCCGGGCACCCTACCATGCTGCTTTCACTCACAATTCCCTTGGCAGGTAGCAACCACACAAGTTCCACACATCCCTATTCTGTTGTGGGCTTGGGGCATTCTGCCACAGCAGCCTCTCTTGAACTTACTTAAGTTGCCACATGAAAGAAAACACCACACACCACCCCTCATAAAATATTTATAACAACCTGTATTTATGCATAAGAAGAATATTAACATCTGTAGCTCTGTTTGTTAACAGTTCCTTCTCCTCTCTCTGGTTCCTTCCTCTCCTTTTAAAACTTTGTTCTCTCCCTTCTTTTTTCTTGTCCAATGACAGGCCTCGCTTTATCCTGGACCTGCTTTTCTGCATAATGACATCATCTTCAATACATCATTCACCTGTATCTTCTCAAAGTCCTTAGGAAAAAATTACTGCATTTCTAGAATGAAATTCCAACCAATATTGGTGACCCACCTTCTTTCCAGAGACTATCTTAAGTAAGTACAAAAGAAGTCTATGGGTCTAGAGATAAGCATCCTCTTACCTATTCAAGGGGTTAGCTTTAACCTGGATAAAGTAAAATCAGAGAGAGGACAAATGTCAACCATCACCTGAACCATGAGCAGGTCAGACACCTGTTGAGGTTTTATTGCATAAAAACAATAATCTTGAAAGGGCTCAAGAGATACAACATGTAACCACACAAACTATCATACGGTTGTCACAGACTGGAAGAATTGGAGTGCCCATTTTGGAAGCCATGGATGAGAAAGCATACGTGAAGTCATCCTGCCACCACTGGTTACCTTTGTCTGCTGTATACCAGAGATGGCTTAAATATAAAAGAAAATATCCAGATCCACACAGAGTCCAGATGCTAGAGGATACAGTGTGCTGCAAATAGTTCAGAAGCCTAAATCCATCATGTATCTAACATGAGCGAGAATAACCCTAAATAAGCTTGTTCTTGTTGTTCTTTTCTAGTTGGCCAATGCCACAAAGCAAATACCATATCATATCACTATCCCAGAACTGTAGGTACAAGATATGCCTTAAGGTGAAAAGCTGAAGTCCAAGGACATCTGATTGATCCCACATATTTTCTGGAATATTGTTAAGTACCCATAAATGGGGAAACAGACACTGAGCCTATGTGTAACACAGTGGTGTAACATGTATATAATGAAGATACCTCTGCCAGCTCTGCCACAGGTAGTCCCACAGCCCAGAGAGAAATTTAGAGAATTTCAATGTATTCATTTACAGGTTCAAAATTTCCTCCTAGAACTTGCTAGTCACAGCCACTAGAAAGGGACACATACAACTTTAGGGAAGGAATTCTAAGATCCAGGGAACTCTGAGACACTTCAAAAACTGGAAAAGCATGGTGAAGCATCCTACACTTTGCCTGAGTGAAGTTAATATAAAACCCAAGCCCACATCAACTTGGAGAAAGGATTTAGTGTAGGAGAGAAACGGTTATGTTTCAAGCCACTGAGATTCAGCATTACTGTTACCATAGTAACTGTCCTAATTGATGGACAGTTACAGCCATGTGTCAGTGCTGATAATGAAGGTGGAAGTGAAGGTTTGTGGATGGATGAGTGTTAACCCCAATAGACCTCCAGATCCTAACCCTTCTAAGTATGTTCAATTACTAGTAACCCTGTGATCCTAACTCAAATATTGGTTTGTAATTTACACAAAAAAGTCCAAGACATCATGAAGTTCAGCTCATCCTCCTTCTATTCTGCCTTTTTCTTCTCCTCTTCTTATTTTCCTACTTCTTCTTTCTTCTTTTTTTTTCTTCTTCTTTTATGAATTTTAATTTCACCTTCTACTTCAATTCTGTTTTGTTTTAACCCTGGAAGTCAGACATTAGACATTGTAAGACACAATCAGAAATGTGACTGATCTGGCCAATGTCCTGTAATTATATATTCTATAAATCTGCTGTTCTATTCTTTACTCTCTCTGGTCTCCTCATTTCTTTGTTCAGTTTCTTCCCCAGAAAGGTCTTTCACAAATCTTAAGAAAAGAGACCTAAAGGCCCCCTTCAGGATAATCTCTTATACACACTTGCTGGCTAAAGTAGAAGCATAGCTTCTGCTCTGTATTCTATTAACTGGCCTTCTTTTTGTTAAAATTATAAAACATTTCAGAAAAAATCCTCTCTCTTTTGAATTCATATCAAATCAGCCTTTGGTTCCAGTCCTGACCACTTCTGACACTGGGGTCAAAGCACTTCCTTCAATCCCAGAAGCACCTCCTTGCAAGACAAATGGCAAAAGTCAATTGTGAAGACCTAGAATTCTAAAGTAGAATGGGAAGATGGTGTTTTTGCCAGACATATAACTCAGCCCTTGCCCCTGATGTCTTGATCCCTGTGCTGGCTCCCTTTCTCCTTTTACCATGCTTATTTCTTCTAGGCCTTTAGCCAATAGGGTGGCTCTATTTATGCTAAGGTTGGGTCTTTTATCCTCAGTTATTGACTGTACATCAATTGTGGGTGAAAACCTTCCCATAGATCCACACATGTATTTTGAAATTTTTTAGGCATCTCTTAAGCCAACCAAATTAACAGTCAAGATCAAGGCTTAGGGCTGGGAAAATGGCTCAGTGGTCAAGAGCATGCACTGCTTTTGTAGTGGACCTGAGTTCATTTCTCAGCACCTATGTTCAGAGCCTCACAAACCACGTGTAACTACAGCTACAGGAGACCCAACACTGTTTCCCATATGCCTTTGATACCTTCACTCATGAAGGCCTGTTCCCAAATACACAGACACACAAATACATAAATAAAATATATAAATATTAAATAATACCCAAATAAATAAGTAGAGATTAACCATCACATCATGAATGGAGAACTATGAGAACACTCTGAAATGTGTGTCCCACCCAGGAGCACAGGAAAATAGAGAAATGCATCAAATGAATGTGCACCATTTTATGTACCCCTATACCTACAAACCCAGGGACAACAGAATCAAGCACGGACATATAAAGCACAGATGGATGCTCATGTGATTTTTCAAGTGCAATCAACTTGAAGCAGACGCTCCTTAGACTCTTTCTTATGCGTGTGCATTAAAATAATCCAAGAGCCTATCAGATGTTCTGATGGAGTCAGAACACTTAACAGATAAAGCTGATAAGTGGTAGAACAGCCACTGTCCCTTTGTCTCATGCTGTTACTTCTCTGGATCGAATCCCATTTCAGGGCCATAAAGTGCAGAACTGACAATGTAAAATGTGCCTGCAAAGTGAAGTAAAGTGAGGTTCATTCAGGGACTTCTGAGCCCAATTGTCTGTAATAAAGCTCTCATTTCTGCCTCTCCCTGGCCTCTGTTCTAACTCAGGAACATCGCCGCCAAGACTGCTCTTTCTCTCTGCACTTAACGCTATCATTAGTTACAGCAGTTTTTGCCTCAAGTTCAGTATTTGTGGGCTTCCTGCATTTCCCAGTGAATGGCCTAAAGAAAGAACATTTTGCAAATCACTACTCTGTAGGTCAAAATTGTCAATTCTTTCTTAAAAAACAACTGCAGCACCCCATTTTGAAAATGACTATTGTTATATAGTACTGTAAGGAAAAACCAACATTATTGAATCGAGCCATCAAGAGCAATTTAGACCTATTTCATACCTGCCATAGTTATCCCTACTCCTCGCTGGAGCTGAGGTATGTGGGTATTTAATACCCTTCACAAGAGGGGTGTCAAGCTGGCTACACATACTAAACAAGTCTGCCTCAAGTATCCTGGGAATGAATGGAGAACCTTTGCAGCATAAGTACTTTAACACACAGAAAATGGGCTGTCACAAAGACTGGCAAAACCTAGTAGTGTGTGTGTGTGTGTGTGTGTGTGTGTGTGTGTGTGTGTGTGTTAGTGTTATAAAAATACATGAAATATACTCTACATAAGAAACTAGAAACTCCTGGGCTGTTGTGGCCTGTCTTGCACAAAATGGGGCCTGAAGATCTGGAGCAGCAGACATTGTAGAGGATTGTCCTGATGACACACTTAAAGGTGTCATCAGTGCAACATGACAGACTGTTGTATAGACATGGTCGCTCTGGAATCCACCTTCCAATGTGTGATCAGAAAGCCACCTCAGGTTAAAATGATCTATTGTCATCTTGTGAAGTAAGAAACCAAACCTAACAGCAGGACCCCCGAAATACATGAGAAAAGTCTCAGTTTGTGTCTCAGGTGTAGGAGGCAAGTCCTGTGTGTCAGCGGTCATGGAATATCAGCAAAAGCCAGCAGTGTCTGGGGGCCTCAGTCACCTGTCTGCCACATGCAGCCATGTGCTTCAGGGCCCCAGTTCACCATGTGGTCTCTCTACATCTTGACATCATCATAAGCTGGGCACCAGGAGAAAACGGTATAATGCACACCTACCAAATGATATTGTGCTTGAATCAGTTTGCTGGTGTCTCCTTGGCTAAGACATAACTGAGGGGTCTGCAAGGGGAGTCCACTCATAAGATAGCTGCTCCACAGGCAACTCCACATTGTCGTCCTCTTCGGGAGAAGCCCGAGCTCCTATTTCTCTCTTACCCCCAGTTTGACTTGTTCCCTAATTGAACTAGCAACACATAAAAGCAACTGCAGAGAATCTTTGGTTTTGTGCAAGAGGAGGAATGGAAGAGGATGTTTTTCAACAGTAAAGATTTCTGGAGTCATTTGCTGCAGGCTGTGGGTTGTCATTGGCTAAAGAAAGTCATTCCTATGTCCGGAGTTGGCTCAAGCAGAAATGAGGTGGTCTCTGCCAGTGAGTTACTATAACACCTGTGTCTGCAAAGGATTTTCCTCTATATGCTGATAATAACAGACTTCAGCCATTGATCTTTCAGAATGTATGTTCCAGCTACTCAGTGACTTCTATTTCTCTTAGGACAGCATTGCTAAAGAAAAGTAATGGCTAAGCCCATTTTATGGATAAGTAAACTGAACATCAAAGCACAGTTACTTGCCCAAAGCCACAAAGCTAATGATTCCAAAGCATGTCACCGTGTCACTCAGTGCCTGTGTTCTAGAGGCTCAGTCACCTTTAAATGCTGTTCTGGATTGAAGTTTCTATCCAAACTCCAAGAATACTGCTTTCCTTCTGGTACACCTTTAGGAATGCAAACCAGCTGTCCAGTATATAGCATCCTGGATTTACATTTGCATTCAAGTTCTAATCCTGCATCTACCATATCTCTCAGCTCAGTACCTTGAACAGTTTTACCTTCCATAAAGTGGGTATGATCAGAGCCTTGAGCTATGAATAACTCATACTTTTAAGAGGTACTTTAAAAATGGAAGTTTCCCACAATATTAATGCTTGTGATTATTATCAGTAAAACTCCATTATCTTCCTCTAGGAGAGGTGGATAGGGTCTTTTCTGTGAGATAGGATTTTTCTGTGTAGCCCTTGCTGTCCAGAAACTCACGCTATAGACCAGGCTGCCCTGAACTCTGTCTGCTGCAGCCTCCCAAGTGGCGGAATTAACATGTTCAGTTGTGCCTGGCCGGTGGATGATGTCTTATCCAGCAGTTCAGTCATGCCGGCTTCCTCAACAAACCTCGAGAGAAATGGAAAGGTCTAGTCCTTTCCCCTCTCTGACCGGACTCCATTTCTTAAGGCAGAGAATTGTTAATTAGAAGATCAAATCTGTCACTATGGGTGCCAGGACTGATGAGAGGATCCTGCTTGAGCAGAAAGCTCCCACCCAACCTTATCTCAATGGGCATGAGATGCCCACTCTGGCATGAAACAGGTCAGCTCTCCAGGCCTGGGATGGTGGAGCCCACTGAAGTACTGAGGTACCTCTAGCCTCCTGATTTGATGGAGAGATTGACATAAATAGAGACAGGCTATCAGACAAAGTCCCACCTTCGTGAATGAGTTGCAGACTAATCTTCAGTTAAGTGTGGTTATTGGGAAATAGAGAGAGAGGAAGAAGGAAGGGTTGGGGTAGGCAAGGGAAAGCACATAAGGCACAGTCAGAAGGTCCCATGAAAAAGCCTCTGGTTTTATTTTTTCTATTTCATCTCTCGAATCAGGCATTTGATAAAGGACCAAGGATTCTTCTCAGAGTGGAGGAAGGAAACAAGATAGTGGGCTCTGGCCTAGCTCAGGCAGCTGTCTTTGGTCTTTTGTCTGTGTAGAGGCCATAGTTCCAAATTCCAGTCATGTTTCCTTGGGGGCTCTTCTGTTCTGAAGCTCATGTATGTCTATCATAAACCCAAGATGGTGGCCAGGTAGATCTCAGACAATCCAGGCTAAAGTCAGAAAATTCTCAGAATCCATAGACCTTTGGGACTCTTCCCAAGATGGCCCTTGTAGCTCAAGCCTCATTGGACAGGCCCCAGGTCCATCAAACATACAAAAAATGAGTGAATCACCTCTTTTGCTTTGCAAGCCCATGTCACTGGTCCCAACCCTTGCTCTCATATGGACTTTGCTATGAGCCTGAGAGCATGTGTAGAATTCCCTGTCCAGCCCTTCTAGCCAGTTCTGTTCTCCAGGTCATTCAGAACTCAGGTCAGGCCTATAGCTTGATAGCTTGAGAACTCTTGTTTAGTGGTAAGTGGGGGCCTGAAATATCAGCTGTTAACTGAGGTTAGTTCTGAGCAGCCACTGCACATGCACAAGCAGGGGCTATTTCAATTATCACTTCTCTACACACTGTGGCTCTGCTCCAGTTCTTTCTGTCTGATTGTGCTGTGCACAGATGTACCCTGCTGCTGCTGCTGCTCTCCTAGATTCTTCAGATGCTGACAATAACCAGTTTGTAGGAATATGTCTCCTGAAGAAAATTCAGGGCAGCCTCTTCCTCTAAGTAGACATTTAGCAAAGACACAGGAGTTAACCTTGCACCCAGAAAGAGTGGGCTGTATTTGAGTCATACAGACATTGGTATGTTCTGGGCCCCAGACATCTGGCCTTTTACCCATTCCTTAGCTCTGGACCTGTTTTTCTAACAGCAAGATAGAAATAAAAATGCTTCATCATAACCCAAGGATCCAGAAAGGATTCAAAAAGATACCCTAAACAAACCACTTGCTCTGTGGCTGATGCCCTATAGAGACAGACTATTCCTACTACATCACTCTTGTCCCCTGTCCCTATAGCAGTGACAAGAAATCTTTCCTCCTGGAAGATGCTATGGAGCTGAAATTTTAAGCAACATCTCTAGGCTGTTGCTGGCCAGTATTTTGCTGCCCAGGGAATTAAAAGATTCCCCATCCACCCCTTCTTCTGGGCATTATTTAGCATATTGCCCAGTCAGGCCATTTATCCAGTGTCTTGTGATGGAATCTTTCCTCCTTAAGTCCTTCTAAACCACAAACTGAAAAAGAAATACCTCTCTTTTTTTTCTTCTCTTTCTGACCAACCCTGGATATACAAATAAATCACTTAGCACCAGGAGAAATAATAAGTTTTCTCTTATTCCACCCAGGTTACCCATTATGGGCTATTAAAAAGACACTATATATATATATATATATATATATATATATATATATATATATCACATGCATAGCACTTAGCTATTTGTATTATTTTTTCTCTTTGGATTCAGAGTTTCTAGATGATTCCCCTGTCTGAGCTGAATATTATCAGGCTCTTGGACAACAAACATGGGAAAATGAAAAGGACCTAAATGAAAAGTTGGAGGTCAGTTCTACTTATTAATCTTATATCAGATTGTACCAGAAGAAACTAGAGGATATGCAGAATATATAGAGTTGGGGTGCAGGGAGGGGAATCTTCAGTCAGGCATAGTTCATCATGCCAACCATGACTGTATATGGGAGGGAGCTGGCTATTCCTCCAGTTCAGGAATAGTGTGACTAAAGCAGTGAGACCATTTGCTTCCAGGCAGATGACAGTTCACCGGAGTCAGTTCTCTCCTTCCACCATGTGAGTTCTACAAATCACAATCCTAGTGCCTTTGCCTTCTGAGCCATCCCTCAAGTCCTCCATTCATTTTCTTATTCATATACATCACTGTACAGAATACTGTATTAGGACATTTTCACACATGTGTTTATTATGTTTTCATCATATTCATGTCCCCATACCCCCTTTTTCGCCTTCCTCTTCCCTTTTTATTTTCTTCTCCTCTCCCCAAATAGTCTCCCTTCTACTTTTACATCTTCTTAAAACCCAATTACAACCTGTCTTTAAAGGCTGCCGCTCCTATGTCTGAGGCTTTTACCTATCTTGGCTAAAGGCACAGCTAGAGGAAAATTGAACCTATTGCTACCATGGTTTCCCTGGGGCTCAACACTCTTGGGATTTCAATCTGATTCTAACAGGCTCTAACCAAGCCCATGTTTTGCTTAATTTCTTACCAGTACAAAGCCACCAGCAGCTTTGACAGTATGAACCTTAAATCTTTGATACAAAGGGACTATGTAAATTTCTCTCAGCCATAAACTAATACAAGGATCTAGTGGTTGCACTAAATTCATAGTTTACCAGGTTTACCATTAAGCCCAAATCTAAAGTTGACAATTCCTCAATGACTCCAGTCAATAACAATAATAGCAGATCAACCTATCTCCAGGATCTTGTTCTGGCCTCTCCTTGGTACCATGGTCCAGTGATCTTCACTGTCAGAATTCAGGTGAGACATACAACATCGTGTGGAAGGTAACTAATGTTTATTACACAGGAAAGTGAAGTGTTCTTGGGGTATGAGAAGAAATTATGGCTAAAGTACTGTTGCACAGATCTGCATGTTGAACAGATATTTATATTATCTAGAATTTCTCTAGAATTGACAGCTTCTCCTTTCTGTAGGGCATTATTTATACCCTGGGTGATTGACATGCCCATTTGGAAGAACATGCATTAAGAGGGTCCATGTATCACAACGTTTCTGTCTAGATAGTCTCAGGACATTCTGGGCAGTTCAGAATGTCAGATCTCAGCTAAGAAGCAAAGATACAATTTAGGCCCCATTCTTTTGACCAATAATTGAAATTCTGAAATTCCCAGTTCCTGGTTTAACATGCTGCTGACTTTGTAGGATGAATTTATTCCTTAATTACCTCTAAGTCCACCTCTATCTTAATAGTTACTAAACAAATCTAATAGTACAAAATTCTCATTGTGTGAGAACTGAGAATCAGGTTGCAAGCCATTTGGTACAAATGACAGATTGCTGACTGCTATTGAGCACCACTATTGACCAATGTGCTCCAGGCACAGTTGTATAAACTGGGACCCCAGCAGTAAACACAGTGACTCAGAGGCCTCCCTCATGAGTTTACACTCCAGAAAAGAACAGGGGATGGGCTGCCCATGAAAAGCAAAGAGCTAGAAAGGCTACTGTAAGGAGTATCTACTAAGAGTCCATAAAAGTGTCCATAAAACTGGGGGAGACAAGGACACATGTTTACCCACAGGTAACAACCACTAAGCAGAAACCTGAACATCATGAGCCCTCAGCTGAAAAAGCTACAGGGACACAATGACTTGTCACTGGCAAAGACAGCTCTGCAGCACCTACCTCTGCTCTTGAAAGGACCTCAGATCTCAAAAACTTTTTGCTGCCTTGTCCTTAAAGTACATACTGCTTCCCTCACTGTTTACAAAGGACAGAGAGTAAAGCTAAATGGCCAGAACTGGTACTTCAAAAGCTTTTAGGACTTCAGTGCTACATGATGGGCAGTGCCACAGGAAAATGCAGGCTTAGTTTAACGAAAATGTACTCCCCTGGAGCTTCAGGAAGAAGCACCTTGCTGGCTCAGGCTCCTATTTTTACACAGACGAGAAGGAAAAAGACACAGATAGACAAGGCTGTCTACAGACTGTCCTCAGTGTCCCCAGGGAATAGGGCATCTGTCCTACTAAGACTCCACAAGATTCACGTGTTCAGGGCTGAGTTCTAGAAGTAGCAAAAAGGAAATAGTCCCAACCTCCTTCTACCCTGTGGCATTGTTCTCTCCTCAAATCCTAAGCTCAATGTCTGGAAACGTTATTTCTTTCCCTAAGCAAAGAGTTGGAGAAACATTGATCCTAGAACAGAGGAATTTGTGGGGAATATCCTATATCCACTGTAGAACAAGTCAAGGTTGGTACACCAGACATCTGTAAACCACCTGTGTGGGGTTGGCCACAAAAGTACATGACACAGTTTCTAAAAAAAAAAAAAGAAAGAAAGAAACAGACATAAAATATGCAAAAACAAAATGTGAAGTAATATGCATGAATCACAATGCTGTGAGCTCTTGAAATGCTTGTTGGCAAAAGAAAGTAGTCAAAGCTAGTGCAGCCACCACACTGGTGACTGTAGCTGGTCAGAGTTCTTTGCTACCCTGGCCTTGTATTCTCTGTGTATGAACACTCAAGAGAGCAGACCTCTCAAGTTTGCTAAATGGATTTTTGGTGAGGAGTTTCAGCAAATCTTAGATACATTGAGAGTGTGTATTCAGCCCATATTTTCACAATGCTCTCTTAAGAATCATTTTCAATCACCATGCCCTATAAATCTAAGGATCTGAGTGTCATCCATGTGAGTGTATGTCCTTTCCACTAGACTACTCACTGGAAAAACAGTACACTGTTGGATAACCCCTAGAAATGATGCCATACAATATGCAGAGACTTGGTCTCCCCCAGCACTTTCTAATCCTTTCATTTGCATATGAAAAAGTAAACTGGGATATTTCTGGAGTGCTTCACAATTCTGAGTAAGGTCATAGAGACCTCAAGCTGTGCTAGAAAGCAGTATCTTTGCCTTTCATCCAGTCACCCCGAGAGAAAAGTCAGGCTATGCAAACTGAATGGATGGGTATAAATAGGAAGCACAGTGGACCAGCTTCAATTTGCTGGAGGCTAAATTAGAATCTTCAGTACTGTTTTATTAGAAGAGTATTTCTCATAAGCCCAACAGATACATTAAGAGACACTCAACTAAAATTTGAACAGGGGGCTTTCATCCACTTTTTGTTGCCCTAATAAAATACTTGAACTAGTTACTTTATTTTTTAAAAAATGAGGTTTCTCTGGGCTCCTGATTTGGAAAGTAAAGAAAATGGAAACAATATTTACATCTGATAATTTCCTCAAAGTAGACAATAATGATTAGCAAAAATTATGCTAAGGGAAGATTAGGACAATTTTTAAGAAAATCCAATAGATAGTCTGCTTTGGTAAAATCAGCATTAATTTTTTCATGAGGACAGTCATAAAACAATCACCTTAATGTGCCTTATCTCTTGAATGCATCAGGATCTTTCAATTCCACTAAGTTAGACACCATGCTTATTAGACATGAAATTCTGGAGAGACAAACCATACCCAAACCAGAACAAATTAAATCTGAGCATTCTAGAGGACAAAAGAGAAAAAGGAAAATTCAATCTTTTCAACTCAATTAATGTTTAGCTCCTTAAGCTAGATGATTTCCAGTCCACATTCCTACCCATTGTATCACTATTTTATATTAACATGTAGGTACCAAAAATGATTCAGTGTGAAAAACAAAATTGGAATAGGTGTCACTACGCAGCCTACTTTGGCCTTGAAGCCACCAGTCTATCCCTAAAATAAGATGATCCATTTAAACTCATCATATGTATTCCAACTTTAAAAATTGTAAAGAAACATATCTTAAAAAGAAAAAATAGAGCAAGAATGAGAGAGAGCCACAATAGAGAGAGAAGATGGAAAGAGATCGAGAGAAAGGTGTGGGAGATAATAAAGAAACAAAATCTAAGATTTCTGGGAAAACATCATTGTCATAAAATCTGAATGTTACATACCTATGTAGACACATTCACAGTGGATGTCAGAGCTCACAGGTGAGGCTGGAATCCTCACTAACCCTACCCTTCTATCATATACACTTCTAGTGTTCCTTGTTAGGTGATATATCAAAAGACTGTATCCATCTAAATGGTAGATTACAATTTAATTGCAAGACATAAAATCAACTTGCACACATCCCCAGGTTTGTCTACACTATCGGTGAGTTACATGGAGACCAATCCCAGTTGGAATGACTGAAAAACTGGATACACAAATAAATGTAAAGAGACCCTTGGGCTCTTACATTAGAAGAGCATTATTAAAATGTCTGCATTTTTGATAGCTGCCTACAGGCTTAAGGTCATACCTATCTAAAGTCTAGTGGCATTGTCCACATAGACAAAAATAATCAGAAAGATTTATTTGAAATCACAAAATACCCCAAGTAGCTCACAGAGTTTTAAGCTAAAAGAAAAGCTAGAGTGATAACGTATACTTCTTTTAAAGTTTTATTACAAACCTATAGTGATCAAAACAGCCTTGGAGAGGCATAAAAATAGATAAAGGGCACTGAGACAGAGCAGAGAGCACAGAAATAAATCCATGCATCTATGGTCAATTTGCTTTCAACAAAGGTACTGAGAACACATAGTAAGGAAAGGACAGCTTAACAAAGTGGGCAGATTTTTAGTATTTACATGCAGTAGAATACAATGGATCCTCATCACATTCAAGATATAAAAATAAAGTAGATTAAAATAAAAGACTTGAAATTATTAAAAATGCTTGTGTTTGTTACTTTTCTAACACTGTGATGAAACATTATGAGCAGCACACCTTATAAAAGGATGCATTTCATTTGAGACTTATTGTTTTAAAGAGTTAGAGTCCACGGTGTCAGGAACAGCTGAGAGTTTCCATGGTGATCTGCAAGTTGAAGGCGGGAGGGGGGGTATGTACTGGCAAGTATTTTAAAGCCTCAAAGCCCATGACACACCTTCTCCAATAAGTATAATCCTAGTAATCTTTTCCAAACAGTTCCAGGAACTGGGGACCAAGTATTCAAATATATGAGCTTATGGAAGCCCTTCTTTTCAAATCACCTCACTACTGGAGAAAGTATTAGAAAAAAAAATATATTAACCTGACTAAGTGATTATTTGGATATGAATCCAAAATTACTGTCAACAAAGGCAAAAACAAACAAATGGGATTGCTCGACTAAAAAAAAGTTTCTGCATTGCAAACAGAGAGCAGAGTAAAAAGACAAACTATGGATTAGGCATGTCTGGGCCAGGAACTCAGCACTTAGAGAGCTGAGGAATCCTTGACTGAGTGTGAAAAGAGTAAGTCCTGAGAGAATGAGAACAAACACTGTCTCAGACTCACTGGAGTGGCAATGTCTTCCTGTGTTCTGAGTGTGCATGTCGGCAGTGTGTGGGAAAACTAGATAACTACAACCAGAGATGCTTGCCTGTGCCTGCCCTGGGGCTATGCATGATAAACATGCTGAGGTTCCAGTCTACCACTGCTTCCTCGGTGCTATTTCTTCAGAGCCAGCAAGCATGGCTGACCCTTGGTTTTTTGGTACATGTGTCTGTGTCTGTCCTTTCTTCATTTCTTCATTGCCCTAACCAGGTTTTCTGAACCAAACTGTGATGGACACATGGGTGGATTAGAGCTTAGTAATGCTCCCAATGGCTCTTCTCTATATGACCTTGGCATCCTCAAACCTCTCGGGTTAATACTGAGGAGGAGTGTGTAAAGGAGATTTAACAATAGAATTTGGTATACACCTCATCATCTATATCGCCCAAACTCAGAAATCACTTAGTGTGACCGCTTCCACATTCCTCTACTTGAGTTGACAATCTTCCATCTCCAACAGGCAGATAGACATACAAATACTTGCAACTAATAGGAATTATGTCAAGAAGTTGGAAGTCATTTTTTTTAAGTCCACCCCTAAACTAATCTCTGACAAAGGAGGATTGGAAAATTCTGATAAGTTGGCTAACAGCTGAATAAAATAAGGTTCTTACATCAAGTAAGGACGAAAAATGACTATTGGGTTCACAGCAAAGATCATATGTCACAGTCAATTAATCCATTTTCCCACCACCAATTCAAGGTGCCAATCTAACAGATACCTCTGCTAAAATGTCCAACGATAGGAATCTTTCTGAAATAACCATTTTATATCTGTCCACTTGCTTTAAAAAATCAGTCTTCTCTCATGTAAAATATCTTGCCACATTTCAGGCCATTCTGATGGGGCTGAGAAGTGGAAAACCATGGGAAGGCAAGAACAAATGATGAAGA
This sequence comes from Micromys minutus, assembly GCF_963924665.1. Classification (NCBI taxonomy): domain Eukaryota; kingdom Metazoa; phylum Chordata; class Mammalia; order Rodentia; family Muridae; genus Micromys; species Micromys minutus. The sequence continues at coordinate 23,381,859 of NC_137981.1, read as the reverse complement.
TGTTCCATCAGCAAGACCAGATGCTCAGAGAGTATGATAACTAAGAGTTGTAACCTGGGGCCTGGGGAGATGGCTGAGATGAGAAAGCAACTCTTATGCAAATATGAGGACCTAAGGATGCCGGTGCATGAGCTGAGTGGTGTGCACCCATAATCCCAGCACTAAGGACATACAGGAAAAACCCTGAAGCTTTTTGGCTAGAACACCTAGCCAAATCAATGAGATCCAAGTTCAGTGTGAGACCCCATCTCAAACACTAAAGAGGAGCACAATTCAGGAAAATTCCCAGTCACACACACACACACACACACACACACACAGAGACACACACACACACAGAAAGAAAGAGAGAGAGAGAGAGAGAGAGAGAGAGAGAGAGAGAGAGAGAGAGAGAGAGAGAGAGAGAGAGAGAGCTGTTTCTTGGTTGAAGTGTTCCTTTGTCTCAAAAAACACATACCCTGGTGAACAAAAGCTTTGTAAATACACAAGCCTAGATTTTCTTCTCTTGCCATAAAAACTGATAACCTAGCCTTTGTGAAGCTCACCAGTCAGTCACTCCTAAAATCTTCTCAGTGCTAGGAGATATCAGATTTTCTATTATGGTCTGGAGCAGGAGGAAAGACATACCAAATACGACCTCTGGTCTTTATCAATTTTCCTTCTAAATGATTCCTCAAACTTGCATTTAAAGATAAAAAAGCAAGGGCAGAGTTTTTCTTGGGTGTCCTGCAGTAGCTTTGAGTGCACACAGTAGCAGAATTCATTATCCTCACTGCTGAAACCTGTTTAGACTCTTGTGTGTGAAATCCCAATTGGCAACAGCATCCTCTGCCACCTGGAAACCAGGCCAAAATTGTTGCCATACTTGTTAAATTCTCCATCTCTGCTTATCTATCATCATCTCATTGTTCCATAAGTCCTTGCTATACTGATTCACAAATGCCAGTTCCCTGTCCCCAGAACTACTGGTTGGTACAGGGAGTCATCAGATCCTCACAGGCTATTGATAAGGCTTATGTCCTCTCTTCCTTCTCTAGGCTTCCACAGCATGGCTGCTTTTGCAACCCAAAACTGTTCATCCTCCACAAATTTTGCTTGCTGTTTGTTCAGAAGTTTAATTTCTTGAGTTTTAGTTCTAGTCACAAGATTTGTTTGTTTGCTTGCTTATTCATCTGTCCCACACAGTCCTCATACTTAGAATCATCCTCCTGCCTCAGCCTCCTAAGCATTAAAATTGCAAGGCTTCACTATCAAACTTCTATTCACAAACATTTTTTAAGAGAGAATCTCATGTATAGCAGGCTTGACTCAACCTTATTACATAAGTTACAAAGAATGATCTGGTACTTTTGGTCCTACTGGCTTCTACCTATGTGTTGTTGCTATTACAGGTGTATACCACTATGCCTGGTTTATAAGGCGTTTGTGATTAAATTCAGGGTTTCATGCATTCTCTGCAATCATTCTGCAACCTGAGCTACATCCCCAGTCCCATGAAATTCTTGATGCAAGATCTAGCCACAGCCTACTACTTTGACCTCATTTCCTAGCACCCTTCTCATGTCTCCTCGTCATTTTTTTCAAAATAATATTTTTCAAAATATAAAACAATTAAAAAATTAAAAAAAAGACTGCCTTTCTTTTGATACATACCCAGCATGAAATAGCTGGATGGTTGATAGTTCTAGAATTGTTATAAAGCTGATTTATTGTCTCTGTCTGAAAACACATACCACTTCTTTTTAATGTGGCCAAGTATGTATGCTGAAGGGCCAAAATAAAATGTCATCTTCTTTTTACTATTGTCATTGTATAAAAAGTAATGAATGCCTGCTATAAAGGTTGGCTTCTGTGCTAAGTAATGTTTGTTATCTAGGTTTGTATTCACAGTGACTTCATAGATAACAGACAAGGAGCTGAGTCTGGAGAGGTTAATTGCCTCAGACTCAGACACCTGGATCCCAAATCCATTTCTCATAGGCACCATAAAGCCCACTGGAGAAAAACCCAGAGTCCCTCCTGGGGATATTTTGCAGCTTTGCCAGAAACGTTCATTTCCATGTCCACACTTCTGCTGTGAGGCACAGCCAATTGCAAAAGTAACTATTTAATCTTGCTTGGAGACGGATTTAAAATTCAAAATGTTTACAAACATAGGCAATGATGAAAAATCTGCACATTCCGTACTTATTTGATAAAACTGAAGAACTGCAAGTTACTACAACTGTGGTTTTTTTTTTTTAAAGTGGGGTTGTTGTTGTTTAGTGGTGGTGGTGGTGGTGGTGGTGGTGGTTTTTTGGTTTGGTTTTGGGTTTTTGGATTTTTTTCACTTAGAGATGTGCTAAACTATTCAGGGATCAAGTGCTACAAAAAAGGGACAAGAAACAGACTTCAGTACTGTATTTGTAATTATTTAAAAAGAAGACCCATAAATGGCTGTCTTACTTAGGCTTTTATAGCTGTGAAGAAACACCATGACCAAGGCAACTCTTATAAAAAGAAATATTTACTTGGGGCTGGCTTACAGTGTCAAAGGTTCAGTCCATTATCATTATGGTGGGAAACATGGCGTCATGCAGGCTGACTTGACTCCGAAGTAGTTATGAGTTCTACATCTTGATCCAAAGGCAACAGAGAGGAGACCTTCTGCATTGAGCAGAGCCTGAATATTAGAAGACCTGTAATGATGCCGTTCCTCCAACAAGGCCACACCTCTTAGAATGGCACTACATATGGCCAAGTATTTAAAATCCTGAATCTATGGAGACCAAACTATTTAAACCACCACAATGACTAAACAGGTAAGGATACTTGCCACCAAGCCTGATGACCAAAATGCAAACCACAGAAGTGGTGGAAGAAAAGAACCAACTCCTACAAGTTGCCCTCTGACCTCCACACACACTCCATATTGGCATATACAACACACCCCTACCTATGACATATACAAACAAACACATGCACACACGACATAAAATATAAATATAAAAAGGGGCAATGTATTCACAGAACTCATTCTATTATTTACTCGTGTCTGTATGTGACTGAAGGACTCTCTAATAATGAAAATGGTCCATGTATTTCCTCAAAACAATGCATTCATATGCTTGGATTTCTACTTTGAAAGGAGAGGCCCTCTCTGAGTCTCAACTTTGCCTTTGTTCCACTAGTATTAGTAACTGACCAAGAAGAGAATGGTCAGTATTGTTGAATGATAATGTAGCAAGCATGAGGGCCATTTCCAAAGGCAGAGGAACTGTCTTCTTTCCTTGGAACAACCCCTCTGGTGCAGACTTACTTCTCTGAGTGCAGCAACCATCCAACCCTGCTAGAGTCCTTCCTTCTCCTTGTTTCCCACTCTGACATGGTGCCCCTTAGGTAATTTGTACTTGGTTGCTATCCTTAGAATGATACAAACCTGAGAGCAAACAGCAGCTTGTGTTTGTGATCTCATAGTGAACATCTGGCTTCTCCTCTTACCTCCTGTTGAGATGTCCTTGTCAGGTAGCCAGGCCCTCCTTCTCTGGAGAGTGCCAAAATTCCCCAGGAGCTTTTGGCATCACTTGCACATTGACAGTCCAGGCTGTGCCCAGTCTCTATGTAACAGTCTCACCAATAGCCAATCAGGAGTGCCACAGGGCCCTTCCTGCTCAGAAGGTTGGGGGAAAGTAGGTCAAGGTGAAGTCTTCTGGTGACTACAGAGTGAATTTTTTCTTTACACCATCAGACTCTGAGGAGCTCAACGTTCAAGAGAAGGCTCCTAGGAGCCACCAAATCAGAAGAAAGTAGCCTTTTGCAAAGTTGAGAATATAAGCTAAAGAAAAAAAAAAAAACAGGAAGAGAAACAGGAACAAGCAATTTCCTGGAAGCTTCCACTGTGCAGGATTCCATCCTTCTCAATGCAGGAGAATACTTCCTCCTTCATGTCTGTGCAGATCACCATCTGAGAGAGAGGAACAGCAACATAAACACACCAGGAGCACAGAATGAGCAATGCAGGGTTGTATGGCAAGGGCAGATGCTGGATGATCCAGATCCCTTCAAAAACGAAAAATCTACTTTCCCAATTGCTGGGATTGCTGCCCAAAAGCTCTTGTCAACTGCTTCAGGGTGATAACCAACTGCAGAAACCCCTACTTCTCGCCTGGGTCATGACCTCTTACCAGCATGATCTATGGAGAGAGTATCTTGGGTATTGTATGGATGAATCACCTATCGAGTAAAACGCCTATGGCTTATGGCCTATGGCTTGAGCAGGAAATAGAAGTGGGACATCTGGAAGAGAGGAAGGATTCTGGGATAGAGCCAGGAGTAGATCTACCTGGAAGATGTGACACAGGTAACCAGTCAGCCACATGGCAGAATGTAGGCGAGAACAAATGAGATAACTTAAGTTATACTTAGTCAGAAAAGAGGATACAATATGGACAAGTTATTTGTAAATATATTTTGAGTCTGAGTCTTATTTCAGGGAGCATGGGAATGGGAGGTAGAACCAAATCTAACATCAACAATAATCCACATCCAAAAGATGTCATGAACGCTTAGCTCATGTTCTGTGTATGTCTGTCTGTCTCTCTGTCTCTTTCTGTGTCTGTCTTTGATTTTATCCCTCTCTTTCTTTCTCTCTGTCTCCCTCTGTCTCTCTGTGTACCTCTGTATCTGTTTGTCTCTGTGTCTCTGTCTCTCTGTATATCTCTGTCTTTGTCTTTCTGTCTCTGTTTCTTTTTCTTTCTGTCTTTCTGTTTCTCTGTGTGTCTCTCTCTGTGTCTATCTGTCTCTGTCTCTCTGTTTGTGTCTCTCTCTCTGCCTCTCTCTCTGTGTGTGTGTGTGTCTCTCTCTCTCTTTCTCCAGAAAAATGCATCTCTAAAGACTAGTCCCACATTCAGAATCTGGAATCACAAGCTGAGCTCTCCTTCTGACCAAGTCCACCAGTTTCCCTCCCTGACCTCCTTTACTTAGGCTTTTTCTTTTATCCCCTTTCCTTTATTGTAAGACAGTGCACAGTAGGCATGGTTGTGGTAAAGTACATGGAGCCACAGTAGCAGAAGAGAGCATAGCTCATTAATCTCATTGGTCCTGAAGAGGGCATCAGCATCCTCCAGGAGGTATCACAGGAGCATTCTCCAGGAGGTATCACAGGAGCCGCACTGGGGCTTTGGTCAGGGGGTAAAAGCAGGATGGAGGAAGATGTAAAGGCCTTTATTAAGTCTCCACAGAGAAGAAAGGTAGGGCTGAGTACAAACTCGGGTTGGATTTTTACAACAATTTATATGGGCTTTGGGGCTACCAAAGTCTTCTATCTTGTACCTTTCCCTAGGATGATTTAGAACAGGATACATATTGGCTTATAAATGCATTAGAAAAGAACGTTTGAGACCATATGGATAAGGTTTGTTTTTCTGTGAAAGTATCTCATAGGTAAACTCTCACCGTCTTCAGGAGTTTTGTTAACTATCCCTGGAATGAGCAGTTTGATCCTCGGGCTGTGTGGCACCCTAATGATAGGATATCAAAAATTTTTAAAATGGAGTTAATATAATTTGCCCTAAAACAAACATCTCTTCAGTGGTCAAATTATGGAATCAATGAAAATATGTTTTAAATGTTCTTCCTTTATTTCTCATAATAATCTCAGAGCATTCCTCCCTGTTCTTTCAGTTTAACATTCCTGTTCTCCGTGTCTCCTGTGTACTAAGAACTTTGAAGAGACTATATAACAACGAGTTGACAAAACTCGATCCTTACCTTCCAGAAGCTAAGGGAAAACATGTACATATCTAAACATGTTTGATGGCTTGCTGCTGTGTATGAACAGCAAACCTTTGAAGTGAAGCAGATCTTTTCTCAAATACCACTTCTGACATGGACTAGCTACGTAAATTTGGGCAATCCACTTAACCTTTTTATGCTTCAATTTCCCAGACCGTAAAATGTCAATAATAACACCAGTCAACTGGTTGTCATAGAGATTAAATGAGATGTGTATATTCTTTAAAGGGAGCCTATTACAGTGCTTTACTCAATAAATGATGCCTATACATCCAAAACCACCAAAGTAGTCTTAAGGAAAATATAGTATAGAGAAAAGATAATTTAAATTTTATTCAGAAATACCAGGGGAATGCTTCTCAGAGGCAGTGGGCCCTGGCTGGGGGATGAAAGGCAAGGATGGGTTTGTTTAGTGGAAGATTTTATTAGAAACTGGACCCACTATCTGATTGGGGTTTCCACGATGTAACTCAACTCAATCTATCATTAAAGTCTCATGACAGTTAAAAAAATGTGGTCACAAAATATGTGAAAGGACATCCCAGTGTTAGCCATTCTAGAACCTGAGAAGAAATGCTCTGTATTTGGAGCAAAACCTTGAACCAGCAAAGAACCCCACCAGGCTGGAGAAATCCTTGAGAATATAAACCAAGGTGACAGCTTGAGTCGAAAGCCCCTTTATCAGGCCTGAGTTCTCACAGACAGCAGCCCCTCTTCTGCCATACAGACACCACCCCCTTGCTTCCTCCATGCCTTGGCTTCGTCCCCACACTGCCTCCTCATGGCTACAAGTTAGTGTCAGCAGACATAAGCATCATGGTTCAGATACAATGTCATGAGACAGAAGGGAAGAGGTCTATTCTTGCACCACATTCAAAGAAGAGAGAAATCTTCCCAGCACAACTCACTGGTCAGAATTAGGCCTTCTGGTCATGTCTATCACTGCTGGAGGTAACTTTCCATCTGGAAATATAATCTTTCTCCTGTAACAGTCCATGATTTTCTGTTTGGCTGGCTCCTTTTTTTAGGTAACAGTACAGCTTGCCTCTGCAAGAGTGGGAGAAAAACTACCTGTATGGACAAGAAGAAATCCACCATCCGATGGTGGAGAGATAATCCATCTTACCTAACACAGAGAGATACTAGAAGCATACCAGGAAGCTATATATCAGGAAGCCACTGTGTGTGTGTGTGTGTGTGTGTGTGTGTGTGTGTGTGTGTGTGTGTGTGTGTGTAAGAGGGGGGGAGAGAGGAAACAAAGTGAAATGGGAAATGGTCCATAAACAATGATGAATTAACATTTATGTAAAACATAAAACTGTGTGTATTTGTGTGTGTACGTGCATGCATGTATCCATGATAAAAGATAAATGAAGCTTTAAATCTCAAGCATAATTGACTTGACATATAAAATAAAAGAACTCACTGGAAAAGAACTGTGTTTTTCAGTGGCTAGGGTTGGAAAGTCCTTAGAATGAGGACAGGAAGCTGAGACGGGGCTCAGGGAATCAAAGGGCTGTGAGGATGTCAGGGTAGCCACAGTGTTGATGAGACAAAGATGCATGAGAATGAGACACATTTAGAGGAGAGAATTGAAGTGATTTGATGATTGCACACAGAACTGGGAAAACAATAATAACTGGTGTTAATGGAAATCACTTAGATTACACCTGAAGGCACTGTCAGAAAACCAGCTCTGGGAATGAGGAACTTTATGGCTCCTCATTTAAACCTTACTAATACTCCATGTTATTGGTACTAGTTCTGCCCCACTTTGAATGAGGAAACGGAGGCATGGAGAGATGGAATTAAATGTTCAGGGTCATAGCTAAGAGGCTGTGGGGACTGAACCCTGAGGGTGTGGCACTAGAGCTGTGCACTGTCATGCTCGAGAACTTGCCTTTGCAGGTTGGAGGGGAAGCAGGGACAGGGCTGTCATAAGATCCCTCTGGCAAGGTCCCAATGCCATGATTCTTATTTATTCATATATTCATTTATGTATTTATGCTTTGCATTCAAAATACTCTTAAAAATAATATGCCCCTGCATGACAGTGAGTGTCTGCAAAGCTTGCAGTGTTGACTTCAGAATGAATTTGAAGCACGATCCTATTTAGTCTGAGTCTGCCTAATCAAAAAACAAGATGTCCTTTGAGAGGTCCCTGTTCGGTTCTCTTTTTGACTCCTCCCCAGCAGCCCCTTTTTCACTGAGGTTTCACCCTCTTTCACTGTTCTGGGTTTCAGGCTTTAAGGCTTCCTGTGATCCCCGTGGGTGGGGCTATTTCCTTTGGGCTCTGGCTGCATCTCAAGAGATCCAAGCTGTTTCATTCCCAAGATCACACAATGGAATCCCCACTCAACCTGGTGGATCTGACCTTAACTACATCAGAGTTCTATAGACCTCTCCTCCCACACACTCCTCATTCCACACTTCCCATTTCCACTTAAATTCTGCCTTAAGCTAGAATGGCCAAATTAAGCTTGGTCAACTTGCAGATTCAAGAGCAAAATAAATGGCAGCTACTTTTTTGATACTGCATTGGAGAATTTCATTATGCAGAAATAGATAAACCCAGAAATGAGACATAAGAAATTATCAAATATAATCAATTAGCATGATGATATGAAATAATATTTATATGTGATCCCCAAAAGACATTTAACAAAATCAAATATTCATTCTATATTAAGAATTCATAGTAAGCGAAGAGAAGAACCTTTTAATGGGGTCATGGGTTTCTGTTCATAAAAATCAACCATTGGTCCTCACATCACTGACAACTTTAGATGTTCATTCCCACTAAGATCGGAGTGGGAGACAGGTGGATAAGGGACTATGAAAGTTAAATCATAAGACTCTAGAAGCCTATGTTAATATACAAACAGAGAAAAAGAACATGGTAAAGTAGATCAAGTTAACAATATTCATGACTCTATGATTGTCTAAAAATTATGAGAGAAGAACCAAAGCAATAAATTTTACCCCAAAACATATATTCTGCAGCCCTAACAAATGTTTGCATTTGATCTGTCATCTACTTGCAATCACTGAGCCTAAGGAACATTGCCTTTAACACCAAATAAACCACATAGAGATGGGAACTACTGCTTTTAATAATTAGCTTGGGCTACCTGGTACTGCCTGGACTCTAGAACTAAACATCCTGCATCTATGTCCCAGTTCCCCATTCACAGACCTCCATAGCCTTAGGCCTACTGCTTAAATTTTATGCTTCACTTTCGTCCAATGTTAGTAATCATGCATAATGTATATGACTGTGATAACAGCCATACAGCTTTCTCTATTTGTACTGTTCTCAGAAAAGTGACCTGCAGATAATTCATAGTATTGACAGTCATTTGTACTGGTCAGTAGTCTCCAGAGAAACAGAACCAACAGGGGATATATATAAAAAAAAGATTTATTCTTGAAAATTGCCTCACGTAGTTATGGAGGTTAAGAAAGCCAGTCATCTGCAGTCTGCAAAGTAAGGAGACCCAGGGAAGCCAGAGGGTGATTTTATGTGTTTAGAGGCTGAGAACATTGCATCTGATGGTGCAAATCCTGGCCTGAAGATTAAAAAAAAAAATGATCTGAGATGTTCCCACTCAACAAAAATAGAATGAGCTCCTCTCTTTTCTGTTTTTTGTTCTATAGAAGCGCTCGGTAGTTTGGAGGGTATATACCCACTTGGGGAGGTAAACCTGGACTAGTGAGTTCACTGATAGTAAGGCCAAACTCACCCAGATTACTCTCACAGACACCCATAAATGATGTATCATTGAAACGTCACATGGCAGTCAAGCTGATCCACAGACTTAGCCATCGAGCCACTGTGGTACGAAAAAAGATCTCAGGGTAGTATTTCTATACAATTCAAGGGAGAATGAGGACTTGTTTCTTTCCATAACAAACACCAGTAACACTGTCATTCACCTAAACAGCTGTGCATATACTTAATACAAATTTAAATATATTTTTATGAATTGTCTTTCTACCACTATAACATCTTAGATCAGTTGATTTATAAAGACTCTTTTGTGTTTTGTTTTGCAAAACACTACATGTCCTAAGGCTGGCCTCTTAGTGTTCAGTTCATGACCTGGCAGAAGCAGATCATTCATACATACAAAATAAAAATAAACAAGTCTTGGAAAGACCAAAGCAGCCTAACGTGATTAACACTGAGCTGGTGAAGTAAATCATGACGTTTACATAAACAGAATATTTTAATTTTATATCCTTTTAAATGCTAATATATGGAAATATCTTTAATTTACATTGATTAAAATATTTCAAAATGGTAGCATAATACTGGATCCTATGTCAAAATATTAAATGTATTTGACCTACATCTATTTTAGCATAGACAGATAGATAGATAGACAGACAGACAGACAGACAGACAGACAGATAGATAGATAGATAGATAGATATGCTAAGCAACACCTATGCAACATATCTGAAGTCCACCTTAAAAACAGGCAATAGTTTTAAGCTGTTAGAAAAACCTGATTATCTGGAACAGAAAGACAAAAAGCATACCCTTTTCAGAGCATGTTATTTTGTTAGACTTCATACCTTTGGCTTACATTATCTACGTGATAATGAGTATTTTTAAAGATGTATGGGATTTAGATGAAACTACATTGTTCAATCTCATGGGTAAAATCAAAGAAATACAATATTACATGTATAGGCTGGTAAAAAATGGCAAACCTGTTTGTTTTGATTTAATTTGCTGGGTTTTAAAATTAACAGAGTGACCTCAGCATTCACAAAGCAGCTGAGAGTAGGGTATCTCATGTCGCCGCTGGGAGTTATTAGTCCCTGCACACATTTGTTATGACAGTAAATTGCAGAGATGTGGGTGAGCAAAGCCACTTTTAAAGACCTGTCTTAAGGAACTAATCATCGTCAGAATAAGCACAAGTGTTCAATGATGTAAAGCCTTTAAAATAATGTTGTGTGCGAATGTGTGTATGAGTATGTGTGCATGTGAGGATGTGTATATGTGTGAGTGTGTGTTTGTGTGTGAGTGTATGTGTGTGAGGGTATGTATATGTATGAGCATGTGTTTGTGTATGGGTGTGTGTATATATGTGTGTGAGCATGTGTATGTGTGAGGGTATGTTAGGGTGTGTATATGTGTGAGTGTGTGTTTGTGTGTGAGTGTATGTGTATATATGTGTGTGAGGGTGTGTATATGTGTAAGTGTATATGTGTGAGTATGTGTGTGTGAGAGTGTTGTTGAGTGTGTATATGTGCATATATATGTGAGTGTGTGTGTTTGTGTGTGTACATAAAATGAATAGTATGCTTTTGAATTTTTTTAATTGCAGTAATGCACTTGGACATTTACCATTTAAAAAAAAAATTTGTACTGTTTAATAGTTTCACACATCTATGCAGTTAATTCTAGTCCCTGCCATCCCCTTTGTCTCTATCCCGCTTCCTATCCTACTGGCGCCTGTCTCACCATGTTCTCTTCCTGTGTGACCCACCACACACGCTACGTGTTACTTGCCTGGGCATGGGCACGAGGTTATTGACTGGAACATGGGCAACGTGTCTATGACTACACCACTGAAGGAAATGCTACTCCCTTTCTAACAATAGACCAAGACTCAAACATTGAATATGATGCATGTAGGGAAGATCTCATGAGATAGAGTCTAAGATACCACATATGTAGTTATTGTCCTAATTTTTACAGTTTGATGTAAAAGACACCCTCTTTGTCTTATCTGAACTAGGGAAATCTAAGCATGCCACACATGGCACAACCACAACTTCTATCAACCCCTGACAATATATGGGACCCGACAGTCAGTTAACTGAAAGGCTCTTGTAACATCCCTGTAAAGAAGCAACTTTCATGCAAGATATGTCGACAGTATGGCTATCTAAGCAAGACTTAAACAAGTATAACATTGATAGGCCTGCTAATGTGGGAGAGAGAAGTCCCACAGATCCCCACTCTGAGACAAAGAAGTATAGGCAACTTAAGAATGATGATAACAGAAGAAATGAGAAGAATCCCCTGATTGGTTATCTAATAGCATGTGACCATCCCCCATTAAATCACAAATAGACACATAAGACTAAACAGACTGAGCAGGGTGTGTGTGCGTGTGTATGTGTGTGTGTGTGTGTGTGTGTGTGTCTGTGTATGTGTGTGTGTGTGTGTGTGTGTGTGTGTGTGTGTGTGTGTGTGATGTTATGTATTTGAGAGGTAGGATAAAAGGGCACATAGAAGGGGCTGAAGAGAAGAAACGGAAGGGGTAACTGACATAATTATATTTTAATTTAAAACAAAATGGTTTTACTTTCAAGAAGTAGGAGTTTAAATTGTTATTTACTTCCATTTTTTGTTTTTCCATCAGTAAACATCCAGCCTAGACTCATGCATTATTTGGAATCAAACTCAGGATGTCGTGTGTGCCAGGCAAGCATTCTAAAAACTGAGCCACATCCCTAGTTCAGCTGTCAGCATTTGTGTTTTCAATAACACCGTTTAAATGGTTATCGTCTCTGTGCTCCCTGTCTAAAATACAACAAATAATAAACTCAGAAACTCTGGAATTCCTAACTTTTAGAGTTCTCAACACAATAGTTCCCAAGAAGCAGTAAATGCTTTTCCAATCTGATACTGGCAAAGGTCTTGTCCATGATAACTGCCATGTGACAGCATCTCCACCCGTGCTTCTGCCCCACTCCCATCCTCAGCAACCGGAAGCCTGGAAATATGGCCCTTTTGCCTGCAGTTCTTTGATTGATCAGGCTACCGAGTGACATTCTTTGCAGATCTGAGAGGCAGAAATAAGATGCAGCTACAGGCAGGCTCACCTGTGTTTGAAGATGGAAGATCTATGAACGCACCAGAGTCTTCCGGCTTCTTCTAACAATGACTCATGTCGCTGTTATGCGCTGTTGAGAACAGCAGCCGCAAAACCCCTGGGAGTCTTGTAGCTTCTGAATACCTGGAAAGCTTTCCAAATGGTCCAAGTTTTCAGATTTCCAAGAGCTGCTTGCATACTCTCTGACCTTGGCTCTTACTCAGCTCTGCATGGGTCCTACAAATTCCCACATCTCTGGACTAACTCCATTTCGAATTAAAACACCTGGATGGATTGTGCTACTGACTAGTTCCCACATAGGATGATTTCCAATTCAGATCTACGTCTCTATAGCATGACTCATCCCAAAAGAGAAGAGAAAAATTAATTGTCAGTGTCTGACAACTCAGACATGTTTGTCTTCTTGACAGCCTATTAGCTAAACCGTAGCCAGTTAAGAGAACAGACACTCTGGCATTCCTAATTTTCTGGCATTCCTAGATTTCAGCACAGTAGCTATTGACCACCCAAAAGATACTGCACAGTCTTTGGGGGAATTTGTTGCTATTACTAGAAAATAAAAGGTAGTGTTGAGGCTAAGGGAACAGTAAAGCCCCACATAGCAAAGATCTCTCATTGAATTGTCCTTTGTGGCAAAGACTGAGAAATATTTTTTCAGTATAATTTCCCCATACCTGAGGATCATTAGCTGAAAAGCTTAAGTTGCCACATGATAAGGAAAGATAAAACTTTGTAACTAATTCCACAAACATCCTTATTCAGGACCCGTGACACAGATGAGGGATGCATGCAAAGTGGAGAAGAGAGGCCCTTTTCAAAGTGCTTTCAACCTAGAGAGACATCGGGAGGAGAGCTAATCAGAAACAAGATGAGAGGAAGGAGCTGGGGATGTCACTGAGATTACTAAGTAGGCTGAGTGTTTGGAAACAAGCAAGAGGACCTGAGTCTGATCTCTGGAGCCCATGGTTTTTAAGCCAAGAGCTGGAGTGATGGTTCCTTCATTTAAAGGTTTGGAATGCAAGCATGAAGACCTGAGTTCAGATCCCCAGAAAGCAGGTAAAAGCTACATGCGGTATGTGTCTGTAATGCCAATGCTTCTACGAGTGAGATGAGAGGCACACACAGAATTCCCAGCAGCTCCTAGGCCAGACAGCCTGTATGTAACAGTAAACAACAAATAAAAGATTCCAGCTCTCAGAAGGCAGAAGGCAAGAACAGACACTAAGTATCGTTCCCTGACCTTTACATGTATCCCGGTATGAGCATGTGTACACAGACATACACAGGCTCCAAATGTGTAGCAAGTGCCTAGCTTGTAACTACAGCGCTAGGGACAGACAGTTAGATAGCTCCCCAGGGCTTACTGCTCAGGAAGCCTAGACTACTTGAGAATCTCTAGGACAGTAGACAACCATGTCTCAAACAGCAAGGTAGATGGCTAATTCGAAATGACTTCTGGCTTATATGCACATTTACATATGTGCATACACACTTGCATATACATGTATCCATGCCAACAGGCACATGCACACAAAAAAAGAGAGGACAAATGGCTTAAGCTTAGAAACTAGGTACTTACACACACACACACACACACACACACACACACACACACAAAATGATCATGTTATAATTGTGTGATCAATCATGGATGCTTTTTCTTTCCTTCTTTATACTTCTCTGTATTTTCCAATTTTTATGTAATGGCCATACATTACCTCTATAATTCTAACCAGAAAAAGATCAATATGTATTATATTTTCGAACAGACAGAATGAGAGCGAGCAACCCTTCAGAGACGATATTCCAGTCACATTGCTGCAACTAGGTTACATCATCTTTCAAATACTCTTGGGAAGTACAGACAAACAGAAAAATTGTGCAGCACCCGCCAGCATGACTGTTCTGCTCTCTGACTACCTATTCTACCAGCAAGCTTTATGACAGGGATTCTCAGATGTCTCCCAGATGGTCGAGAGTGAGCTGTGATTTTCTCTCAGAGATATCAGTGTGCAGAAAAGACCCCACCTGGTCTTAAAACAAAAAACTGATCATAGGACACAGAAGAATTTTAAAATAAGGAAAGGCTTCTTCCTCATCTGTAAACCCCTAGCACACCCCTAGACAGGGCATTCATTTTAATTTCTAGGCCCTTAGAATTAAAAAAAAAAAAAAAAAAAAAAAAAAAAAAACAAAGTATGGCTTCTGAATTATGTACTTCTACTAATAGCAACATTTTACTGCACAATTATATTCATATTTGTGACTAAAAGTCTAATTTTAATCTGTAGGTTCCAAGGGTACAGCCAGTTACTGAAATGTAAAGACCCATAAAATATTTATTTTGTTATTTTAAATATATGAATTATTTAAATACCATTGAGCAGTGCCTAGAACTAGGGCAGCTGACGCTCTCCTCTTCAGGGCATTTCCTCCCAGCCCTGACAGGAAGAAATAGCCATAACCAAAATACCTGGGCACGAAATGTTCTAGTACCACCCGTAAGCAGCAGTACTGATCCAGTGTCATACCATCCTGAAAATCCACGAGGAGCAAGGGTCACATTTCGCCTGTCACAGAACACAGCTGCGGGGGCCACTAAAGACTGCTGTGCCCATAGCCCTGTATTGAGATTCAGATGAACCCTGATCCAAGCTGATCAGCCTCCCCATTGGAGGGCTTGACGCTTCTATGAGAGAAGAGAACATGTGTCATAGCAGTGAAGACAATGCTTTATTTATAATCTTTCCCCTGAATCTAATTACAACAAAATTTAAGAATTTATCTTTGCTGAGGAGGAAAGGGATTACTATCAAGGGTAGATAAACCTGGGCAATGGTAAGGAGTTCCTGAAACTGCCTACTGAAGACAGGAAGGGATATGAGATGCTGAGTGACGTAAATGTTTGCATCTTGCATGTCCCGGAGGCCATGTGTGGAGGATTTGAACCCCAGTTTGTGGTGCTACTGGGAAGTGGTGTAACCTTTAGAACCTGGTAAGAAGTTAGGAAGTTAGATCACTGAGGCATGTTCTGGAGAGTGACACTGAGACAGCAGCCCATTCCTCTCTCCTCCCCCACTCTATTCCTCAGCCTTCAAGAGATGGACAGTCCTCCATGCCACACTCTGTTCTGGTTCTGTGCACTGCTGTAGGACCAAGGCGTGGGGACAGGCAAATGTAGATGGAAACTTCTGTAATCAAGGGCCTTAGTGAACCTTCCCTCCTATTATTTAATTGTCTCGTACATTTTGTCACAGTAACAGAATGCTGCCTAGTGAAGGCAAAGCTATTCATCAGCAAATGCAGAGAAGGTTTAGAGAGTGCTTAGGAGTGCCTTCCTTCCAGGAGAAAGGGTGAGTGGGATGGCTACCTCAGAAGCTGGGACGAGTCTTGCAGCCCTGCCTTCCATTTCCACTAGAAATCTGTTAAAATCTGGACTGCTTGTTAATGACCACAGCCTGGTACCCTGTATATTCACTTACTGAATTAGTGAATAAACTAACAGGATGAGAATGTTTAATAAGTTGGATTTTTCTCTGTGGGGTGGACAGAAAGAGCAAGTCTTCTTTAAGGCTGTTCTGTTTTTATAATCCTGGTTCTTACGACTGCTTACATGCCAACTCACTGGCATGCTATAATTTACTTATTCATTGCAACGTAATTGTTTCTTCCACTTTTCTATCAGAGGCCGTGCTGCACTGAGCAGTGTTGGCCTCTTTTCTTGCATAGACACTGACACGTTGCTTTTGCTAAAGCCTGGCTCCTATTCTAAGTTGACCTAGTCACGAAGATAGTGGGGAATTACCGTACAAACCAAACAGAAAACCCAAAGTTTAGCTGAGGCCCCACTTTCCACTGACTAGCTCTATAGAAGCTAGGTAGACACATAAGTCATCATCAGGTAAACCTTTCCGAAATGCATTACAAGCCAAAACTTTTGCTGTGTCCTGAGAACACATGAATACCTCCAAGTACTTTGTAGACAGACACCAGAGCAAATGTGCAAAGACATTTTTACATGTCCAAAGATGGGTTCTGGGACACAAGAGCTGAGAACGCTTTTGATAACACTCAACACCTGAAGATCCTTGACGATAAAACAAAATATCAAACAATGTGAACGCAAATGATTCCTACTCAGCCTTGGAGAGGAGATAAAGAAGTGAGGAATAGAATGGGGAGGTAAGTGACTTCTAGGCAAGGGAAAACCCACACTCAACAGCATGTATAAGAAAGCACATTGATATAAAGAGCATTGTGTCATAGGTGTGAGAGGATCAGGAAAAGGTAAAGGGGTATCTGAAGAGATAAGTGAAAAACAGCACACACCAGTATTGAATACACATTGGTGGAAATTTGAAAACACAGCACAGGCAAATTTTGCTGTAAGCCAAGAGCTAATACTAAGGTCAGATTTGCTCCATGCAAAACCTCTCTCTGGAAGGGGGCTGGGGAGATAGCTTGGCAGTTGAGAGCACTGCCTGCTCTTTCTGAGATCCTGAGTTCCGGCACCCACATGGTGGCTCACAACCATCTATAAAGGGATCTGATGCCCTCTTCTAGCACACAGGTATACATGCAGTGGATCACTCCTACATAAAATAAACTAATTAATTAAATAAACAAAGATGGAAAAAAATGGAAGTAAGGTAAGGAAAGAGACAGATTTCAAAGAACTGGTCACAGTAGCACCAAGGAGTAGGATACTACTTAACCCTTCTCAGAAAGGGCATACTTAGGGATACTCTGGGTTAGAATTTGAAGTTTCAGCCCCAGCTAAAGAACTTCTCTCAACATGTACAAGGCAAACTCTTTCTCTCACTTTTATGGTCACTTCTAGAATGAGCCCTTCCACCTCTGGTTATCTGGATTCCAGGCTTCATCCTCAGAATTTTGTCTTCAGAGTTTTGGCCCTATGATGTTATCTAATATGTTGATATATTTGAATTTTCCATATTCCAAGAGAATTTGCTAACTTCTCCTTGGACTGTGACCCAAAGTATCTCAGGATGCTGTTCCTGTTCAATGTTTTATATAGAGTGGTAGACTGTACCAACTGGTGTCTTCATACTAGGTTGGTCACCACATTTATAGTTCTATGTGATTAGTCTAAGAAAGTCTGGGTTCTCCAAGAAGAAAATCAATAAAAGCAATACAATTTCTACACACACACACATGCACAGAGAGAGAGAGAGAGAGAGAGAGAGAGAGAGAGAGAGAGAGAGAGAGAGAGAGAGAGAGGAGAGATATCGAGCTTTGGGAGAGGAACTGATAAAAATAAGTGAACCATGACTGAAAACCATCAAAACCTATAAACCTATAGTCGCAAAACTGGGTACCCAAGAGAATCCATTCTATAGATCCAGTATGAACTCAAAGGTTGAGAGTCAAGAGAGGTGATGGTATTAGTCCCAGTCTAAGACTAAAGCAGAAGCAGAAGTGGCTTTGTCCCACAGCTCCACAGCTCAAACGCAGTCAGGAACATACAGAACTCTTTCACGCTTATTCTTTATTTTCTTCAGGTCTTCAGAGAGTTAGATGACATTCAACTACATTAAGAAAGGGGGTCTTCTTTACTTAATTTTAAAATGCTCATCGCAGAAATACCTTCACAGACACACCTAGAAGTGCTTGGACAGATATCTAGGTATTGTGGCCAATCAAGATGACACATCAAATTAACTACTATTAAAACTATGACAACCCTAGTCAGTTATAGGGGTCCTGGAGACACTGCTTTCTGTAACTCTACAGGTTATGTGCATGAAATTTAGCCCTTCTGAATTGAGAAGAGATAGCAAAACATCATGTTTCAAAGATTTAGAATCTGACTGAAAAGAGAAAGATAAAATAACGCATTGTGATGGTTCATTTTGAATGGCAATGCAATGGAAATAAGAAATATTTAGATGTCTGGTAAGGCGTTATTTATTTTTCTCAAGGTTTTAGTAAACACTGAACTGACCGTGAAAAGACAGTGGCTTGGCACCCCCACTGTAAGGTATCTCTGTCTATACGGTATCTCCAGAGGAAATGAGCTTTGGCGGACTGAGTGCAGAGGCTCTGCCTCCAGTGTGAGTGGGCATTGTTTAATCAGCTAGAAGCCCCGATGGAATGAAAAGGCAGGGAATAATGAAATCTTGCTCTTTGTATTTTGTAGTCCGAATGCCCTATTTTCTTTCCCGTGGATGTTTCAAGGTCTGCATCTGATCTTGGGAGTCAGACCAGCAAACCCCCAGCGCTACCTCAAGCTCTCCCACTTTTATTTTAGTCTGTGACTTAACACCAACACTTTCTTTGGTTCTAAAGGCTTTAAAATTGGACCACATCTTACTACTATCTCTTCCCTCAGGAATTCTTAAGTCCTAAGGCTTTTAGACTTTGAGCTACATCACTGGCTGCCCTGATTTTTCAACCTTCAGTCTTTAAGTAAGCCATGCTAGCAACCTCTACAACTTTTCAAATTTGCTTCAATGATCCCCCTCATGTGAAAATGTCCCCTTTTGGGTTTTCTTAGGCTCCATAAGGAAGTGAACCAGTTCAATCTCAATCAATCAATGCATTCTTGTCTCTCATCCCCCTCCTATAGAATACCCTGATAAAATAAATATTTGGAGTATTTAGATTAACTACATAATGACATACTAACATATTGATTTAAATAAAATATATCATTAAAATTAATTTCACCTGTCTCCTTTTGATTTTCTCATGTGGCTAACCAAGAGTTTCAAATCAATGATGAGGTTCATATTTGGTTTCCCTGTAGAAATAAAGAAAATAATTATGAAAGATGAGAATGGCATCCAACGTCCAGATAAGATGGTTAAAATTTCAGGGTAGTTTTAATTTTAATAAATCAAATGAGCTAGTAAGGAGAATGAAAAACTAGCAAATTATTCATAATTTATATATCTTGTTGAATTACAAGGTCACTTGGGTTATCGTACACAGGTCATTGTCCTCTGCTTCATAAAATAGACCCATCTCCTCCCTAGATATAATAACCTGTTTGCTGGCTCAGGATTGAGCTGGCGATGCTTCCTGGGGTCTGTCAGGGATGAGTATCTGGCTATGGAAAAAAGTTACAATAGCCTACTGTCTAGATCCTCACTTCATTGACCCAAAAAAATTGCATTCAGGAGAAACAAAAACTATGTCTGAAGCAACCTGTTTGTCTATAATCAAATATTCTAAAGTTTATGGTGAAGGTTTTGAGGAGGGCAGAAGTTTGGCTTTGGTTTTTTTTTTGTTGTTGTTGTTGTTGTTTTGTTTTGTTTTTTTATTTAAATTTTTGGTTTTGGTTTCAAGATAGTGTTTTCTGTGTAGCCTTAGCTGCTCTGGAACTTGCTTTGTAAACCAGGCTGGCATTGAACTCATAAAGATCCTCTTGCCTCTGCCTCAAGTGCTGGGACTAAAGGCATCTGCTACCACAATCCATTAAGTTTGTGTTTTTAACTAGATAAAATAAAAAGGTTTGCAGGATTTGGGCCAGAGGCCCCACTTCCTATATTACAGAACAAATAATTAGGCTTTCTTTCTTTTGTTTACTTTTTCTAGGCACAGAGAGGTAACAGAATTAATACCCTGTACTGACAATACTTCAAATCCATTTGTAAATACAGGTTGATTCTTAAATGGCCCTTGAGAGATGAAATATAATCAAAAGCTTTTTTTATTTCAGTTAAACAAAGTCTCCAATAGTAGCTCAGACTGAGGTGCAACTTTGCAGATCTTAAGATCTTACATGTACCTCTAAGTATCTACTCAGGCTCTGGTTGGCTTACTACAAGCCTGATGTAAGATGCTGAGGAAAACTACAGGGGAGACAGGTCAGGGACTGAGAAGCAACACCAAAGTGCAGAAAGGAAGGAACAAAAGCCACAGTAAGGCTTTCTTGCTCATCTCATCTGCATGGAGTCACCACAGCCTTCATGAGCTTGCTTGTTCGAGTCCTGATACACTGTGATTCACAGAGATTTTGATTAAGGCAGTTCTCAATAAGTCATGACTGCTTTCCTTTCCACGACACTATAAGAGTCTTTCCTGACTTCTTCGGTGACCCCAGTTCAGATGCCATTCCCTGATAGACCCCGATCCTTTTTCCGGCCACTTCCCCAAGGTTTATTGGGAAAAACACTTATGATGCAACTCTGAATCCATCATCATTTGTGGACCATTCCTTTCCTGATATTTGTAGAGATTCTGTTTCTTTGCTTCCATGTGTACTAGCCTACAACCAATATCCTGCTTTCCACACTAGTCCTTGGACTACTAGAAGGAAATACAGGAAATCAACAGGGTTCCTGTAGGTAAGTTCCAGGAGGAAATGAAAGATTGTCATGAGATCCAAGGGAACTACCAGGGAGGCGGAGAAGAGAGATGGGCCATTGCAAAAATGTCAAGCTGGGAAGATGCTATGTACATAATGTGGTGGTTTGAATGAATGAGAAAAGCCCCCATAAGCTCATGTTTAATTCCTTGTTCCTAGTTGGTGGCACTGTTTGAGGAGGTTATGAAACTTTTGAGAGGTAGACACTTGCTAGAGAATATTGGACATACAAACGTGTGTTGAAGATTATAGCCTCTGGTCACTTTCTGTTCTCTTTGTCTGCTTCCTGAATATAAAGAAAATGTGGTTTTTGTCTGTTTTCTGCCCATGCTGCCAAGTCTTCTCCACCACTATGGGTACTGTCTGGGACTGTAAAACTAGTCCAAGTTAGTTTTGGTCATAGTATTTTATCATAGCAGGATAAAGGTAACACATTCAGCACTTCTGGGCAGATTAAGAATGTTAAGATATTAATGTCCCATGAGTTCATTTTCCCCGTGAGTATATATTCTGCTTCAAAGGTGCAATGACTATGCCATCGAGAGAGAGAGGCCACCCCTGACACTATTAAATGATATTCTGCTACATTTGCAGACAAGAGTGACTGTCATCTGAGTCTTCACCCAGCAACTGGAGGAAACAGAAACAGAGACCCACAGCCAAGCATTAGAAGGAGCTTGGGGAATCCTGGGGGAGGGGGTGGGGGTGGCAGGATTGAAGGACGCCACAGGAAAACCTATAGAATCAACTAACCTGGGACCACAGGTGTTCACAGAGACTGAACTTGCAGAGATCATAAACGGGACAGATCTAGGCCCTGTATACATATTTAACAGTTGTGCAGCTCAGTCTTCATGTGGGATCCCTAGCATCAGCAGCAAGGTCTATATCTTACTTTGTTGCCTGCTTTTGGATCCCTTTCCCAAAACTAGGCTGCCTTTTTAGCCACAATAGAAGATGCACCTAGTTCTACTGCAACTTGTTATGTCAAGGCAGATAGTATCCATGGGAGGCCTCCTCTTTTCTAAGAAAAATGGGAAGATAAAGGTAAGAGCGCAGATGTGGCGCTCTGGGGTCTGGGGACTGCTCAATGACAAATTGACTGGGGACAGCTGAGGTCGGGTCCCAGGACAGGACGAGGCATGCCTGAGAGAGTCTGGTTGTGCTGTGCACATAGCCAGAGCGATGGGATGGTTCCCCCAGCTCCTCATCTGTGCCATCTGTCCATGTGTCACTACCTCAGGCCAGCAGGATGGGTACAAAGGCATGGGCCAGGGCTCCCTGGTGCTTCACAAGGTCATCATGGCTGGCAGTGGAGAGGTCGACAAGTCAGCCCTGACACTTCAATTCATGTATGACGAGTTTGGAGAAGACTGTGAGCCCACCAAAGCCGACGGTTACAGAAAGAAGGTGGTTCTCGATGGAGAAGAGGTTCAGATAGTCATCCTGGCCACGGCCGGCCAGGAGGAAGCAGGACTATGCGGTCGTCCGTGACAACTACTTCCGAAGCAGAGGAAACTTTCTGTTTATGTTCTCCATCACAGAGCATGAATCTTTTTCACTGCCACAGCCGAGTTCAGGGAACAGATCCTCCGAGTCAAGGCCAGGGAGGACAAAATCCCACTATTGGTCGTGGGCAACAAGTTTGACCTGGAGGAACAGAGGCAGGTGCCTGTGGATGAGGCCCGAGGCAAAGCAGAAGAGTGGGGTGTGCAGTGTGTGGAGACATCCGCAAAGACTCACGCCAATGTGGACAAGGTGTTCTTTGATCTGATGAGAGAAATCTGGGCAAAATAAAGATGTGGGAAAACAAGGACAAGAACGGCAGGAAAAGCAGCAAGTGCAAGAAGAGTTTCAAAGAGCAGCACTGCTTGCTGTGAGCAGGCTGCAGACGGCAGCGTGGGCCACACTACAGAGCAGTATGAGCCAGAGGTGGCCAGGCTGGCTCCCTGCTCTCCGCAGCTGCATTCACTATCACTTCTTGAGATGGGACAGATATCCGTGCGTCAGTGGCTGGCAGAAGAAAGTCACCTTTGTCTGTGTGATGCATCTGTTAACTTTGCCAGGAGCTTTGAGAGTCTGCCCCACCCAACCATGACCGCCACCAGCTCTGGGGTCGTAGTGCTGAGGTCAGAAATCTGAGTTGTGATGAGAAAAAAATAAAGAAAAGAGTACTGCCACAGCATTTCATTCTCCCTGTTCTAGGACACAGTCTTCTTTCGTTAGAAAATTAAAATCTTTCACATTATCAAGGCATGGTGGTGCTCCCCTATAATCCCGGAAGTCTAGAAAGTAAGACAAGGAGGGTAGCCTGAGCCCAAGCCAGCCTGGGCTACCTAGCAAGACCCTGTCTCTAAAAGAAAAAAAAAAGGATTAACATTTTATTTTCTTAGAGTTTTTAGCAAGACCCCTCCCCAGTTCTTATCAGTTTAGAAGTAGACAGGAAAATAAAAATGCTAAGCTCAGGTAATACTAAAAAAGCCAAAACAATTTGTTTTTTTTCTTTTTTCAAAAGATAAACTTCTGTAGCTTGGAAGCCGAATTGGAAAGAGGAACTTCACTTGGGCCAGAGAGGCTGATCCAAGCTTCCTGGCCTTTGTAGAGACAGTGGGACAGTGCTCATATTTAAATGTCAGCCAGGTGCTGGCTGAAGGCTTTCCCTCCTCAACACCCTTACTTAGCCAGGAAACTGGGGGGCTGTGGGTGGGTGGTGCGATGGGGAGGAAGATGCATTTCATGTCTACTGCTTCCCTTACACAGCCATAAGCCCTGTTCATTCTCTTCTGAAAAATGTGACCAGTTTAAATTGTGTCCCAGAGCATGGGGCCAGTACCAGCCACCTCTCCAGACTCCCAGTGGCTCTTAATTTACAAGCAGAAGAGGGGAAGGCTCAGAAGGGCCATCTCCTGCGACTCTGGGCAGCTGGTTCTGGTGGCACAGGGATGAGCCAGGTTCCAGAGGCTCACAACCACTCTCTCTGTTAAGCTTCCTCACGGGGAAGAGGACTTTGAGACAGGGGGCTGCCACTGAGCACACACACTCCTCCCATTTTCCAAAAGTGAACGTTTTATGTTTCAGTGCCAAATAAAAATTACACTTAAAAAAGAAAAGATAGGAGGAAGTGAGGGAAAGGGACTGAAAGGGAGGAACTGGGGGAGAGGAGGGAGGAGAAGCTGTGATCAGGATGTAAAGTAAATAAATTAATTCCTAAAAGGCAAAATTTAAAAATATGCATGGTTCTGAGGCAAAGATGTCATATCATCAGCTATGACGACTCCCAGAACACCCTTCCAAGTCATGACAACTCTACAAATGGGTCTCACTAACGACGGAAGTCAAATTAGAGTTACATATGTTGAGCTCAAGGCACAGACGAACATAGGATGGCGGTTCCTGAGATCTGTTCATCCGCGCCCCTTAGCCCCTTCTCTAACAGAACCATTGCAGACAGAAGAGATGGTAGATGCACCAGACAGGCAGTTATATCTTTCCACATCCCGTGCAGCTAGGAAGACCCAGATGCCCAAGTTCTGGCCAACGAGAAACAACATAAAGTCTGCTGAGGATTTTTGGAACAGTTCTACTTCCAGTTCACTGCACTGTTTTGTCCTGTAGGTAGTGCTTCCTGCCCCATCAAGACAGCCCTGACATGGAGCAGTATGGCTTTCCACCGGTAGGAAATTACGGTGAAAGTCAGAAGCCAAAAACGACCAAGGAAGAGAGAACTGTCAACATACATATGTCACCACTGACGGACCACCCCATGTACTCGCATCTCTGCTATTCAGCTTCATTAAAATAAATAAAGCCTCTTTCTTCTTCAGTCCATTTTCTCAGATCTTTATGATTTGCATCCTGACAGGTAGATGCCACCTAATGAAAGCTAAATAGAGAAACTCTAAGACATTCAAATTATTAATTCCCAACTTCTTGAAGCCTGGATTTGTATGATGCTAGTTGTTGGTGAAGACAGGTAAAATTCCTACCTTACAAATCCCAAACCTGCTAATGCAGCTAGGTTTTGGCCTCCCTGGAGGCTTAGATTGTGCCTGAGAAACTCACTGCAGAGATTTAAGACAAATTTAAGAAATCAATAGGAGGATACAAGGGTTTGTATAAGATTTAGAATCATATTTAGAATGTGCTACAGAAATGTTACATGTATAAAGTGACAGTAAGGTAAATCCTCAACCCCTCAGCAGAGCGGATGTGGCTGGCTGAAACTAAAAGATATTCATGGACATGAGGCTGTAAGGATTGCAGGTGCTGGTCTAGACAGAGCCTGGGGCTTATAAGTAAACCAATATGTGCACAGACATCCACTGCCAGACAAAACCCAAATCAGTTACATGAAAAGATATGACTTTAAGGCAAAGAATTGGTAACTGAAGGTAAAAAAAAGTGCCAGGGAATTGCCGGCATAGCAACCGCAGCAACAGCAACTGTTGCTAAGGCAGGAGCAGCAATGAGAGAATTAGTGAATAAAGATGTCAAGTCCCTTAAGATTAACCTCAGGGTCCACCAGCCAGTGTTAGGCTTTGGAGTCATGATACTGTTGCTACAAGAAGGAAGTACTTCTGTCCAGGGCAGTGGTTCTCAGCCTTCCAAATGCTGCAACCCTTTAATACAGTTCTTCATGTTGTGGTGACCCCCCAACCATAAAAGTGTTTTTATTGCTACTTCATAACTGTAATTTTGCTACTGCTATGAATAGTAACATAAATATCTGTGTCTTCTGATGGTCTTAGATGAACCCTCTGAAAGGAATGTTTGGCCTCTGCCTCCAGGTGAAGAAACATTGCTCAGGAAGGAACATTTTCCAAGTGCTCCCTCAGGATTTGTCTTAGGCATTGTTTTACTGCTGTGAAGAGACACCATGACCAAGGCAACTTTTATAAAAGAAAAAATTTCACGGGGGCTGGCTTACAAGTCCATAGGTTCAGTCCATTGCCCAGGTGGGGAGCATAGCAGCCATGGGCAGTCATGATGCTGGGGAAGTAGCTCAGAGTTCTATATCTCAATCTATAGACAGTAGGGGAAGAGAGAGACATAGAGCTTAGTTTGGGCTTTTAGAACCTCAGAGCCTACCCCATAATACACTGCCTCCAACAAGGCTGCATCTAATCTAACAGGGCCACACCTCCCAATCCTTCTCAAATAGTCTGACTCTCAGATGGCTAAACATGAGCTTATGGAGACCATTCTTATTCAAACCACCACAGTTCTTCCTTAAAGTTCCTCCTCACCACAAAGCATAAAATAACAGCAAATAGAGCACGAAGGAGACCTGTGGAGTCTGTGATGGCTAATCTTGGCTGGCAACTGTCAACTGTCCTGTTGCTGTGATACGGTGAATGACAAAGCAACTTAAGGACAGAACAGTTTCTTTCAGCTCACTGTTTAAGGGTACAACCTACCCTGGTGCTGAGACGTGGAAGCAAGAGTGGCTCCAGTTGTGGCAGCAGGAGTGAGAGGCAGCTCATCACATTTTATGTGCAGTCAGGAAGCAGAGTAAGATGAACACTGGTGCCCAGAACGAAGTAGTTTATTCATGCAAGCTGGAGAAGCCAGCGAATGATGAGCAGGGGAGTAGGAGGGGGTGTGAAGGTGAAGAAATGGCTCGGTGGATAAGAGCAGTAGCTGCTCTTCTTCAGGTCCTAGGTTTGGTTCCCAGCAATCACATGGTGACTAACAACCATCTACAATATCAGTTCCAGCAAATCTGATGCCCTCTTCTGATCTCAGGGAGCCCCAGGCATCCACATGATGCAAATACATACATGCAAGCAAAACACACACACACACACACACACACACACACACACACACAATAAATCCCCCAAAAGTGAAATAGATAGAAAGAATATGTTACATACAACCACAAATTATTATTCAGAAATACAAGGGATAAAATTTTCAGAAATATATACCATAGTATTAAGTGAAATGATCCAGGATCAGAAAGACAAATTTTATATGATTTCCCTCCTGTGTGGGGTCTAAAACATAGAAGATCATAAGAGCACAAATGGGTTTTGTTGGAGAGTAGAGACAAAGTAGAAAGTAGAGAAGATTGCCTAACAAGTGGAGAGACACAGCCAGACAGGAGGAATTTGTTTCCATTGCTATCATCTAGAAGAGTGAGTGCAGTTAACAAGCTTGTAAGGCATCAATTAAAAGAGCTAGCAGACAGGATTTTAAGTGTTCTCATCAAGGAAGAAATGTTTGTGATGACAGATAACCTAAATATCTTGAGTTTTTCACTATACATGTACCAAAATATCGCATTATGCCCCCAAAAGACATATAATTATCCATCAATTAAAAATAAGTAAATAATCTTTCTTTTTTAAAGGCGACTTCAGTTTCACACCTCAGGAACAGAAGCTTAGACAGGCGAAATTTTAGCAGATGGCTACGAGCTGGGCCTCTGCCAATGCTGGTTGGAGACTCGGTTTGTACTGTCCTTTCAAAGAAGATGGACCCCCAACTAAAACACTGAAGGCACTGGGTACTTGCCACCTGGCCTGTTACATAGTAAGCAGGAAGTGACTCAAAAGCCTGGGGCAGCTCATATTTTCTGTGCTTGTGACAGTCAGAAGGATGGGTGGCTGCTTGTGCTGCGTCTCATTCCTGATCTCATTAAAGCTTTCCAATGGCTTTGAACAGGACGTGTATTAAAGGCCTGTTTCAGAGTTTTCACGTCCCCTCATCATGAAGAGTGTGATAAATGCTTGAATAAACTCAAACAAGTTTCTGGATGTTCCCACCATGACAGCATACACATTGAGTCAAAGGCCACTATGGCTGGAATATGAGCAGAAGAAACCTTCAAGAGCTTACTTAATGATATTACATTTCTAGATTTCATCTTGCTTAGGTAGAAAATGAGGGAATAAAGATGTGCCCCGGTGTGACCTCAGTGACCCCAGCAGCTATAGTTTTCAAGCTGCCCTAATGAGATTTCTAAATCTAGCTATCCCTAAGACCAACATTCTTGCAATTGCAGGGGCCTTTGTGCCAAAGGAAAGAGAGGGAAGGGACAGAGAATGGGCATATGTCCTGCCCAGTGAGAGTCCATGGCCTCATTCAGGGAACTTTAAAGACCATGTTCTGGGAGGCATAGGCCGACAGGAGACCATGCAAGGGAGAAGAAAAGAACAAGTTACAAGGCAGTACAAAAGCCATACTTTTGCTTCACAGGCCTAGGGAGGTAAAAATGAACCACACAAATGGGTTTGAAATTACATTGGCCTGTGTATACTATGTTCTTTTAACCACAGCACTGCTTTGGGAATAAATCAAGGGATTGGTGGCTCTGAAAAAGTTATAAAAATAATCTAAAACTCTCCCTTAGACATGTAGGGACAGGCAGAGAAGCCCAAAGGTCTTTACTAGTTCTCTGGCCAGCCCAACTTTTGGCTCAGTAGTCTACCTACTGCCATTCTCTCAATCTCAATGTTTTCTTCCTCCTTATACGCCTTCCAAGTTGCTCTCTGTTCCTTAGGGTTCCTTTCCTAGCTGACATAGAGACACAGATTTCCAGGCTTCCCATTTAGATTAACCCAGGGCCTTTCTCAAGTTAAGGAATTAATTATTTATATAGGCCTGACTTATTTCACCCATAGGATAGTTATAATATACAAATCACACACACACACACACACACACACACACACACACACACACGCACACGCACACGCACACGTACACACATGTACACACTGGTGGATATAGACACAAACATATGCACATAAATACTTACAAATACTCTCTAAGGCATAGATCTGTCGATCAACCAACAGAGCACATTCAAGGGAAAGTAGGGATGAGCTGAGTGTGTCATCATGTCCCACAACTCTATAACTTCTCCTGTTCCTTAGCCTGGGAGGACAGAGATTGACCTTCACTGGAAGGCCATCATTCCTCAGAAGACGATATCTAAAGGTACCAACCAAGACATGACAGACAGGGTGATAATGCTTGAAAAACAAACTCCAATCCATAATTCAAATCACAGTTAATGTCCAGCATAGTTAACCTTAGGCCTTATATGCCAGTTATTAATTTACTGCCTTTTAGCTATAACATCCTAAGACATCTCAACATCTTCATTCCACTCCACACACCATCATTATATTTCTTGACCTTCTCACCTCCAGAAACCAGTGTCTTACCCTCACAACCAATTATTCTTCCAGATTTACTTCCACGCCCATCAATTGTTTGGCCTCAGATAGACACATGTCTCTGACAACCTTAATTATTCCCTAATCTACCAGCCTGCTGCTAGCCACTCCGTCTTCCAATGCAGTCAGAATCGCACCATTAACTCCCTGAGAATTAATGAGATTGCTTGGTTTTAAATCCTTTCTCTAGCACATGCAACTCTGGACAAATTTTGCTTTCCTGAGACATAGATTCCTCATTTTTTTAAAAAAAATAATAAATCTCATAGTGATTTTCACATCCTAGACTCATTAAGAATTTTGACAAAAGAAAAAACAGGAAAGTATCTGAAGCATTTGTTTAATATTAACCATCATGATCACTTCCAAACTTACATTGATCCCTCAAAATACATATCATGATTTGGAATTACAGCAATCCTGGGAATAGCATCTTATACATGGGCAATTAACACTGTTGAAGAAACACTGTACTACTGAGACATTTCCATCATTGCCAATGATCCATGAGCATTCTCGCTGAATCTGTGGCTCTGTGGGCTACACCTTGTCCTTGGCTAGTTCCTTCCCTAATTCCTAATCCAAATCTTTCTAATTATCCTCTTACCAGCCTTCAAACAAAAACACTGAACACATCTAACATAAAACTTTACCTCTTGCTTCATTAAAAACATGGAAACTACTCACATAAATCCCCTCACCTAAGTGCTGTAACCTTCAAACTGACTTGCAAGACAACTGGCTCCTTCTGGCCAGAATCTTCCTATTCAAGTCAAAAGCACCCATGTCCATCCATCCTCAGCATTTTTCAGGTCCTCCCTCCATCATTTTCACTGCCTATGCTCAGCCCAGGTCTCGCTATCTAACACAGTGATAGTATGGGTGTCTAGCTGCATATTCATGTTCTAGTTGGCTGTATTCTTTTTAGTCCATTCCACAAAACTCCTCTCATTTGGCGATGCTCCCTCTAGCAATATTTCTTTCTTCTTCATGTCAGAACTTCTTAAAGTCTAGACTGACCCACTGTGCACACTCTAACTCCCATTCACTCCAATCTCACCCCCAAGCTCACTTCTATTTCTGACATTCTGTCTTGGACAGTCCTGTATTTCAACTCCTATGTCTGGTATGAATGGCCTTTCCCTATAACCACAGCCCTTTCAGCCCCCTCACTCTGTTGCTTACTTTTCTTGGTCCCACTCTGACTGCCCTATTCTACTGTGTCTACCAAGCCTTTTTCCTAGAACTGCCCCTTAATAGTTGCAAGTTTCTTAATTTGTTCTTCCATCCACTTGCTCTTCACCACTGCATGCCTTCTGATGACGTTACTCTCCCATGTAAAAATAAGTTCCCAAAACCTCTAACTTTGACCTGGGATACCCTTCCAAACTCCTGAAATCCTTGGTTGTTTGAAACATTCAATCGAATGTACTAAGTGTACATGTACGCAGCCCCACTACCATGTCTTACCCACTAATTCTCAAACTCAACAATCCTTCCTACATTACTCCTAAGATATGAGGCAGTAATGCTTCTCTTCTGCCCCCAGCCATTGATATACCACTCTCTCTAACTTTGACCTTACTAATGTGGCCCCACCCACTTCTCCGCCCTTCTCTACTGCTGCCCTAGCTCGATCTCTCCTCTCTTACCTGAGGCTCGCCACCATCTCCTCATTGATTTATACTTTTGATTCTGTACATGATTTCAGAGGGTAATATGAAGCACACATCTGAACGGTTTACTACCCGTCTTAAAACTTTTGGACAGATTCACATTTTCAATCTCTTTATAACAGCCTCAAAGGTCTCAGGACTCATGTTATCTGATTCCAAACAACAGTCACATTATCCTGCTCCTATTTTCTACCTTGCATATTAAATTCTGCTAGACAAAGGTCTCTATGAATCCCTATGTGTTATACGTGGCATTTCTAATTGTGATTCTTGCAAGTCTTTCAGGTAGAGAACATTATATTGGTCAGGGTTCTCTGGAGTGAGAAAACTTATAGAATGAATCTCTCTATATAGAGAGAAAAGGGGGATTTATGAGAATGACTTACAGGCTACCTGTAATAATTCAACAGCTAATTCTGGCTATGAATGGAAAGTCCTAAAAATCCAATAGTCGCTCAGTCCACAAGGCTGGATGTAAAGCTGGTCAGTAGATAATGGAATCCTGAAAAGGTAGGCTCTAATGCCAGTAAAGGCATGCACTTGCTAGCAGGGCAAAGAGCAAAAGCTTTTGTTTTTAATGCCCTTTTATTGGCTTCCAGCAGAAGGTAGGGCCCAGATTAGATTTGGGTTCAAGATGTGTCTTCCTACCTCAAAGATCCAGATGGAAGCAGATCTTCCCATTTCAAACTAAGCAGGAATCCCTCATGGGTGTGACTTCCATTTGGAGATTTACTTAATTCCAGATGTAGTCAAGTTGACAACCAAGACTACCCATCTCTTTTTCTTTTTATTACCTTAGTAACCTTCTATCTGACAGACATCTGCTGTTGGTTTTTTCTTGTATTGTTTTATTTGGGGAGTTTTATGTGTTTAACTCCTCTGTATACTTGTTGATTTATTTTTTATTTAGTCTTTTTTTTTTTTCAGGATCCAACTCAGAACCTAGCACAGGACAGGCAAATATTTTGCTACTGAGCTGTATTCCCAGCCTAGAAATCTGGGCTTTGCCTGCACATTTTACTGCGAATAATGTTTTGCTTTCTGTCTCCCCACCAGCCTTTAAGCTCCTTGAAGGAATGGCCATGTCTTCACCTTTCTCTATATGCCTGGACCCTTCCCAGACCCTAAATATGAAGGGTCATGAGCACAGAACAGCCGAACTGCAGTGAACTAACTGTCAGGTTGGCCACTGTGCCGAGCGTTCTCAGAACTCTCCATACCTGGCCCACATCAAACCTTCCTACAACTACCTCTTCAAAGGCAGGAACATTCCTTCCAGATGAAAGTCCTCACTGTCACCGACTCTTTTCCCCACTCTTGTTACATGAGTTTCCACTTCACTTGTATGGTCCCATAAGTGGGAGTTATTTCCTGGTTTTAAATAAAAGTCACCTAGTACCCAAAAGTCGGCCAGGGTGACCTTTGTATGATGGAAAGGATGCTCTACGGGGAGTCTGGAGACTAGAGTTGTACTCACTGCTGTGCAGCTAATATTCTGTCTGATAAAAGGGCACACTGTCCTGCTAAGGCTTCCTCCTCTTCTCTTTCTCAAATGCCCACATGAGGAAAGCTGAGACTGAGGCTTTGCTGTCTGACCTATCAAGTGCTTTTGTTGTTGTTGTTCAGGTTTACCTCCGATCTTTGTTTTTGACAGTGAGAAGACTCTGTGTTCAAAATAGTCACAAAGGAAGTATAATTAGGGGAAGGAGATGGAGTAGGCTGTATTGCTCTCAACCAGGGTTGGATCCAGGAGACCCTGGAGGAAAATACTAGCCTAAGATGCAGGCAATAAAATGCTTGCCCGGGTGCTCTTAAGCCTTGGGCTCCTGAGAGGGAAGAGTTCTGACTTGGATGTGCTTACTCTTTCCTTTCTCCCAGTCAGTTCTTTTTCAGCACAGCCTTTACAAATGACACTAAAGGCAGAAGAGCCTCAGCAATAAAAACAGCTCTTCCCTGCCCCAAATCTTACACAGTAATCCTATCTCTCCTCCCACCAATGCTCAGTACCCCTCCCTGGGTTGCCCAAGCTCTCTAAGACATAGTGAATCAGCAAGAAAGATGAACGTTTTCCCAGCTCTGTGCACCCATCTCTGAAGGAGTTCAGGAAAGAGGAGAAGCTGGTATGTGTTAAAAACCAGCAGCCCTCACCCAGTGCATCATCACAGGAGAGAAAGGAAACTGACTCCCAGAAACTCAGCAACTACTCACTTGCTAAGAACAGGGCACATGGTCTGCTTTATGGAGAGTGTGAAATGATTTCTTTCACACTGTTCCATATTGGAACATTCCCCATCGACAGCAATCACTCATTCTCCTAGGGAGATAGAACCAGAGAAACAGCAAAGGACAGAGAAGATACAGGATCTAGAATGGCCACCAACACACACACATAAAGTCACATACAAATACCCAGGGAAACAAACCTCAGTAAACACAAAGCAAAGGCACAGTTATACAGAGACTTGATGTGCAAAAATGAAAACGGCACCTATTGACTTGGACTCACACAGGCTCAGACAGATCAATACCATTCCCAAACATCTATGCATATCATATTCAGGCACACAGAGGTCACAGAGGCATGCAGCCAGAGAATAGCAGTTTTTAAAATTCATAAATAAACGTAGACATTCAACTTTGATGTTCAGAGAGGACTCGAGGCAGCACAAAAATTTTTAGAAGCAAAATAGCCTATATAAATTAAATAAAACCTATATAAAACCTGGAAGGAGGGTCCAGTCACTCACCTGTTGTATTAGGCAGGGTTCTCTAGAGTCACAGAACTTACAGAATATCTCTATATATTAAGGAGAAATGTTGGAAGGACCTGGAGTCTACATTCCAACTAATCTAACAGCGGGAAGCTGTGAATGGGAAGTCCATGAATCTAGTAGTTGTTCAGCACTGAGTGGCTAGGTGTTTCAGCTGGTCTTCTATATCAGCTGGAATCCTGAAGAAGTAGGTTACCACAGATGCGCTGGCAAGTAAGTGCAAGCAGACAATAAAGAAGAAAGCCTTTCTTCTTCCATTATCCTTATGTTGGCCTCCAGCAGACAGTGTGGCCTAGGTTAAAGGTATGTACCACCATAATTGGATCTATGCTGCTTTTTGCGTGGAACTTGCTCTGTCCTAGGCTGGGTTTGAACTCAGAGATCTGCTTGTCTCTGTCTCCTGTGATTCAAGAAATGTACCACCTTGCCTGAGCCCAAGCTTTTCATGGCCACTATATCTCAAGATCCAGATGAAAAATGTATGTCATCCCACATCAGCATTTAGATCAAAAGCCTGTGTCTTCCACCAGATTCAAGATCTGGATCACAGATGTGTTCTCCATTCTGAATTGTAGTTCATTCCAGAAATAGTCAAGTTGATACTAGCAATAGTCATCACAACTATCTAACTGCATTCTCTTTATTTCTTCCTTGAATCATCCTCACTTATTGTTATCCTGAATCCCAGGCACAAAATACCTGATTGATGAACATCTTAAGACCAAGAACCCAGACTACTTCAGGAGTAGTGGGGGGGGGGGTCTCACATAGCTCATTATGACAGTGCCAGGCAATGACTGACCAGACCACAATGACCTAGGCCACCACTATAGAAGCCCTCAGTCCTTGCCTTGGAATGTCTACATAATGCTGAGACTATTGTAAGCACTGAGGAGAGATGTTATTTTAGGTCATAAGACTTCTGTTCCTGATATGGTCAAGCTATCAGTAAAGTTCCTTCGCTGGCTTTCCTACATCTCAGGTCTTGAACTGATTTCTGGTACAAGTGGCTGGGACTGCTCCAATGGGACTCACTGGAACCAGACCTTCTCCTTTAGCTGTAGAATCAGCTTAAGGGTTAATCACAGGGGCATCTGGGAATGTGTTGATAGGGATAACTAAAGACTAGGTATCAGGGAGGTTGTTATCTCCTTAATAATTAGAACACAAAATGTGATAGACTCCAGAGACACATTTTAGAAAAAAAATGGAAAAAAAATCCTTAATGACTAATTCAGTGTGTCTAGGAAAGAAGAGGAGACACAAAACCTCCTGGGACTCTGCCTGAGCAGCACAGTATCACTCCTTGGAATGGGTAAACACCTAATAGAGGTGGGAAAATCCCACATGGTGACCTCCTTCAGCTATCTAACCTATGGGCTGAAGACAGACTGGATGCAGTCCCTCAGGGTTCAGCTTTTAGCCAAGCAGGGTCAGAGATGGCTGAATTTATGCCCTAGTGGGCTTCCCGAGATCTCCTCTAAGCATGCTGTCTGTCAGATGAGGAAGTGAAGAGAGCAGCAGGGTGACAATGAAGCAGCAAAGCTACTGTGAAGCCGGGGATCATGACACCCTCACCGGGGCATTATGACTCTTGGTCTTCCTGCCCAGGGCACTCATGACTAGTTCGTGTTCTCTGGATCTAACAGCATGCCATGAAACTGGGCTCTGGACACAGACTTCTGTAACCAAAATGGCATTCATGGAGGTAAGCATTACCCTGTTCTTCTACTCTCCCTGCCAGACTCCTCTATATGGATCAAGAATTGAGTGTGTGCACAGAATTCTGTTTCTGTTACTACCTTTATCTTCGAAGTTTGATCAATTTAACAATAAAGAGTCATATAAGCCAAGACCTAAAAGCCTAGTGGCAGGATTGAAGGGCCAAACAAAGCATTAGAGATGTTCTCTAAAGAAGATACTCTTCCCCTGGGAGGAATCAGGATAGCCAAGATTGAAGGACAACCTCAGACAGCAGCAGCTAAGCTGGCTGCACTTTCAACATCACATCCTACCTACAGAGATGAGAGGGAAATTCTTCCCTCAGAGTCTAATTCCTGAAAACTGGGTGTGACTTTAATAAAATCTTGGTCCCCAAGGAGGTAGTCCTAGCGCAGCACTGAAGGTTTCAAATGAGCAATGTATCTCCCAGGAGGATCTCCTTTCTATTCAGTATCCTTCTCCTACAGTCCTGGTTTCCTTAACTAGGAGCGTACTTTGTCCTCAGCACAGGAAATTACAGAAGCCAAGGCCTCTAAGACACTAGCCTCAGTTCTCAAAACTGTGTCCAGACTCCAGCACAACAACAACAAAAAAAAAATCACCAAATGTCAAGAGAGAGGGCAAGGAGAAGAGCAGCCCGGAGGATCATACCAGGAGTCAGGAGACCTTTCTCTACCTACTCTTTGTTTCAATAACAACAGCCTTTTATTAAATTATAACAATGCAAAGCACAGGACAGAGAGATCTCAGAGACACTTATAAACCAATTTTTAAAAACATACAGAATAATTACTCCATGAAAGTGTAGAAATACCAGGACATTGCAGAGAAATAAACACCATTTCTCACTTATGTGCTGAGGATAAGTATTACAAATAGTACACCTGCTGGTTATGGTTAGGATTATGGTTAGGGTTAGGGTAGGGTAAGGCTTCGGTTAGGGTAGCATACACCTTTCATCCCAGCACTCTGAGG
Organism: Micromys minutus; assembly: GCF_963924665.1. NCBI lineage: Eukaryota > Metazoa > Chordata > Mammalia > Rodentia > Muridae > Micromys > Micromys minutus. The sequence goes on along the minus strand of NC_137981.1, from coordinate 23,345,562 downwards.
TAGAGGCATGTGGTTTTCTATGAGTTCAAGCCCAGCCTGGTCTACAGAGCAAGTTTTAGGATAGCCATGGCTTCACAGAGAAGCCCTATTAGAAGAGGGAAGAATCCTTCACTGATGCAAAAGAGAGACGAGCTGGTATATTATGCATTGCAAAGCACATGCTGGATGAGGAATTAACAGGGTGTTTTCATCTGAAACCCAAGGATACAGCCCAGGCCTGCTTCCCTTGACTGTCTTCAATGCTAGCCAAGCAAAATGGGGGAAGAAGATGCCTTACTTTTGGCTGGCTCTCCTCCATTCATCTGGGCTGTCTTTGAATTACTTTTCTGGAACTTAGGTCCTGGAACGAAGAAGTCCATTCACCTTTAGTGGCTGAAGCTCAAAGACAACTTTTCCAGGACTGTCAATACCCATTTTTACTCCTACAAAAAGAAGCAAAGTGTAAACCCCCACCCCCAATACAAGCAGATGTAGTTCCTTAGGCCACTTGCAGATATAACCCACCTGGCATTCCAGAAAATTGCAGGAGTCTTCCCACAAGTCCTGCCTTGGACAAAGCAGAGTTCATAGAAGCCAAAGAAATTAGCAATACTCCCACCAAAAATGGTGGTAAAAGTAAAGACAGACGACCCTGGGAAATTATCATTGTTGTTAAATACTTCAAAAAGGCCTGAGCAGGCAGCAGAGAGTTCTGCAGGAAAAGGAAGAGGAGAAAACTGAGGAAATTAATGTTGACTCTGAACTTGTCTATCAAAGGTTAATAGTAGTATCTCCATCACACCACACTCGTGATGAGAAGTCAACTTGATGGAAGCAGTGGTTGTTTTTGACAATAGCTTCATGATTCCTGCTTTCATTCTTTAGGTGAAGTATTTTCATTCAAAGAAGAATAATGTTTTTCTACCCACAATAATCCTAAGAAATAACTTTTTCAGTACACACATACACAAATACACACACCATATACTTATACATGTACATATACACATATATGTACATACACGAGATACATATACATATATATGTACACACACGAGATACATATACATATATATGTACACACACAAGATACATATACATATATATATATATATATATATATATATATATATATATATATATATATATATATAAACACACACACACACACACCCCCACACACACACACACATATTTCTATCTTTGGAAGAGTTCCAGAATATAAACACAGAAAGTAGGAGGAACTCTCCCCATTCTCTGATTAACAGCAGTGTCTTGCTAGTATTCCCAGAGGCAGGCTAAGCAATTGTGCAATGACACAGCACAGATTTCCTTTTCCTGACAGAACTTGACTTCCATGTGCCGCTCTGTTCCTTACCTATTGCACAGACTTCTGAAACTGTTCAGTCTAGGCGTATGCAGAGCTTTCCCTCACTTTGAAATTACAGTAAGGTTATTCTGTAATCCAACCGCCTGTAGACAAATGTTTAGGGTTTTTTACCCCATCATTGTACCAAAACAGCAGGTTTATCTGTAGAATGCATTCACACACCTGAAACTACTAAGTTAAAGAGAATGTACATGGGAAATATGAATAAGTGTAATCAACCTACCCTCCCAAGTTCCTGTGAGTCTACCCAGCTTTTTGTCAGTCAGATGCATACTTAGGGAGGAAAGAACTAACCTCAAACTGCATTAACTCGACCTCAGAGCACTATTGCTCAGAAAGTACAGGCATAAGTAAACACAGAATGTGATGTCTCCTTCCTCTGTGCTATGAGAGTGCTCCTGGATGGACAGAATTAAAAACTGGCTCACAGATCTCAGGACACCACAAAGGCAGAGCCCCTGCTCATCTTACTTCTTGTCCCTAATATCTAAGTGTGCCCTTGTGCCAGTGAAGATACAGACATGGGAACCTGTGTCATCTCCCAAGAAAATGCAGCCACTGTGTCTTTATTGGTTTCCAGCATCCTTCACAAAGCTGAGCAAATTCTATATTAGTCTATAAAGCCTATGGTATCTTATCGGAGTGTATGAGTATGCAATTTACCAGTTGAAATTGGTATTTATTTTTTAAAAAATTAAGCTGAGAACTTTGCCTACAAATCTCAAAAGAACTTTTAACCATTTTATGATATATCCATTAGGTCTTTTACTTATTTAGAAAATGATATTATTTGTTTATTTATGATTTTAAATAATCTTCATATTATAGAGCACTAATTATATATTTTTCAAACATTTTTCTAGTTTTATATTTGTCTCCTGAACCTGTTTTCAATATACCTCGTTAATATTTATTTTAGTGATACTTATTTGTAAATGGATATCTGTGCTTATGTGAATGTATGTGCAGGTATCTACAGAAGCCAAGCAGGACAAGGAACCTTAGAAGCAGAAATTTCCAGGTACTTATCCACCGAATGGCTGAGTTCTGGTCCTGTGCAAGAGCAGCACATGCTCTGAACAGCTGAGCCACTTCGCTAACCCCTGGTTTCTACATTTTTTCACTATCATAAAGAACAATCCCCATGTTATAGGTTTATATTTATTCACCATTCCCCTTAAGATTTCTGAATTTTGTGTCATCAGACCAACCATCTTCACTAGTTTAACATACTGTGTGCTCCCTTTCATGGTTTCCTTGTGTTTTCCCCCCCATTTCTTAAAGGTTCATCTTCAGTGTGTCTGGAATGTTTACTTTGTCATAAAGCGTGAAGAAGATATACAGTTTTATTTTTCCACCTAACTTGATGCTTGAATAATAGAAGCCTTCACACTCTACCACAGGGCACGGTTGCAAGCTCCTTTTTGGAACCAGCAGTAATGGGCTCTCAAAAGGCTTAAAATTTCTCTCAGCAGTGTGGAACAGATTATGCCAGTAGCATGCTGGAGACACATAATTCTTCTTTCCACCCTTTCTATTAACTAAAAATACACAATATAAAAGGATTTGTGGAATTTCCACAGGAATCAAAATTGTGATTTGGGTAAACATCTTCCAGATTCATAAAAGATTGCCTACTGCCCAAAGGGAGCAAATGACCTCAGACACCCGTGAGACTCTGGAACTCATTCCTTAAACTCCCCTGGTATCCAAAAGGGAAGCCACAGACAGAGAAAAAACAATTACTCTGTAAGGCTGCACAGATGAAACAACAAGGTCTCTATATTTGTTGTTGATTTTTTGTTGTTTTGGGTTTTTTTTTTTTTTTTTTTTTGGTTTGTTTCTCCACCAGGGAGTCCTGTGAGTGAGCTCAACAACATAGATTCACAGCAGGATAAGTAGGTTATTGTTCCTAGGGTCTCTGCTCAGAGTGAAGAGGTCACCAGGGTCAGAGGCTGGGCATTAAAGAACTCACTAGACAGGGCTCAGAAGGCCACTGTGTTGGAAGTACTCTGGATAAAATATAAGAAATGTGAGAATGGGTTCTTCATTCTGATTTTCAAAACACAAAACTACCATCTCGCACGCATACTATCCAGGAAGAAAAAAAAATCTAAAGGATTGATTTAAATTCAACAGATTCTTCACTAAATGTGTGATTTGTAAACCTCAGCAAAACTGGTCCATAGTTAGGTATGTCAGTCATCCCCACAGCTTAAAATGCAAGATGACAATTTTTATAGCAAAGCAAATGTGAAATAATCCAGGCAAATTCATCCATCCGCTAAGGAGAAAACACCAGACTGCTTCTCAAATAAACCTGAAAAACATCAGAGTTAATTCAAAAACATATGGCCTTGGTCAAGGATCTTGGTTGCATTAACTAGAAAGCAATAGTGATTAGCACGAGCAGAGCTTGGCACTTAGAGTTCACATGTGGCTGGCAGATAAGGACTGAAACCCACAGATTTACAGGCCCAAAGAGCAGGATGCAGAATGCATCAGGCAGACGCTTTCTTAAATTCTTACAAATTGCTTCTGGCTGATTTAAGTGAAAATAAATTTACTGACAGTATACGTTGGAGCGGGAGAACTGACAGAAACTGGAGAAATGGGCTGTCTCAAGAAAAGATGCTTCGAGCAACATAAGAAACCTTCCGGAGGACGAGCCTAAAGGCAGCATGTCTGCCTAAGAGATGGGGCACTGGATGGCAAAGAAATCGCACCTGCCTCAAGTGGCCCAGAAGGTGTCCCTAGCACCATAGCCTCTGGAAATCACCCGTGGGTGGTAACAGGATGCACAGCCAGTGAATTCTCTTCCGGACCCCCTCTTAGAATATCTGACTTTACTATTAAATGCCCAGGCTTCTGGCAGGGCTTGCCTGAAACTTTATATTAGTTATTTGACTTCCCTCATGGAATATAAACTCAGTTCCTCCAACAGGGGCATCTACAAAACAGATAAGGAAAAGAGAGAGGACCATGACTGTAACTGCCAAGGTGAGTGTTCTGACCAGGGCATCCTGAGTACTCTTACTGCTGGACACCAGTATCACCCCTGCCCTGGTGATGCTAGCCCCGCCTCTAAAGAGTTTCTCATCTTCTTTGCATGCCAAGAAAGAGTCCAAAACTACAAACCACATTCTGGCGCATGGGTGCAGAAACTCACATACACACATAAACATACACAGAGACACACACAGACACACACAGACACACACACACAGAAACACACACACACACACACACACACGAGAGAGAGAGAGAGAGAGAGAGAGAGAGAGAGAGAGAGAGAGAGAGTAAACATGTATGAAAAGAGTGTCCAAGGTTTTTTTTTTTTTTTTTTAACCACATGTCTTGGTTTTTATTTAAACAAAATATGAAGTCTGTGTAAACTAAGTGATGGAAGGAATGGGGACCCAGCCAAGAAAAAAATGTATATACATGTACATTTACAAATATTCATATATACATGTACATATATTGTTATGCTCAGTTGCGGGAACCCCAGGAGACCAGCAATGTGAATAACACAGATGAGTCTGTATTGTTCAGGTCCAGCTCAGATCACAGCCTTCCTGGTTCCGCAGATGAGGAATGTGACACTTGTGTCTAGGGGGTCAGGGTGTATGTGAGAGATGTATAAACTGGGGCTTTCAAGCCTTGACTTTACATGACTGGATGGGGGGGGGTGTAAAGAAACACTATCCTTCAGAACTGATGTTTGTTTAGACAGAAAAGCATACATACTGGAAAAGTACCTTTTTGACCTGGAGAAAAAAATAATTTATTCTGTTACCAAAGGTTAGTGTATTTTTACAAGCCAGCCACAGCTGTCTGGGAAGACCTAGTTGCCTCTTTCCCATAGCTCAAGAGCAGGGGCCTTATACTTCAGGGGCACTAATTTTCTACCTCCTTCAAAGGCAGGAGACATCTGCACCGAGGGAAAAATGCTGGCCTTTTGACTTAGCATGAAAGGGAGTGTGAGGCTCAGCACTAAGGGTTAACACAGAGACAAGGATGGGCTGCCGTGTTTGTCTCCAATATACACATACACATATACATATACATATAATGTATTGCTATTAGCAACTAATATTTAAATTTATGATTGCTTTGCAGATGACAGAAGACAATGCCAATCAACAGGTCCAGACTTCAAATGCCTCTCACCTCAGGAACAGCAGAGCAAAGAAATTAAAAGACATATATTTCAGAGCATGAAAAGCCACACAGACATAAGCAAAGCTTCTGGAAGGGACCAAGATGTGTTAAACATAAATATCCATTAGAGTTATATTAAAGGAAGATGTTTTTATACACAAGGAAACTACCACTACCCCTTCCTTGAGGTGAAGTCATTTTCCATGGGCCAAATATAATTAGTGGAAAGAAATCACACATGACTATACTGTGGTAACTCTCAAAATGGCAAGGATACAGTAAGAGCTCTGCACATGGGTGGGAAGCGGGGGGGGGGGGGGTCTCGTAGCATAGAAAAGAAACCAAATAGCAAGCTGGACTCAGACTTTTCCCCTCAAGCACAAGCGGATGAGTAGAACATCATTGGCAGAATGCTTTGTAAAAATGTGTTTGAGCTAGTGTAAGTAGAAACTAAAATACTCAGAGATAGAAATATGAAAAATTGGTAACAGGAACAAAATTCCACAAATAAAGATTTGGCTGGATGTTTATTTAAGTAGACTTCAAAGAATTACCAAAATTTATTTTAAAGCTGAAGATAAACTAATAATTGATAATTCATTAAAACTGAAACAAAACAAATAATTGTCATTGGATGGCTTTCAGAAAAAACTTGATCTAGGAAGATGGCTGGGTGGGTACAAACACTCGCCATGCAAGCCTGGCAGTCAGAGAATCGTTCCCGAAACACAGTGGGTGGAGGAGATATCCTTCTCTCCGAAATCTTAATGCTTTAGGAATGATAACCATGTCTCTTTAACCTTCTATTTATTTATTTCTCTTGGCCTGGGGACCAAGCCCAGGGCCTTGTGCTTACTAGGCACACACTCTACATTGAAGCAGAGTCTCCAATTCTTTTCCTTTAATTTTTGGTACTGATAATTGCAGAAAACTATAATGAGATGTTTTTAATGAAATATATTTGTTTTTAGCATTAAAATTATTTGCAGAGCCTGTTACTTACTGTATGGGATAGAAAGAAAAAACCATATAAAATAGTCCATAAGTTGGAGAGTTGGAAGGAGGGTAGGTTAGATAAAAGACAGTGTTTAATGGACAAGGACATTGGAAATGCTACTGACACTGAGCATATAAATCTGTTAATTCACCATCCCAAAGCAAGAGACTACTATGCACTGGAGATGAAACCTTAACTACAAACTGTTGCCAAAAATTATCTTAAAAAAGAGAAAAAGAAAGAAAGAAAAATTGTTAAGCTGAGCACTTAAGACTATTTTACTCTTCAGAATTTGAACTCTGCAAGATTATAATATTCAAAGGATAAAAGCATGTGTAGCATGTAACATAATGACTGTAATCAAGCAAAATCTATAGAATATCCACCATCCTTATTCTGAAATAAATCCTGTACCACTAAAGCCTGAAGCTACTACTGCAGGCAAGGCAACGAAGCAGCAGCTCTCAAGGCGCGTCTCTGGGTGGCTATGAAGAGTGTGATAGGACGCCAAAGAAGCAAAGGTTGGACCACCCACGCTGAGCACAGCAATGTCCTGGATGACTTTACATTTGAAGAAACTAACTCTGCGGAGGCACAGGAGGAAAATATTCCACATGTAGCTCATTCTTTAAGGAAAAAAAATCTCCATGACACTGTTCCAAGATGAAAGTCTAAATGCAGTGTATAACAATATTTAGATCTCATGGCGGAGGAAAAGCTACTGATGAACGCCTACAGCTACCAGAGAACTGGGAGGTGTTGGATGCACTTTCTCAGAATCCATTATGAAAACTTTTTTTCTTTTTGCTAAGAATATGTTAGTAACATTCCATGATCCCAGTTGCCAATCACTTATTCACACCAGATAACTCAAAGGTAATGTGCTTTGATTTTTTTAAAGCAAATAAGCTAAAGCTAACGACTCACTTTCAGTGTTTTTAAGTGAGACTTTTTATTCTATGAATTTTGGGGAGAAATACCATGGCATACACTGCTTACAAAATCATGTGAGAACGAAACAGCCCAGACATCTGTTTTCAAATGTTCTGTCTGTCCTTAACACAATGCTGATAATAAAAGCAGATTCTCACATGTTAAAATTCCATTTTTACCTTAAAGGGACAGATTAACTGTGTTTGTTTCTTCAAAATGTCTGCTTGGAGGAAAAACATCCAACTTGGATTTCTTTTCTTTCTGTGTGAGGGAAAATATGCATTTATTTAATCTTAGAGTTTGATGAATCTATAAAACATTTTGTTGTGAGATTAATAAGAGCTCCAAATATATATACATATATATGTTAGCCTATATTTTATATATCAATATTAATGTATATGTATTAATATATGTAGGTCATTATCATCTTCTTTGATGCATTATGAACATTTTGCTACTCTCTGGTAAGTTCATTGATGACCCTGCTTGCCTGAATTTAGTTGGACTATTTTCTTACCTAGATGGAAAATGATAAATTTCACGTGGTAGGGAAACCTATTTCGGTGCAGCAGACATAGCTCCTCCATCTGCAGCTTTGAGGATACAATCTTCCTCTGCAATTTCCATGAAAGAGTCGTTTCTTCCTTAATGGTTATCAAAGAAGCAATGTGCTATTGCAAAGCTGTGCTTTCCATCCCTTTAGAAAATATAGTAGAGTAGCTCAGTATACACAGCCAATGTGCTTCGAACATGTATTACTGAGAGGTGATCTAATACCCACCTTACACAGACACATCTTACTGGCACTTGCCCTGAAAGTCAGCTATATACATAGCATTTATTTTCCAAGAATTTGTTTTAGTTGGCCATGGCAGTGCAGGGTTCTAATTTCCACACTCAGGAGACTGAGGCAGGAAGCTATGAAGTTCAAGGTCAACCTGGGCTACATGGCAAATTCTAGGCTAGCCTGAGCCACAAAGTAAAATCCTATCTCAAAATAAATATACAAATATATAAGTAAATCAGAAAAGGAATTTTCTCCCCCAAAAAATTGTTTCTTCATATGTAAAATGATATATTTGACCTGTGTGGGGATTCTGTTGCTAACAAAAAATGTCCTTCTATCTTATCATGATACATTTTTAAGTGAAGTTCCAATGGCTTTTGCCACTAAAGCAAACACAAGTATATTCTCTATAATGTTTTTACTTCAAAAAAAAAAAAAGACCTCAAAATTATTTATCTATCTTTACACATTTTGATTAAGAAGGTAGATTTGAATACAGTGGGGAAAGCTACCAATACTTCTGTTGAGGTTCAGAGAACATCCTACCTGGTGGTCTTTCACATTTGCATTGTGTGTCTTCTCCCTCCCTGGAAACTGAAGTACCAGCCCATTTGTAGGTATGCGACCAGTGAGGTCTATTGTACTCTTGCTCTGTGGTTCTTGCTGATGGCCCTTCAGTGAGGCTGATGATATAGGATTGAGAAAATACTGAGTTTGTATTTAAGGGCCTTGGTTGAGATTTTGCTACTCCTTACTCCTGCTCGAGTTATTCAGATCCACTTCTGTCTAAGCTGATTTTGTGAAAGTCTTACTCATCTATTTTTTCTATCATTAGGAATTATTTTCGTGAAAATCAGAAAATTGCATTTAAGCCTACCTAGCTTGGAATAGATAAACCTCACAGAAATATTTACAGAGTATCAGAAATACATTAAAAAATGAACAAAAAGCACGCTTTCACAATATTAAAAAAAAGAAAAAAGAAGAATCAAGCAGAGACCCTTTAACAGAGAATTAAAGTTCTTCAAAGCACATTTATATGCATTCAGGAATCTTAAAGGAATGAGAAGTAAGCTCCCAAACAATTATGAGCATAAATATTTTAAGGAAAGTTTCTTCAACTTTCTCAAGAAAAACAAATATTTTGCTGGCAAGATGGCTCAGTGAGCAAAGGCAAGTGTCTTCAGTCCTGATGATGTGAATTTAGTCCCTAGGATCCACATGGTTGAATGAGACAATCAACTCCTACAAGTTGTCCTCTGACCTCCAACAAATGACACTTGAACACACAAATAAATACACAGTAAACAAACAAACAAATAAGTAAATAATACTTTAAATTTAAATATCTAAAAAATATTCACCAAAAGAACATCATAAAGAAATTACAAGTGTGAATATGATTATTTGAAAAAACTGAATGCATAATATATTCAAATAAATGTGCAACATGACTATGTCCAAAATAATTCATGAACATGAGTAACATTTAGTATTTGTAAATCCATTAAGATGCTGTAGTACCTCAGTAACTTAGAGAAAGAAAAATATTATTATTACCTGGTCAGAAGCAGAAACATATTTGATTAAATCAACACCCTATTCATAGTAGGGAGTAGACGCTTTTAGCAAAACCAGAATTTAAATCAGACTTCTTTGCTGTTGACAAAAACCACACACCATAAACCAACACCAGGCATTATTCTTCATGATTCATTTTAAAGGCATTTCTATTAACTTCAAGAGCAAGAAAAAAATGCCTGCCAAGACTACCATTACTTTACCACTATTTGGGAACTATTGATTAATACAATAAGAAGTGCTCCCTTCAACAGCACATACACTCAAACTGGAATGATACAGAGAAGATTAGCATGACCCCTGCACAAGGACGACACGCAAACTCACTAAGCATCCCATATTTTTGCTTGATGCCCCAGCATAGAGGGATGCTAGAGGGGTGAGGCAGGAATGAGTAAATGGGTGGAGGAACACTCTCATAGAAAAAAAAGAGCAGTGGGGAGAAGAGGGAACTCCTATAGCTGATAAACAACCTCAGCAAAGTGGCTGGATATAAAACTAACTCAAATAAATCAGTAGCATTCCTCTACTCGAAGAATAAACATGCAGAGAAAGAAATTAGGGAAAAGACACCCTTCATAAAAGTCACAAACAATATAAAATACCTTGGTGTGACTCTAACTAAGCAAGTGAAAAACCTGTGTGACAAGAACTTCAAATTTCTGAAGAAGAAAATTGAAGATGTCAGAAGATGGAAAGATCTCCCATGCTCATGGATTGGAAGGATCAACATTGTAAAAATGACCATCTTAGCAAAGCGATCTACAGATTCAATGCAATCCCCATCAAAATTTCAACTCATTTATTCATAGACTTAGAAAAAGCAGTTTTCAAATTCATCTGGAATAACAAAAACCCTAGATTATCAAAATCTATTCTCAAAACATGAAAGCATCTGTGGGAATCACCATCCCTGACTTCAAGCCATATTACAAGGCAATTGTGTTAAAAACCGCATGGTACTGGTACAGAGATAGGCAGGTAGATCAATGGAACAGAACTGAAGATACAGAAATGGACCCACACTTGATCTTTGGTCACTTGATCTTTGGGAGAGGAGCTAAAAACACTCAATGGTAAAAGGACACCCTCTTCAACAAATGGTGTTGGTTCAACTGGCCAACATGTAGAAGTCTGCATGTAGAAGAATGCAAATCAATCCTTTCTTATCTCCTTGTACAAAGCTCAAGTGCAAGTGGATCAAATATCTCCACCATAAAACCAGGTACACTGAAACTATTAGAAGAGAAAGTGGGGAAATGCTTAGAACACATAAGTACAGGGAAAAGTTTCCTGAACAGAACACCAATGGCCTATGCTCTAAGATCAAGAATCCATAAATGGGACTTCTTAATATTGCAAAGTTTCTGTAAGGTTAAGGACACTGTTAAGAAAACAGAATGGCAGCCAACAGACTGGGAAAGGATCTTTACCAATCCCACATCTGATAGAAGTCTAATAGCCAATATATACAAAGAACTCAAGAAGTTAGATTCCAGAGAATCAAACAATCCTATTAAAAAATGTGGTACAGAGCTAAACAAAGAATTCTCAACTGAGGAATACTGAATGGCAGAGAAGCATCTAAAGAAATGCTCAACTTTCCTAATCATCAAAGAAATGCAAATCAAAACAACCCTGAGATTCCACCTCACACCAGTCAGAATGACTAAAATCAAAAACTCAGATGACAGCAGATGCTGGCAAGGATGAGGAGAAAGAAGAACACTCCTCCACTGTTAGTTGTAAGTGGGTACAACCACTCTGAAAATCAGTCTGGCATTTACTCAGAAAATTAGGCATAGTCCTACCTGAAGACCCAGTTATTCCACTTCTTGGCATATTCCCCAAAGATGCTCTAACATATAACAAGTACACTTGTTCCACCATGTTCATAAATGCCTTATTTATAATAGCCAGAAGCTGGAAAGAACCCAGATGTCCATCAACATTGGAATGGATACAGAAAGAGTGGTAGTATTATACAATGGAGTACTACTCAGCTATTAGAAACAATGACCTCACAAAATTTTTAGGCAAATGGCTAGAACTAGAGAATATCATCCTGAGTAAGGTAACCCACTCACTAAAGAACATACATGGTATGCATTCACTGATAAGTGGATACTAGCCCAAAAAGCTCCGAATACCCAAGAAACAACTGACAGACCTTATGAAGCTCAAAAAAAAGGAAGGCCAAAATGTGAAAGCCTCAGTCCTTCTTTAGAATAAAAAAAGAAAAAAGAAAAAGAAAAAATGTGTGTTCATTATATATTATTATTTAACAAATTTTGTGAGCTATAATAATATTTTATAAAACAAATAAAATTTTTTAAAAAGAAAAGTAATTAGAACATTTAGTTGACATTTACTGAGCTACTAAGAAAAATGAAATTGTGAAACTCTTAGGAAAATAGGTGGAACTTGAAAATATTTTATCAAGAGAAGTGACTTAATCTCCCTCTCCAAATAAAAAGAAGAAAAAGAAAAGAAAAATGTCATTGTATTACTAAGTGCTTAGGAAAATGCTTAAGTGACTCTAACCTAATGATCAGAGATTTTAGGCATTAGCATCTTCCTAAACATCATTTATTCTACCAAAATGGAGGACAAAAATATTAATAGACAGCACATGACTCAAGAGAAAAAAAGGAACGGAGGGAAAAGTTCTGGGGAGAAAGCTGATATGTATAAATAGGAACTGTGGTCTGAACACAGCACTTGATGTTTATCATATGTTTTCTCACTTCAACTTCATGAAAGTCCTATGAACATGTGAAATGATCATCTTTGCTCTATTGGGAAGATGCATAGAGTTAGAAGAGTTTAAGTGAAAATATTTACTCCAGCAACACTGTCATGGGAAATAGTTCGTGAGAAAAAAAAAATATATTAACTACCTGAAAATAATAATGGCTTGGAACTGGTGGAACCAATGCTAAAGAAGAATATATACAGAGTGATTTATGTATTTGTAAATGAAAAACACTTAAAATTATATTCATTTTTAATATAAAATATTTTTATAAATAAACATATTTAATGATTTAAAGAATAAAACCCAACAACATAATTTCTCTCTTCCTTATGTCTTTCCATAACTTCTCATATCCTCTCATTGCTGCTTCTCAAACTCATGGCCTCTTTTCCCTTAATGACTATTGTCTTACATACACAGATAGATATGTAAATAGGTAATTATGACCTGCTGAGTGTGCATAACATCGGCTGTATATATTTGATTTCAGAACTGGCTACTTGGTGTTGCATAGAAAGTTATGATTAATCAAAATGCAGAGAGCAACTGATTATACAGTTTCCACCCCCAGTCAGTACATCTACCATACAACCCCCACACCTAAGGCCCAGGGGATGTGGGAGAAAAGGAAGCAGAAAGAATGTAAAAGCCCTTTTCACATGCCATGCATCACTATTCTGCTAGCCACAACAATAAAGGTGGCACCAAAGAAGAATTAAAAATCATTAAAATCCAGGGTTGTTTGAGGTATGTGAGAAGCCCTGTGTCCTGAATCTGATTCTCCAACACTGCATAAGCAAGTATGGTAGAACATGCTTCTAATCTCAGCACTGGAGAAGTGGAAGCTACATGGGGAGTTCCAGACCAGCCTGGCATGTATAAGACTGTCTTTAATATATGTATTAAATGTGGCCTAGCCAGTAGAGATGCCTGTTTCTAAGCCTGATGAACTGAGTTTCACCCAAGGAGTAGAAGGAGAGAACAGAGTCCTACAATTCATCCTCTGACCTCCACACAGTGGCCTCAAAACATGCTCAAATACAAATGGACATGTGTGCACACACATAATAGGTAAGGAAATATATTAAAATTTTTAAGAATAAACTAGCCCATGAATGTTCCCTAATCACTAGTTGATTGCAGGGGGTGGGTGGGTATTGGTTTATGGAGGGATATAGAGGAGAAGTCAGATTGGCTTAGAAAATATATTCAAGTTTAACGTTGATGGTAGTTCTCATTTCTGTGTTTCTAGTTTTTACTCTGAACATATATTATAGTTATAAATCATAGGGAGAATAATAAATCTTCAAATTTTACTCAATTCAATATTTTAAAGCACAGTGTTCTCCAAGGCTAGCTTCTCAGCAATCCTCCTAAATAATTGTTGTTCGCTCAGATAGATTAAAATCATCAGTCCAGAATTCCAGAGCTGACAGCTACTTCAGGCCTTCAGCTTGCTCACCACTCATATGTAACAGACAAAGCATTAAGAAGGATGATGACCAAAGAGAAGTATGTCACGGAAGCTTCCGTTCACATGCCAGAAGAGAGAGTACAGAAAATAGCTTCAAGTGGCAAAAAAAAAAAAAAAATGCCATTAAAAACTTACCCAATGCCACAAATTCCTCCTTCAGTTGACTTGGCAGAATACAATGCTGTGGAACAAACAGATCTGCCAGTACAGCAGGCACAGATCTCCAGAGGGGCATTCGGCTGCCCTGCTTCTGTGCAGGATAGTGCTCTCTGGTCATGCACCCTACAGCATGGGAGCTGCCCCATGCCCTCAGTTTCCAGCGTTAGATTCCAACTCCAGGAAGCAACAGAGACATGAGCAGTAGATCCCAAGTGTGAGCAAAGGAGCCAATCAAAAAATAAAAAATAAATAAATTAATTAATTAAAAGAAAAATAAAGTTTGATCAGTCATGATCCCAAGAAGAGAACGGCAGAGATTTGGAGAAGCAAGAGGCAAAAACAGACAGCACAAAGGAGGAAATGAGATAAAAAAGAATGGAGGGCCAGGCAAGGGAGACTACATAAATCTGTGGATGGACCCTGGGCCTCTCAATAGGAGAAGGAAGGCACTAGCTTTAGCCACCCTTGCAAGCCTGAATCCTTGCAAAGATTCTGATCACTGGAGACAAAACAAAACTCCTGGAACTCTACCCCAAGTCACAAAGCGAGAAGTGAATAGGAGGTTTTTAATGCAAATCTGCTTGGCTGTAAAGCCCAGCTAATGTTTCTGTATTCTTGCAGAACAGTAGTAGCCCCTGTGGACTCCAAAGGAGCCAAGCAGGTCACACAGGGTGTGGTGGAAAAGGAATGGTGGTACATGATGTGTCAGGCTGGCCTTCCTTTTCGTTGGCCTGCCTAATTTTCCTGTCTGTTTCTCCCAACTTGCTTTTCTACACCCCCTTAACTAGAATGCTCATCACCAAGTTTCTTAAGTTCTAAGCCTCTTCCTATGTGGCTAAAACTGTCAACCCCCCAAGTAGAGCCCTTCTCCCTGACCTTTCCTCTTTGTTCTGCAGGAACCACCAACCAAGTTCTGAAATGCCAAATATGTAGAGGTCTTCTCAATGTGTAATCTTTTCAGAAAAAGGAAACCTAAAAAGACACAAACCATACCTGCAGAGTGAACCACATATACAAGTCACCAAATGATAGATCTATAGACAAGGGCCACCCACTAAAAACAAGGGAGAGGAAGAGAGCAACATGAGCAAATGCATTTAGCAGCACTCTCTACCTCCTCTTTATCTTGCACATAAGCCTATTAAAGATTACAAAAGTCCTAAAGTTAATGCAGTGACTTAACCCAAAATCTCTTTCAGCATAAAGCCTTTTTGCAGGGTATTGTTTTTAACATTTCTTGGAATGCTAGAAATTCAGTAATTAATTAAAAAATGTGACTCAAGAAAGGTTGGTGCTTCCTAATCTCCTTCATGATATATACAGAAAAGGTGAAAGACATGCCTACTCCAGTCTTATCAATGTCTTCTTGAGTTTTCTGGTATGCCTCCTTCTGGTCTGTTTTAGGGACACCATCCTCAGCCACCATAAATAAGTCATGATATGGATTTGGTACACTATGACCAGAAAAAAAAATGGCTAGCATTTCTCTGTATCAGATTCCTTACTATCAAATTAATGAGATAATACCTCTTCTGTAACATATCTAGCAGGTTTGGATCATAAGAACATACATTGCCAGACGTAGAACTACACACAGCTCCTACTGCTCCATGCTGAATTAATCTCTCCACTCTATCAGGGTCAATATACTCATTGGAGAGATTTCAGAGTCTGTCTGAAATTGCTTCAGGTCTGGCCTTGTAAGCACTGACTTCAGCGAGTGTAAGACTATTTCTCAAGCTATTTCCATTTTCCATTTGTTAGTGACAGATGCACACAATTGCAGAGATTTCAGGAACACAGCCTTCCAAACAACTCTGTAAATATCTACGACAGAACACCTTCTCCTCCTGGCTACTCCATCAGGGAGGGGGCCTAGTACTGCTGTTGGCTCTACCTTTGAATAAAAGAACAGATTTCACACTGAATTCTCCTTATAGGCTCTTTTCTTTGGGATTTTGAACTCCATTTTCATATCCTATGTTCCATTTTTGAACCTTTCTTACCCCCACTAATTTGCTTTAACTCTATGCTGTCTGCTTCAGTCAGTCTCCTTTCAGAGGGCCCTGGCTCTCAGCATGCATGCCCTAACCCACAACAGCCTAGAAAGCATGAGTTAGCTTGCACAGTGCAGTAACTCATTTGCAACGCAGATCCAAAGAGTCACCCTTTGATCTTGGAAAATATAACACTGTACGTAATTACCCAGAGAGAATAGAACTTGGAAATACAATCACATTTTCCTTGTTACATATTAGAGCAAATGAGACCTCACCTGGCTCTGCTGTGTTTTCAAAGTCCTGGCATTTAGATTCCTGCATAAATACAAAGCCACTTAGCTCAAGACCACACACTCCATTCTTTTCTGGAATGGGAAAATACAATTCCATCATGTAAGGTCAGTGTCTGAAAACTTCCAACCAGAAAGAAAGCCAGGAGTTGGAGCTTCCCAGATTCTACTTAAATCAGCCTGGCTTTGTCATGCAACCTCGACCTCTAGCAAGGGCATCTTTTCCAAACTCACTGAAAGAAGCTCCCCTGAGAAAAGAGTCACAGTGTGGTAGTACAGTGCCATAAGACTAAGTATGGGGAGAACAAGACCTCTGATCTCAATGTGAGTGTAAGCCTCGAGCAGTTGTGCATGAAACCATTCTGCTTGATCGGCACTGTAAAAAAAAAAAGACCAATTAGCTCATCCTTTGGAGTCTCAGCAAATGGATTCTGAGGAGTGTTTTCAGGGAAGAATCAAGGAGTCTTAACTCAACTGTCTGTGCAAACAGGGAGGGGCTGGGTTTCTCCTATCACAGGTAAAGGTGCCCGAACATACCTGGTGGATCTGTCTTTTCCCATTGTCTTAAAAAAAAACTCTAGCTGAGAGTACAAAAAAGCAATGCAGAAGTTATATATTATAAAGTTATATGAATATCTGTGTGTGCAAATGGACACTTGTGTAGGGGTATGTGTCAGGAAAGACCTTCTAGCGAGCTGACATTTAATTCAGCCTACAGAAATGAACAGGAGACAGCTTTGGAGAGAACAGGCCTGAGTTTATGTCTTGGGGATAGAGGGTGGCATTGGGAAGAGACACTCACCTTACATAGAGCAAAGACCACAGTTTTGAGAAGTGTGAAGCAGTTTTATGTTAACGATTCCCTGTCAAAGCATAATACTCAGAAATATGCAATGAGCACGTGGCAAAGACTGATTTACGCCATTGAAGAAGAAACAATCAGAAGGGCAAAGCTGGTCTCAAAGACCTGGTCCCAAAGAGAATATGAAAGCTCAGAGTGCACTGTCATGGAAAGAATGCTGAAATACAATTGTGTTAGACACCCAACCACTATCTTACAATGAAACTTTGGCAAATACAAATATCTCGCAATCTGTTAGCAGTTTGAGGTTGGCATTTACCTTGACAAGTCCTAGTTTAACACTGAAGGTATTAGACGTCTTTTTGTCTTACTTCCAAGCTTGACTTATATTTTTTAATAAATATCAAAATGAAAGAAGTAGGAGGGAATGAGTCTGCTGAGGGGTGGGGGTGGGACGATATGGGTGGTGACTTTGCCTGCAATCATGAGGATTGTAGATGTCATTCTAGTATAAGTGTTTTTGATCAAAGAACTAAAACAATTCACATAGTCATCTATTCAACCATCCATCAGTACAGGTTCCAGCCCATGCAGTCACAGTCAGTCATGTGTTCCCCCACCCACTCACTCCTTCGCCTAACCACCTACTGGCCTCTACCTCCATGCTGCCAACAAATTTTTATTAAACTTTTCAGGCACTATACTCAGATTTGTCAATAGAGGGGTGTGTAAGACAGTGCACCCTTGGACAGTGTGGTCATTATTCTTGGTTTTCAATTTGACCACATCTAGAATTAACTAAAGCCCAAGTGCTTGGATTCACCTCTGAAGGATTTTTCTTAATTAAATCATTTCTAAGTGAGAAGGCTTGCCTTTAATCTGTTTTATTGTTGTTGTTGTTGTTGTTTTGTTTTGTTTTGCTTTGTTTGGGTTTTTGTTTTGTTTTGTTTTTTGAGGTAGGTAGGAACAATCCTGTGACCTCCAATAAATTACATAACTCCTCTGAGCCACCACGTGACCCCTCTCTAACATGAGAGCACTAATATGAGCTTTTCCTCATTTGGCTGATATGAGAAACACATGGAAATATTAAAATAACTACAGTCCTTAGATTCAGTGACATAGAAAGACAGGAGCAGCACATGAGATATCTAGGGTTTCATTTCAGTCTCAGGAAAGCATCAAGCTCAGATTTATAGAGAGCCACCAGGGACAGATGTGAAGAATCTAACAAAGTGAAGGGCTAGGGGCTGCTGCAGCAGCCTAGGAGCCCATCCATTCACACGTAAAACAGAAACAACTGCAATTCTGGGTCTTCCAACACCATCCCCACAGCAGAAACAACCAAGGAAGCACTGCTTTTTCCCAGGCATTAGTGTCCCAGTGTTAACCTTGTGTCCAAGTAAAATGGCTGCTCTCAGTGTTCCTGTGGAGCACTGACAGCTCGGAGACAAATGCTGTTTCAAACCCTCACTCATCTTTGCATTACAGTCAAGTTTCATTGATTTTGCATGGAAACATTTTTCAGCATTTTCCTAACAGTTGGCGGACTGCAAACAATTGTGTGGGTTTCTCTTTGTTCTTAGTTTTAATTTTGAGAAATCAATATGTCATCCATGATGCCTTCAGACAATATTAAATAACACAATCAACTTGAATTTTATTATGAAGATTTTATCTTCAAGAGTGTTTGCACAAAAGTCCTGGGATTTGTGAGGCTGCAAGGTGCTAGGCTTTCTAGGACTTAAAGAAAAGGTGGGGGGGGGGGGGGTATCAGAAAGGGTCAGGTGCATGAACAGACCAGAAAAATAAATTGCTAGACCCAATTCAGGGAAAATTAATAGATTTGTGGAAATTATGTTTTGCATTCAATATTAAAAATGTTTTGAAGTTTTGGAATAATCTCAGTTTTACCTCCTAGTTAATAAATAGCAGAACATCAAAGAGAATGTGTATGCCGGGGGTTTTTTGACACAAAAAAATCCTTATAGCTAGGTCATGAAAGTAGATTCAATGCTAAGAAGTTTTCTAATCACCCACCAGGGAAGTAAGGAGGAGCTACAGCACCCTGGGGAGGCAAAACCACTGGACAGGAATGGGAGGATCTGAGCTCAGAGGCTCACAGGGCTGGGCTGGAGATAGGATAGAGCCCTTCTGATTTCCTACCCAGAACCTTTCAGATGTTTCATGCTAGAGGCAAAATCTCAAAGGCTCTGCCCTCCACAACCTGAAGGGCTGCAGTTTCTGGAAGTCTCCTGGGTTTGTTGATGCATTCCACAAATGGAGGTCAGGGTTGTGGGCAGTGGTCTCCTGAACTCTTCCAAGAAAATAAGCTGCTTCTTTGTCTTCTTTAGAGAAGTCCTGACTAATAGTGAAGTCAGGGGATCCCTACTTTCTTAGCTCTTAAACCTGAAGCTGGAACAAAAGATTAGAGATACACACATTTTTGCTTAAATCTGTTTCAGCCGAGCCCACCGAGTAGCCTTTTGTGACCCTCTAGTACTTTCAGCTGGATGTGTGGCAGGATAATAAATGGTTTTCCTGCAACTGCTTCAACTTTGCTGTCCTATCTCCCATGTGGAAGTCAGACTGAGAGCACTCACTGACTTGCCCTGTATAGTACCTTCTTTTTGCTGGAGTCTTGTTGTCTCCATACACTTGACTTTCCTCCAGACCTACCTGCAGCAAGAAGCCGCCTCTGACAGTTCCTGGAAGCAGTCAGTACTGCCAGCACCAGGCAAGTCAAGATGTGAGCCTGTGACCCTGTCTGCTTCCTCTGTAGCTGAAACAACACTGACATCTTGTGGTCTGGAATCCTGTTTGCCCCAAGAACAGCAGGCCAGAGCCAGCTCAACCCTGATTCTTTCCCAACCACAGATGAAGTGATCAGTCCTCGGTGAACACTACCTGTATGTAGATGTCTCAAAGTCCAAGTGGAGAACAAGAAACCAAAAATTCATGCACACTGGGTAATGGAGAGAATACACTGCCTCTGCCCTCCCCTACATAAGCTCACCTCAGTGAGCAGTCACTCGGCATGCTACACGTGGGAAGTTCTAGTTAAATACAGAGGAGAGAGGGACAGCTTAGGCTAGGGTGAGACTTTGAAAGTGACACTGGGTCAGGCACATTGGCATTGTCCAGAAAGCAAAGGGACAATAAGCAAATGTAAATTCCTGGGATTCACAGGCTACATTCTGTTTACAGGAGTGTTTAGTCATGGAGCAGGCTAGCTTCAATGATGTGGAGGAGACATAGGCACATGTTTTATTTAGGGGAGAGACAGGATGAGGCAATGTAGACAGGATAAGATGCAAAGACCATCCGGAAGTGGAGCCTTGAATGCCAGAACAAAGAAATCAAGGTCATTCAGTTTCTGGGAGTCACATGATAGAATTGTATTTAAGAAGAAATAGTCCATCAAGCATAAAGAATAAACTATGTGCTCTCATAGAGAAAATAGAAGAAACATCACCTCAGTACTAGCAGGAGCTATCTGTAGGACTGTTACTTATTCTATTTTCTTTTTATTTTTTTTTTTTTGTCCATTTTTTATTCTGAGCAACTGGGTGACTTTTTATTGTCTCAAAAATGCAAGTTACTTTATTATAAGGCAGACTGTCAGTCTCCTCAACAAGGAAGTCCTCCTGAACAACCAAACAAAACAGAGCATTCACATAAAATGGAAGCAGGAGTTCAGTCCTAACAAACTAGAAGGATCCTATTTCTACTCCAGACAAGGGCAGGATGAACACAGTTTCTTGAAGAGAACTGGCCCAACCATGTACACATGGTGCTCCCTGGACTTCAGGATTCCATTTTATCTCCTATTTCCCACTCAGAGATTCTTCCCCACCCCCACAACCTTACTACTTCCCATAAAGGGTGTGAACAGACTCTCTATGGCATATCAAGGACCCTCAGCTTCCCAGTCACTAGGAAACAAGCATCCAGGAAATTCTGCTGGTTTCTTGTTTCACTTTGTTTTGTTTTTGTTGTTGATGTTGTTTTTGTTTGTTTGTCAATTTGATACAAGCTATTGTCAGTTAAAACAAGGGAACCACGATTGAGACAAGCCTCCATGAGATCAGTCTAAAGGCAAGCCTATTGGGCACATTCTCTTGATTGAAAATTCACATGGGAGAGTCTAGTTTACAGAGGGTACTGCTACCCCTGCTTGGTTGTCCTGGGTGTATGTAAAAATAAACAGAGGCAAGCCAGGAGGAAGCAAGCCACCAAGCAACACCCCTCCATGGCTTTTGCTTCAGTTTCTGCCTTGAGCTTCTATCCCAACCTCCCTCAGTGATGGACTGTGATATGAAACCATAAAGTGAATTAAGTCCGTCCCTCCTCAAATAGCTTTTGGCCATGGTGATTCATATGGGTATAGAAACCCTAACCAAGACAAGAAGTCTACAGTGACAGCTAAGACACAAAGCTCACCTGAAAAAAACAAAAACAAAAACAAAACAAAAAAAAAAAAACATGGACATTAGCACTTTTATGTGGCTTCATCCAGCATGTCTCCAATGTCCCCATGGCCTCGTCAGTGAGTCTTTAATGTACAACTATTTTTTTAACACTTTAGATTTTCCTTAAATGCCATGGAACTTTCCAGAAACAGGCTGGCATGAGACATCACAAAGATCACAGGAAGCTCCTGAAGTTATTGACAGCTGGATAATAAAAATGTGGGTGAAGATCCCCTTCATCCAATCCACTTAAAGCTTCAAAGGCATATCTTCTCGCCAATTTTATTATACTATTCATATTATAAGTATAAATTACTAGATTTACAAGTAATAGATGTATTCTATTGTTTCAATTAGTTGATATATATCTTTAAAGTGCTGCATTATAATTAATAAGTGGTAACTATTTATTTTGTATAAACCATAGAAGCGCCAAGTCCCCCAGGGTCTCCAACAATTTTTAAGAGTATGATTAGGTCCTGAGAGTAAACATTTGAGAATGTGTTTTACCTGGCACATTTAACTTGATAGCTTATCACCCTATTCCCACCCCTCCCACAATCAGTCACCCCCTTGGGTCACCAACTTAAGAAGACAGAGCTCTTCTTTACCCCTCTGTCCTTTGAGGATACCTCTTTTCTTTCCTACTCCCCAGGCTCCCTCTTCTCCATCTCCCTCCACTTCCTCTTCCTTCACAGGCTCTGTCCTTGGCCCCAAGCAGCTGAGCTGGAACAGAATGCTTCTCCCTTTGTTTCCTAACACCTGTGATGGCCTTGGCTCTGCCTCCCTGCCTCCCAGTGATACCTAAGCAGCACTTCTGCCCAGAAAATGCCCCCCCTCAACCTCTGTAAAGAGACCATAATCTGAGGAACTGGATAGAATAAACTCCACCCCTGCTTTTTCAGCATCCCACAATTATGTCTGACTCTGTCAGATGCTGGGGACCCAGAGATGAATGTAATATACTTCCTCAATCACCCTCACAGTTTCTAGGAGAAATGAAGAGAAATGCTTCACAGAAGATGTGACATTTGGCATGGATCATACAAATGAGGAGGAGGTGACAGGCTGATTAACAAAAGATACCTTGCTAGTGAGGGAAGGTTGCTTACAAAGTCATACAATTAAAAATGCATGGCATGTTTATGGAACTGGACAGAGTAATATAAGTGGACTGCAGTCTGCATGTAGGCATATGTACAAAGGTATGAGAAGGCTATCTGTACACACATACGTATGTCAATTTGTACATGTACTTGTTTGAGTGTTTAAATGCATTTTTGTGTGTGCAGCCCTATGTTTGTACATATCTGTGCATGCATGTACTGGATGTGCATGTGTGCTTGTCTGTACACATATGCACATGTGCTTCTCTGTGTGGTGCATGTGCATGAATTGAGTGTGCATACATGTACCTATTCATGCATGTGCACTTGTGTGACATGCTTGGTAGTGATGGATCAAGAAAATGTCTCTTAAGCAGAGAGAAGAAAGGAGCTGTCCTAGATGTGCTACACATGTCTACTTTGTCCCTTGTCATGTGAATGGTGTTGTCCTAATTGTGCAGAAAAGACAGGTGGATAGTCCATGGACATACTGTAATGGCACAATGATACAGACAAAGCAGTCCTGTGCAGGAACCTGAGACTGGGACACAGTTCCTGGAAGCTAAGCTCATCCCAGGCACCTCAGTTCTGCTCACAGAACTTCAAAGGATGGTGTTCACTACCCAGACAGGCAAGTCCACAAATCCACCACTAAATAGAAGCTGATGTTTTTTCCCTGAAGAACGTTGCTTGCCATTCCAAAAGCTAACAGTAAAACACAAACCTGAAACGTCAGTCTTTTAGAAAGGCCTGTCAGGAAATAAAGCAGAAAGCCGGGGCCTGGAGGTAACTAGAAAAGACTTCTGTGCCTTGAAACCCAGCAAGAGCTTGGTTGGCTCCGCACAGGGTCAGGTACTCCGAACCTCACTGACTTGGGCTCTAATGTCTTTCCTCCTGAGTTAGATCCAGTCCACTGAGCAGACTCTACATATGTCTCTCCCTTCATTCCTTTCTGCCAAGCCAAAAGCAATACCGGGTAGTTTCCTTGATGAGCATGAACTGAGAACCCCCCATATGCTCTCTTACTTAAGTTATACTTTTTCCACATCAGCTACCCTATATTTTATATATGCCATGACACAATAAAATTATATCATAACTCACATTGCATATTTCATATTTGACATATATTTAAATATTCTATGCTATATATTCCGTGTTGCGTGGTAAATATTTTATGTTTTTAGAAAATCCCTCAGTCAGTTATTTATCACCTTGTATTTCAGATGAGACTTGTTGAGAACTGTAGGCTGTGAACAAGGCAAATGCTGAAAACACACATCTATTTGTTTTTATATTTATTATTTATTATATGTAAGTACACTGTAACTATCTTCAGACATACCAGAAGAGGGCATCAGATCTCACTACAGATGGTTGTGAGCCACCATGTGGTTCCTGGAAATTGAACTCAGGACTTCTGGAAGAACAGTCAGTGCTCTTAACCGCTGAGCCATCTCTCCGGCCCACACATCTTCCTGAAGCCGGAATTGTTTCTTTGTTCTGAGCTTCAATCATTGTTACCAGAGTCTGCAGCCACCAGCCCCTCAGGCATCCTTCCTATAACTAAATCAGCTAGTGTTGGACACCACAGCCCCTTCATCCTAACCAGGGGCAGGAGCAGGAGATGCTTTGCATAGATGTAGGATCCCAGCCTGAAAACACTCGGCAAACTGTAGCTCTTTGGAAATGAGGGGATTGGGATCTTATGGACACCTTCAGATCATACCATCAGTCAACACCAATGATGATAATGAAGGACACAATCTTGCGCTCACGGGTTGGGATCAAGAGTATGAGAATCAGTAGGAAAGGAAAACAAAGGAGAACCAACGCACACCAGCAGTATCTGTTTCTGTAGGATAACTGCTCTGTGTTTATATTTTTATTTGGGGGGCCTTTTGTATTTCATAATTTCCCAAAACAAGTGTGAGTTACTTTACAAAAGGAGGGGAGCAAATTTGTTTAAAACCTAATTGCAGTTGAAACTCTGAGTACGGTACCCTCTTCTTGTGTACTTCAAGGGTGCCCTCCTGAAGGGCAGTACAGAACCAAACTCTTTGGTACCCAGGATTGAGATGCACTCCTGTTTTCCATTCACTCCCACACTTGAATAGTCCTGGAGAAGGCATGGGCGACATCATGGATCTCATCCAGCCTGTCCTCAGCACTGGGTTCTGCAGTCTCCATAGGGACAAGTCTCCAGCCCTCAAACAAGTTGCCAGTTGGCTGGTTCCACCTCCAAGTATATCAGCCAATTCCTCTAACCCATTCTGACATGGCAGCATCCTTCTCAGAGGCTTCACCCAAAGTCCACCAGTGCGGGTCATGACTTTCACCTCCCTCTCTTATCCCAGGTTAGCCCTTGTTTCTCTGCAGGACAAAATAGGACACCTGCCAGGTTTGCTATGGGTTATGGTCACAGTTTAGTTTCTGTTCCTTGCAATCAGAAAGGCCTAAGATACAAAAAGTGTTGGAACAATTACAGCTGGAGATACATCAAGACAGCAAAACTAAAAGACATGTATTTTTCTGAACTATCTGAGGATTAGTTTTATTTTTCATTTTATGAGCATATGTGTGTTCCGTGATCTGTGAAGACTATGAGAACCACATGTATACAGGTACTCATGGAGACAAGAAGGGGACATCAGGTCCCTTGGAACTGTTGTGAGCAGTTGCTGTTGGCAGTTATGAGCCACCAAGACCAATCCAGGTCTCCCCCAAGAGCAGCCAGTGCTCTTAGCCAAAAGTCATCTCTCTACCCTTCAGAACTATTTAAATGGCATCAACAGACAGAAGACAGCTGCTTTGTCAGCTAGCCAAGATCAATTATTCATAGATTACTCTCCTTACAAACCCACCCAAGGCTTCAAAAGGGGACTGAATTGGTCTTACACAGCCACCCACCCATGAATAGTGTCATACCTGCCCGGGCCCTCCTTCCCTATGAGAAGGAGCCAGAGGGCTCTAGTTCTCTGATGCGTAACACGGCCTGTGCCTCAGCCCAGGAGTTAAGTGGGTAGCCAGCACTATTGACTTACTGCACACAATGGTCTCTGTGGCCTCTGAGAGGTGGCAGCTGACAGAAGCAGAAGCGCATAGGGACAAAAACAGATGGCTGCACCCTCAGACGCAGAGGCCAGGCCCCACAGAGGAGTGTTTCTCCTCCCGTGTTTGTCAACAGCACTCAAGAGCCAGTTTTTTTCCCTGAACTGATAAACTCCTTACCCACACATTTTTCTGCCAAGTTCAGAAGTACTTTCATTTGCAGTTTGGAACGTTTTTCATAAGATAAAAAAAAATAAATGGAGAGTCAACTTGTTCAGATTTCAAATGCATTCCAGATTTTCAGGTTTCGGTACAGCTGTGTGTTGGCTAGCCCGTGTCACGGAACGGGAAGAGAGCTTCAGCCACACTTTAGAACTTGGCACAAGTTTCTAGGGCCACCTCCTGGAAAGAGACTCCTGACTAAGAAAAGGTGTAGCCTCTTTGCTGACAAGCCTGCATATGCACTGGTCCAGGAAGATGGAGGCCTGCCCCGCCTGCCACAGCTTGCATCCCACCTTGCTTAGATGAGCAGAGCCACAACACAGCCTGGAGAGATGCTTGGAAAAGCCATTTCTTCCATCCCAAACTTGTGGCAGCCCCAAGTCCATGCATCCTCCAGATTTCTAAACTGAACCTGTCTCTGAAACAGCCAATACACAATGCACACCTTATCAGACAATACGGTCTCTACAGTTTTTGGATACAACCTTTAGGTTCTGGGGCCATTCAATGCCCCCCAGTTGGCACACTCCCTCTGCTACCCTGGTTCCTGCTCAATTCATGCTTGCATTCCATATGGGTTTAGTTTGAAAGCCAATTCTGGTTTGTACAAAATCTCCATCGTTATCTTTGCCTTTAAAGCAGTGGTTCCCAACCTTTGGATTACAATTCCCATGGGACCCATGTCAGATATTTATATCATGATTCATACACAGTAGCAAATTTACAGTTACAAAGTATCAGTGAAAATAATTTTAAGGTTGGGGGTCACCACACCATGAGTCACTGTATTAAAGGGTCACAGCATTAGAAAGGTGAGAACCCACACCCTAATTGCTCTTCTAGGTGATGACCTGTAGCCTTTTAGTAAGAAGCCTCAAACTTCAGAACAGAAATTAAGGTACTAAAGGTAGTTGGTTACACAGCTTCTAGTACAGCAGAAGTGGGTGAAGGTGGAGCTGACTCTGTGATGATGCCTCTTTTTCCTAATAAAACACCCATAGTCTCCGGGGCATGTGATGCCCCTGCTCTAAGTGAAAAGCTACTACAAATGGCCCCTTTTCATCTTTTGTAGAACTGCTCCCTTTCTACAGTCACTGAAGGTTTCTTAAGTACTAAGAATGTTCCAGACTCTGCAATCATGGTTCCTACTCCACCATTCTAACTTGTATGACATCATTTCTTTTTCCACTCCAAAGAGTTTTAGGACTCAAAGTCTCTTTTACCCCTCAAACATCTCCAGAGAAGAATGCCACATCGGGACTAAGATGACATAGTGAACAAGCAACCTGGTCTACAACCACCCAGACGGCTGGCTCTACTGAACCTGCCACAACCTAGCACAGGAAAAGGAAGGTCAGAGCCTAGCTCAGAGATCTTTCCTGAGAACCCACCTTCCTCTGCAAGCCCAGACCTGTTCTAACTAGTATCTCCCCTCTCAAAACTCACATGACCCAAGGAAACATCCTATAGATCCCAAAGTCTCCTAATGTCAAACCTTTCCTTCCTTCGTGGCCCTTGAAGGTAGAGGCCAAGGCACAGAGGACACTGGGCACCTCCTTGAAGACTGCCATTGTCCCATTTCTCTCTACACTGGACACAAGAGAAGAACCAGGGCTTCTCACTGACAGCTTGGACATGGAAACCTGGAACAAGAGTATCACCTACCTTGGCAACACCAGAGCCTTAGAATAATGGCCAGCCACTGAGAGCCAGGCTAAGTAAACAGCCTAGCAAAAGATGATGTCAACAGACTAACGAGAGCAACAAAACTGGACCCAACTTCAAAGAGACTCTGCAAGTCACTATTTCTATAATTTCCATAAAATAGTAGATTAAAGAAAAACTGATGCTGTGTAAAGACATCACAAGCTTTTTTCTGCTTCAGATAAAGGTCTGTCTGCCTTTGTGTTACAAAGCCTCACAGGTCATTTCAGCAAACTTGAGGTTGGCTCTCAATTCGTGGTCCTTTGCCTTCCTGGAAAACATTAGCTGCAGCCACTGAAAATGAAGCTAAGTCAGAAGAATCCACCCAGAAATTCTGGTTGAATATATATTTCAGAAGTTTCTTTCTGGGGGTTTATCTCAGAAATCTATTCCTTAGTTGTCTGCACTTCTTGTCTTTTTTTTTTTACTGGCTGTTTGTTTGTGTGTTCATTTATTTGTGTAGCTATGCAACTCTCTGAAATAGACACCTTCCTAAATGTAAAAAAATTAGAAAATAGCTCTCTCTTTCTGGCAACATGCATTCATAGGGCTTACAAATTCAGATGTCACTGGCTGCCAGTTTTAGTTTGCTTGTCATCTTGGGCTGAGTAATGCAACACACAGTTGCTCTATTTGGCACACATGTATGTGTCAGTGTATGTGTGTGTGTGTGTGTGTGTGTGTGTGTGTGTGTGTGTTTGTGCACATCAACACTGAGAACAGAGGCAACTCAGCTCTGGAAAAGACAAGGGTGTAAAGAGAGGGAAAACTGTATGTATGTGTGTATAGTATGGTGTATATGTGAGGTAATATGCATAAGCAGGTATGATATATGTAATATGATTTGTGGTATATGTGATATATGTGTGTTTGCTCTGTGTGTGATTAGTGTTTGTGTGTGAGATATATAGAATATTATTGTGTGTGGTATTTGTGCTGCATGTAGTGTATATAGTATATACACATGATATATGTACATATGTACTTGAAGTTTGAATGGTATGGTACATGTGATATGTGTACATGGTAAATGTAGTTTGTGGAATGTGGTGAATATACATAGGGTGTGAGATAAGTAGGAGAGTTTACACTATTCATGTGCAGAAAATTCATAGTGTGTGTGGAGTGTGTGTGAATTTGGGAAGTATATGACATGTGATTACTATGTGTGTTTGGAATAAGCATATGTGGGAGATATGAAATGTGCAGGTTTTGTGCTGAGTTGCACCACTGTGTTGTTTGTGGCATATGTGAGCGATCTGTCTAGGAATGTGTATCATTTCTCTACCTGTATACCCTCAACTAGGGAAGCAAAAAGACCAAGCCTAGGTGGGAACTGCATGAGCAAAGGAGTTGCATGGCATGGCTTTGATTAGCTTGACCATGAACTGTCCAACTCTGGTAGGTAGCATTGATCCCAGCAAGACATAACCAACTGCTTCTCCCTGCCCAACAGGCAATTTATGCCAGGTAGACACTAAAAGAACTGAGACTAGAGTCACAGAATAGTTGGGACTGCTCCAGAAATCTAAGCACTGGCCTAAACTTTCCAGGAGTTTCCAACAAGGTCCTTAGGAGGACAGGGCAGGATTCAAGTTATATGGGAGGCTCATTTTTCTCTTGAATCCTAAGTTCTAAGAAGTCCCCATGTAGTATCCTATAATATTTTTGGACCCACTTCTGGTAAAAGTAGAGAGGCTCCTAGTGTTGAAAACCACACCCAGATGGGAAGTAGAATGCCCCTTGTGCTCAGACAGTACACTATGGTTTAAGCCTCCAGTAAAGAGTGTGCAACTCACCTCTGTCAGGCTGAATCCATGGGTTTGTTTCCATTAACCTCTACTCCTACATGCAAATGGGGCCTGTTTTCTCTCCACAAATGCCTATTGCTGGCTGCTCTGGGTAGAGGCTTTGAGAGATAGATCTCTATATACACACAGAAAGAGGCTACCTTTGTGGTCCTGAGACACTCCACTCTCCAAGATAGAAACACACAAAAGACAGACACTTTAAACTGTTTCAGAACACAACCTATCTCATAATATAACATATGATTCTAGGAACTTGTCAGACTGGTAAGAGGCCTAAAAGAAGACAGAGATGGGTATGTTGGCATTATCATGTATGGTGTAAGACAATCTGGCTGAAATCAAGTTAAATTCTTTTCTTTTGTAGGAAAATAAACCATCACCTATGTCTAATATAATGTTCCTTTCTTCTCAAAGGCTATATCTCCTGCACACAATATTCATATTAACCATTGAAAGTAGGAAATGCATTTTTCTCACACAAGGCAGGCCTGTGCAGAAATGGAGCTGGGCACAAAGTCCCATGTATACATATGTCCCAACCATATGACTAGGTGGGATGGCATATGTTTTTAATTCCAGTGCTCAGGAAGCAGAGGCAGGTGGAACTTTGTGAGTTCAAGGTCAGACGGTCTGTATAGTGAGTTCCAGCATAGCCAAAGCTATGTAGAGAAACCCTGTCATAGAAAAAACAAATACAAACAAACAAAAAAGCTAAGGGAGCCTATGATTTGTGGGCCTGAACCTGGCCAGCCTTCACCCTGCTGTGCAGCATAGAAAGCAAGCCTTCATACACCAGATGGGGATAAAGTGAGAGTTCACAGCCAGGTGATATGTTAAACAACAGCGTGTAGTAGGGTCCTACATGGAGTGGGAGACCAATATGCAATCATGCCTGTCTTAGGGTTTCATTGCTGTGAAAAGACACCATGACCAAGGAAATTCTTATAAAGTAAAACATTCAGTTGGCACTGGCATGCACTTTCAGAGGCTCAGTCCAGTGCCATCATGGTGGCATACAGGCAGACATGATGATGAACTTACACTTCTTGATCTGAAGGCAGCCAGAAGAGGACTCTCCTTAATGTAATAGGCAGAACTTATGAACTAGAAGCCTTCAAAGTTCACCTACATAGTGACTCACTTCCTGCAACAAGGACACACCTATTCCAATAAGGCCACACCTTCCTAACAGTGCCACTTATAAGCGTCTTCAAACCACTGCCACACCCCAGTTCTAAGAGATGAGTGACAAAACTAGGAGGGGGGGGCAAC
Organism: Micromys minutus; assembly: GCF_963924665.1. Lineage (NCBI taxonomy): Eukaryota > Metazoa > Chordata > Mammalia > Rodentia > Muridae > Micromys > Micromys minutus. The sequence goes on along the minus strand of NC_137981.1, from coordinate 23,314,607 downwards.
CAAATGACATAATATTAGCATTTACTGTAAAATTAAATAACCCTTTATGGAAATTTGAAATTAATATAATAAAATGTTGGTAGAGGTATACAACATTTTTTTCTTGAAGATGCCAAGAGAAGAGGGATAGGATTAATAGTTCTCATGAAAATCTCTAAGGTTCCCACATCCTGCTCTAACCTCTTCCATATTCTCATAGCTGACAAGTCTCTCTTAACATGAAGTCAGTCCACCCCTTATGTTCGAGCTTAGCCATCTAATCAAATGTAGAGCCTTGAGCGCGGCCAATGGCCTCTTGATGGTTATAGAATATCTTATATTTTTAAACCATGACCTTTATGTTAGGGTTAAAATGTCACTGGTTAGTTAATCAATGGTACTGTCAGATGATAGACTCCTTTCTGGTTACTTACATTTGATGAAATTAAAAGTCAGCAATCATTGGGCAATATTTAAAATACTAAGTCTGGGAACTTCCCATATGGTGGGATCTGTGACCTTGGATTTCTGCCCCATGACCCAGAACTCCCAGTTCACAGTCTATTGCTTAACTGACCTCTTTCATCTCCACCTTGTGGGGTGGGAGGGGAGTGGCTTTTGTGTACCTTTAAAAGATAGACATTTCAAGGTATGAACTTTAATTGGATCCTGATTTTGAGAAAGCAAAATAATAAGCCAGAAAAGATATTTTTAGGAATAATTTGAACTGTATTTTAAATCCTATGGGGAATTATTAATTTTCTCAGGTGTGGAAACAGTACTGTGATTTTGTTATAGAAACTCTTTATTTTCAAGAGACCCGTGCTAAAGTATTTAGAGGTGAAGTTTTATGATGCCTGCAATTTCCTTTCATGCAGTTCAGGGGAACGAAATACAGCAAGCAGCAAATTCGACAGGATGTTAACAATTATTGGATCCAAGTGACAGATATATAGCTGCTCGCTGTACTTTTTCTTAAAGTACTCCCTTAGCTGATGTCTCGGCCAGATTAAGTAAGACAATACAGGAGAGAAATTGTGCCTGTGAAAAAAGCAAGGGAGGCTTGGCCTCAGATTCAGGTGCTCACCACTGAGGATGGCTATGAGGCCTCATTTCAATAAGATAGTCAGGAGAAGGGTATCTTGGTGACATCCTGTCCTAGAGTGTTCTCACCTCAGATACTGTGTTTTCCAGCTTGCCAGTGGGATAATCACCGTGTCTCAGTAATTCCGAGTGCTATAGCGTAAAAATCCATGTTGAAACCAAATCCCCAGTGAAATTCATCCTGCAGGTACCCTAAGCTCAGATCTGCCATGTGATATGTTGATGATAAAAATGTTTGTTTCTGCAAACTGGATTTTTCAGAAATTCTGTGAATTCCATAGCTGTCTCAGGTCTTTTGGGGATGAGTTATACATGCCGATGATCCAAGCAGCATATCTCTGGAGCTCCCCACCTACCAGGACTCCAAGAAAAGAGACTCCAGATTAAATCAGATCTGCATGCCTATATCCACTTATCCCAAACTACCAAGAGTAAGGGTCCCTAATGGTGAGGTGTTGATTGGACGTCCAAGCACGACAAAATGAGATAAAGAAGACAAAGCAATAGCTGGAACCAGTAGGCCTTGCCCAAGCTGATGACTTGTGCTAAGCAAGTTTATTGAGAAGTTACTACTTGTATTACATAAACTACTTGTATAGGGAGGAAACTGTGGTCAGTAGACAGCTAAGTCAAGCACTGTTGGCAAAGAGGGCACGGGATACCTCAAACATATCTCAAGACTGACAACCACAACCCAGGGAGAAGAATCGGGTGCCCAGACATCACAATCAACCTTGACTCCTTCAAGACACTGACATCGCTCTCTAGACGAGCCTTGCAAAGTCCACTCTGAACAAAGAAAATCTTCATTTGTCCTTTCATTGGGACCTCTTAAAAGGTCTTCAATTAGTCTGGCTCCCCATGCCCACTTCTCTGCCAGATGGTGAACACTTGGTGGAATAATCTGAATGAAATGTGTTCTGTATTATCTGTGAGTACTTAAGACAAATCTCCACCAGGACACAGAAGAGGGTTCTGGGAAATTTTTCTAGTCAATAATGAACTCACTGTGAAAGCATGAAGACCTGATTTGGTTTCCCACACAAACAAAGCCATGTGTGATGGCACACATAGGTAATCATGAGGCTGGGAGAGGGGCAGTGGCAGAAAGAAAAAGATTGGCTAGCCAGCCATTCACGCAAACTGGTTTGTTTCATGTTCAGTGTGTGTGAGAGAGTTTAGAGAAACCAAGAAATGACACCTGATGTCAACAATCAGCACACATGGAGTTCCACCTGCACATACACATGCACACATTCATACTAACAAGTACATACATCATGCATACAACACAGCATACTCAAAATTTTTTCTAGAGAGCACACAGACTGGGTGTAAGGCCTTTAGTTACAGTGGTAAAGAGACAAATACAAGCAGGTCCCTGAAAATTTGAAGCCAGCCTTGTCGATGCAATGAATTCCATGCTAGATGTTTTTCACAGAATAACAGAAACTTACTAACACAGGAAATAGTTTGCTTAATAAATATTTTCTATGGTATTGATGAATGGATCTACATGTGAACAGACAAATATGTGAATTGGTGACAGGTTGCTAGATGAATGAATAGATGAGTCTAACAGCTCTGTTGATTAGACTAAAATGGAGCTTCATATAACCTAACTTAGCCTTTGAAAGTTTCCCATGCTGATGTGATGTCCAGAACTTAAAATATCTCAAGCATATAAGGGGAGAGGGATACAAATGTTTCTTCTCCTTTAATTTGGGAAATATGAATTTAACTGAATTTCTATACTCAAATTTCATATAGAAAGGACTTCTTGATTTTTTCCCAGGAGGGCTTAGTGATAAAGAAACTATCATTTTTATAAGAGGGACAAATAAGACTTGTGTATCCTTGCCAAGGAATCTTGCCAAACCTCAACCACTGTCCCTAAACACAGAGCACAAGCCACTAAGTAAGTGAATTTGTCATGGAATGTGGTTTCTCTAAGCACCAAACACTGAGACAGAGCCAAATTTATCGAGGTTCTAATAAAGGAAAGAAACAGAAATTCATCAGATTTCATCTTGGAAATTCTGCAAAGCTCCCAGAGCAAGGCATCCCAAGGTATGCAGCATTAGTATTTTATTGAAACACATCAAGAGACATGTCACTATGTGTCAGGTGATCATGCTCAACTTCAGTGGAGGGAAGAAGGGGGAAATAAAGAATGGGTGAGTTAGGTAACAGAAGGTAAGGTAAGATTTACAAGAGGAAGAATATGCAAGACAGTAAGAAATTAATTCAAATCAAGAAATAGAATAAACTTTCCTGTCATATTTTCTAGGTAACTTTAGGGGTCAGTGGATGATTAATTACGCCTTCAGTAATCCTATAAGATAATCAGTTAGTGTGCTTGAGGAGCTCCTAGGCAGGAACAATTCTTAGTAAAAAATCCAGCATCCTTCAGTCCCTCATTCCTGACCATTAGAGGGTTCTTCTGGCTGGCATGCCCTAAGCCCTTACCCTAAACTTCTCCAGCCCAGAGACAGAATATCCTTCCCCAGCTGCCCTTTCATTCATAGTCTAACCATTTGTTTACTTGAGTTTTTTTATCTACCCTTTACCTCCTGGCCTCTCTGGCTCTCCTCTCTTCTCTCCCACACTCCCACTTGTCCTGGTCCCACTTGTCCTGTTTCTCTTATACCATATCAATCATGTCTTTCCTTTTTAATTTTTTTTTCATTCAGCTAGTGCTGAACTCTAAGACCAGCTATGTCTTTTCCTTTTTATCTCTTTATTTTTTGAAGAATTTTTTATTTACTTTATGTGAGTACACTGTCTTTCCTCAGACACACCAGAAGAAGGCATCAGATCCCACTACAGATGTTGTGAGCCACCATGTGATGGCAGGGAATTGAACTTAGTACCTCTGGAAGTCAGTACTCTTAACTGCTGAGCCATCTCTCCAGCCCCCTTTTTATTTTTTTTCCTCATTCAGTGGTGCAGCCACTAGTTATTTGCCTATGCTCATGCAAATAGCCATTATTAAACTCAGTATATCACACACACACAAACACACACACACACACACACACACACACAGGAGTGGAAGGGGGTAAAAGACGCAACAGGGTCTGTGTGATCAACAGTATTATATACATGTATAAAATTATTTAAGAATAAAAAATTTAAGACATGAAAAGAAGTCTTTGGGGCAATAAATAATATGAGAAGGCAAAGAGAATGGATCATACAGGGCCTTGAGGACCACGCTAGGAATTTTCATTTCTATTTAAATTTGGACACAAAACTCTAAGTACCGTTTTTCAATTGTCAAAAAAGAATTGTGTTTTGAAGCTATTAAACAACGCTATATTAAGGAAATAAAAGATACAGATGTCTTGCCCAATTTCATGGATACTGAAGACCCAGACAATTACAGTAAAAACAAGAACTAAAATATCCCTTTATTATTAGCAAGGAGAATAAAGAACCCAAAGAGTAAGTGTTTAATACATCTGACTCCCATGTTTGACTTAAGTGTGAGCTCATGCTGTTTCTTCAATTACTTGGTATGTCACAAAGCAAATCCAAGGCCAATGAAGTAATCTCTTCCTGTGTAGCTATGCTCCAGATTTTAGTGAAGAAAATGATAAACTTAGAATGGTGCCATGAGCATGAATTAATACTCCAGCCCTATGAACATCAGTGTTCACTAATTGTGAAAGAAATACACACAATGTATTGTTCTAGTTTGCTTTCTGTTGTGATAAACACCATGATCAACTGCAACTCAGAGAAGGAAATGGAGATAATCTATCTCTGAGACAGGCCAGGACTCAAGGCAAGAACCTGCAACTGAAACCATGGGAGTGGCTGATTACTGGGTGCTCAGATAGCTTTCTTATATTCTTCAGGACCACTTGCCTAGGGATGATAGTTTCCAAGATGGGCTCTTCCTTCATCAATTAGGAACCATTACAGTGTTCCACAGAGCTGCCTAGAGGCCAATCTGAGTGAACCAGTTGTTTGGTTTGGATTCTCTCTTCCCAAATGACTCTCAGTTATGCCAAGTCAGTAATAAAAACTAATTAGGACATGTATACTCTAGCAGCAATTATATACCAACTTAGAAAGTAGCCTTGTCAACAAATCTGTTTCCAGATAATGTACAATCAATACAAAGGACAGGACCAAGTAACATAACTGCCATGCTCTCCTTCTCTTCTTACCTTGTTGTGAACAGATCTTGGGTTGTACAAATCAACTCTACAGAGTCTAATCATAAAGTGATAGAGAATGAGACCCTTAGTGAATAGCAACCCTGCTCTCTAGTAAACAAGGTAAAACAATGCCTGTACTTCCTACTCAGAGAAAGTCTGATAAAACTATGGATAAAGAGAAGGCTTTGTTAGTGGAAAAGCATGAGTGTTTCTTCTCTCTCACTATAACATTTAGCCTAACAGGATAGAAGTTGAGCCCAAAGTTACATAACAAATAGTGTAGGTGAAGACGGGAATCAATCCAGAAAACCAACAGAATAGAGTTTGGGTAGAAATGCTTGAGCAATGTAAATCAGGAATAATATTTCAATAGTTGTGGTTGGAGGCTAAATCTATTTATTCTACCCCTAAGGGATTGATGAACTTAGTTCTCTTTGGTGGCATCTCAGGACACCAAGATTTAACCGAAACTGCCAGTTTGCTACAATGTAACTCACTTGCAATAGAGTACCCAGGAGGATGACCTCTACAGCTTCCAGAGAACAGCTTCCTCATAGAGCAGAACAGCTAACTACAAAGACAGGTTCAGAAACAGTAAAATCCATGATCCAGTCAACAGCCATGGGTGGAGCTGGCCAAAGGATTTTTAATATTTCAAAACCAAAGTGTCATTCTCCAATATCCTCAAATCAAGCTTGTGAGCATGCATATACAGTCACTGTAGTCTCTACAGATACCTTCCAAACTGCAGAGCACTTCGGTTCTCCCTTATGTCTACAGAACGTTCCAACCTCAGCCTCTGTGGCATATGTAATAGAAAATGCAATAGTAACCATTTTGGTGGAGACCTTTGTGTTTCAGAGATGCGAGATACAAATACAGACCCAACTAAACTGAGAGCTCAGCCATCCAGAATTCAAGTGGCAGGTGACAATGGCTTCAATATAGGCCTAATTGTAAACAAACCACATATTTTTTTACAACTTTATTTTAAAAAACAGAGATAGATATACAGATTTTTAAAAGCATTTTTGCATAAAACTATACGAATATATTAAGTCAGTACTTGACTTTTTTTTAAAGGTTTGATAGTGTGCATTGAAATCTTACTAGTTACAATGAGCATAAAGTACATGTAAAACAAGATGCAGCATGGAAATAGTCAAAGATTTTTTGGTGTGTATAAATTAAACATAATGATTTTTAAATACCAAAAATTGCCACAAGGCTGTGTTCTTAGCTTTTCAATTATTAATGATTTAAGGTCTAGGTGTACCTCACTCTGAAAAGGTGCTATACACTTATTTTTTTTTTCTAAGAAAGACTGAGGCCTCCACTTTTTGGGCTTTTTTTGTTTTGTTTTGTTTTGTATTGTTTTGTTTTGTTTTGAGCTTCATATAATCTGTGAATTGTTTCTGGGGTGTTCAGAGTTTTCTAGGGCTAGTACCCAATTATCAGTTACTGCATATTATTTCTGTTCTTTTGTGACCTCACACTGGATGATATTCTCTAGATACATCCATTTTCTTAGGAATTTTGTAAAGTGATTGTTTCTAATAGCTGAGTAGTACTCCACTGTGTAAATATTACACAATTTTTGTATCCATTCGTCTACTGAAGGACATCTGGGTTCTTTCCAGCTTCTGGCTATTATAAATAAGGCTGCTATGAACACAGTGGAGCATGTGTCATTATATGTTGGAACATTTTGAAGGTATATACCCAGGAGTGGAATAGCTGGGTCTTCAAGTAGTACTGTATCCAATTTTCTGAGGAACCGCCAGACTGATTTTCAAAGTGCAAACCACATATCTTCTAAGTCTAATAAAACTATGAATAAAAAAAATTTTCTAATGGGAAAGTATGAGTGTTTCTTCTACCTCTGTGTAACATTTAGCTATCTTAATAGTATAAAATGTTGAGTTCAAAGATGTTTGAACATATTTGGACATAATTCTTCACTGCAAAAACCTAGAAACAATAGCCAATCCGATACAAATAAACAAACCATAGTGCTTAGAGAATTTCCATGAAAAGATACAGATTTCAGAAAAAAATGGCTGATGCCAGATATGGGTATAAAGAATAAGTCTTCTGTCTCTTGCAAGACTAAAAATCTCTGTCCATTAAAGTGATAGCTGCGAGATAGAGAAGCTTCTGTGAATAAGTCCTCCCAGGCAAAAGATGCGGCAACCTGAGATTCCACAGACACAATGGAAGTTCACACAAAGAACATTTCAAATAATAACAGTTTTAAACCTACTGAATGATTCTGCCCTTGGTCCCATAAAAGAAAACAACTTTGGCTACCTTTTGAAGAAGTTAAACAGTCAGCTCACTATTTTGAAAACTCAATAAAGAAAGTGGAAAATCAATCATATAGTCAATGAAGTGATGTTGTTTGTAGTAAACATGGTATATTTTTAATTATACCCCAAAACTGTGGTAAACCTAATTTGGCACCAAGCTGTGCTGCCCATGAAATAATATGGTTAAGTTATGATTATCACAGGCTGCTACTCATGAAAGAGGAACATCTGTATATTATGTGTATCTTAAAGACACCAGTGCCCTAGGAAGCAACCTTGCCAACAACTTTCCCCTAAAGCTACTAGAGCCTCTAGGTCTATTTATAGGCAATATAAGATATGCACATCTATTATGACCCCAAAAGGATGAATACAACAGAGACTGTAGGAGACTCTGCAGAGGAAATAACCAATTCTCTTCAAGAACAAAATATAGTGAGGCAAAAAAGAGAGAGATTTGGAAGGAACCTGTCAAATTTACAATACTAACTTAAACTCCAAAACAAAATAGCATTTGTTAAACATTGAGAGAAGTGAGAACATCGCCTATCTACTGATGCTAAAGAACTTGTTGCTCAATTCTTGCAGTAACTAGGTTTTGGTGGCATATCAGATTCATATCATTTTCCCCTGTAATTTGTCTCAAGATGGTTCTGGGGAACAAGAAGCAAGGTTGGTTTCGGTTAATGTCTAGAATTTGGATAATGGGTTCACAAAGGATAGGCATATCACCACTTGCTTCTATGTAAGCTTTAAATTTTTCTTAAATGTTTTAACTTCATTGGACTTAGAAAGCTATAATAACAAAAAGGTAGGATGTGAAGTGGAGAAGGAGACAGGGTGGGTACACTAGGAGAAATCTGTGGGACATAATGATAGAAACAGTCAAAACACACTGGATAAATACATAACATTTTCAAAGAGCAAATTAACGTGTTAATAAAATTTTAAAGATGGCCTCATATACCTTTTTCACATTTCCCAGTAAATACATTGTTTACCCAATTGTATTTGCAATAGACAGATACATTAATATATCTTAATTTTCTTCCCCTAGAATTATTAATATGTACACAAATGCATGCTAAGATCCATTTGCATACTTATTTATGTACCCTACAAATTTCCCTGTTGCTTAAACTTCTGTTTTGAGTAGCATCTTCTAGCACTCCTACTCACATCTGTTGCAGATGTTTTTCAAAAAGTCTGATCTTCCATAAATGGAAATGACTGTTTAACACACTCCCAAGTTTTTTTGACCAGTATTCCCCGTCTCAAAGCTGGAAACGTATCTCTTTTACCACACTATATAAAAACTGTATATAAAAGGGCCGACCAGAAATGGGAGTGGGATCAAGGACACATCCTGAGCTATTAGAGAAGCCCACATCACCACTTCATTTCTAGCCAGCTTTGTTTCTTGGCTTACCTCTACCATGAGATCTGGTGGGGAGGGGGGGGGCGGGATTTTGAAAAACACAAGTACATGTTGAAAAGTGTGTGAAGAGCGATGAAATGCTAACGGAGATAGGGACATTTCTGTTGCAAGTGGAAGTTGCAGAAAACATGAAGAATGAGTCCATGATGATAAAGAAGAGGAAAGCCACACTGAAAGAGATTCTGTATATGCTGTCAAGCATACAGTACAATAGCCAACATAGCAATCGAGGATTAGGGACAACAGAGCTTAGTGAGTCACAAGGCAGGTCACTACTTCCCAGGAAGTGGGCAGCCACTGTGGCAATGGAGAAGATTCAGGAATGCAAAGTCACTTAGTCATAGTTGACCTGCAAATTCAGCACCCAGCAGAGACCCTGCACATGTCTGCTCCTACTTGCTCTCTCTTTGCAACTCCTCTGTGGCCTCCCTCCATGTGTTACTTGCAGAAGATATCTGGCTTTTTTTTTTTTTTTTTTTTTTTTGAAATAAGAAAAAAAAACTGAAAAAGACCACAGTTATCTATTATTATTCATGGGTCTTGTGTATGAAGAAAAACACTTAAGTGACCAATTTAAAAGTATCCATGGAATAAGCTTCTAAAGAGCATATCCAAATTGAGATTTTGGATCTATTTCATTTCTGTCTCCACCAACAGAAAGGCCTTCTCTGACATAGGACTTTGCTGAATCAATTGCACATGAGTTTCTAAGAAAAAGAAAGAAAGATGAAGACATTAAGGCTGTCTTGATTGATGTCATCCTTTCCCTTTGCCTTCAAGGACAATGTAACTGCAAATAAAAACTGTTTTCATTGGCACCATAGGGGTGTCCAGACAGACTGGGACACAGTGACAAGGTGAGAGATGGTACAGTGCGAACTGTATCTTCCTTGAACAGAACCCTCTTTGCCTTGGCAAGTCTGGAGCATATTCCATAGACTCAGATCCTTGGGAAGCCATGCTATTTGCAGAGTCCTGGGGTTCAGTGTCTAGAGTGAAAATTGGGGCTCTGAAGAATGGCAGGGGGACACAGAATGGAGGTAATTCTTGCAAGCAGCATCCAGAAAGGACTCAAGGATTGGCCGTATTGAGCCCACAACTGACTTTTTTCTAAATGCAAGTGAGAGGCTGAGACCTCGCCTTTACTGGGGGAGTCATCAGCCACCAGTGTTTGGATTATTAACAGTGAAATTATCTCACTGCAAGAATATACTGGTGCTCCTGGAAGCCATTCAGATTACACACAAATATAGGGTAAACTCTTCTCCCTAGGGATCTTCAGGGAAAACAGCACATACCATCATGGGTATTGAGTTATTCTTAGGGCAGAGCCATTGCAGAAAGAATGAAGTTCATATCTGACCCAAGAGACCAGCTATAACTACACATAGCTGGCTATAATCTAAGCCAAGAAATGACAGAGGGAGCAAGGAACTTAAAATTCAGGAAAGGTCAAGGTCAGTAGTGATGAGAACCCCAGGGAAGTATCTTTAAAAAGATACATTTGTTCTTCCTCTAAATGTTTATAGAGCACCTCCCTGGAGTGTGTCAGGCATTTCTCTGAGCCCTAGAGACACGGAGAAGTCAGAGCCATCCCCCAAGAAGCTCAGAACCTTGGAAGGAGGCAGTCATGCATGACTGTGAGACCCAGATACAGGTTTACCGGGGCAGCATAGGAGGGGCTGGGGATAAGCATGCTGCTGCAGGCCCTCGCTAAGTAACATGATTGAAGCAAAGATGCAGGTCCAGTACAGGCAGTGGGAAAGGGCTTAAATACTAAACGGTGAGAAGTCTGTTCACAGATCTGAGAAGCTGGAAAGCTAGGCATGGGGACTGAAAATTTGGGTTGACTCCTAGCTGTGAAAAGGGCAAAATTTCCCAAGAATGACAACATGACTTCTTTGCCCAGTGGTGGTAAAAGGGGACAGACTTGTTCAGCAGTGCTCAAAACTGAGAGAGAAGTGTTGAACAGGAACATGGAGCATGAGAAACCAAGGGGCCATGTGGTCCTAACTGTGGCAGCCCCCAGCTGTCATCCTCTTCCTCTGGATTTCCATCTCACCCTGTTGAACAGCAGCTACACAACTCCTCCTCCTCCTCTTCTTCCTCCACCTCTTCCACCTCCTCCACATCCTCCACCTCCTCTTCCTCCTCCTTCACATCCTCCTCCTCCTCCATCTCCTCCACATCCTCCACATCCTCCACCTCCTCTTCCTCCTCCTCCACATCCTCCACCTCCTCTTCCTCCTCCTCCACATCCTCCTCCTCCTCCATCTCCTCCACATCCTCCTCCACATCCTCCTCCACATCCTCCTCTTCCTCCTCCTCCTCCATCTCCTCCACATCCTCCTCCTCCTCCACCTCCTCCTCCATCTCCTCTTCCTATATATCTTGCTCCTCCTCCTCTTCCTCCTCCTCCTTCTCCTTTTCTTCCTCCTCCCTCTCCTTCTTTTCTCCTTTTTCCTCCCTTCCCCCATGTTGTAAAACCAAGTGAACTGTGGTTTGTGAGAGTCCTGGGGCTAGTTCCAGCCCTGGACAAGCACCAGGGCAGTGAGTCACTGTGAACACTCAGAGCCACCTGCTATGTCCTGGGCAGCACAGAGCAAACAAGCACTTAATAATTCTTCTCTGTGACTCACATCCAGGAATACCCACCATAGGTGGGAGCCAAATCCAGCTGATTTATTCTAAGTGAGTTACACACGTCATCACCAGGTCTGGATTTAAGCTTTCAGAACTAATGAAAGGAGAAAACCCGCACGGATGTGCCTGAACCTCAGACCAAGTGCAGTTGTGTCCTTGGAACGGCACAATTTGGGACTGCTGTCTGTGGGCCTGATAATGAAAGAGAGACTTTATCCAGTCCTTCACCAAATAATAAAAATTGATTTTTGACCAAGGCCAATCTACCGTTCCAGATCATTAACTTTACAGAATAAATCATTTTCTGAAGCAGTAACGCTGCCTTCTGGAAGCCTGGTCTTCAGGCAGCTGCTAATGCAGAACTGAGAGTCTGTTTCAGTGGGTAACAGCTCTGGGGAGGACAAAATGGCTGCCCTCTTCTGATTCTGTGGGCTCCCTTCCAAATAAGATCTGATGCTCAGCCTTCTTGTTCTGAGGCCAGAGTTTTGGGGTCTTGAGGTCAGCCTGAAGGGCTTGTACCAGCTGATCCAAGACTCCTGACCAGGTTAATACAGCCCAGAGAACAAACAAGGGTCAGGACTCAAGGCCTTCATTTGCTATCACAAATCCCAAATGCTGTAAACAACCCTATATCCAAAGAAGTCAAAATTGTGGGACATTCTGGATTAAGCACATTCTTACCTTTAGATATGAGCACATGGTGGGGGGGGGGGGGAGAATAGGTTTCCATTTCTTACTCAAAACAATGGTCCCCCTATATTTTCTCCACCTAATGTGGAAGCATTTCCCCGGGGATCAGGTAGAGTAGACACAAACAGATACGAAAACACCACCTAGTGACAAAATACTGCTACCGTTACTTAATTGGCAGCTCATTTGGCCATCACAATTCTAGTATGAGGAGAGTATCATTAGGTCTTTGCATATATTAGAGCACTGAGGGTCAGGGAACTAAAGCACTACCCCCAGGCAATACATTAGGAAGTTCTGGGGTCACTGTTGAACAGAAGAACTCTGATACTCTTCCTAGAACCGAAGACACAGGAGGGACTCGAAGCTTGCCTACCATATATTTCCTTCTTCAGGTGGACCCAGCAGTGACAGAAGAGTCAGCACTGAGTTAAGTCCAGCCTCTCTTGAGGATAGAATTGCAGAGGCTGGACCCTTTGTAGACTCAAGCATATGTCATCCTGGCTCTACAAAGAAGCCCTGGATAATCAGAATATGGATCTCCTGCCCAATCTGCCCTCACAACATGGGCTGCAAGCCCAGCCCAGGCACTCCTGCAGGGAGGATAGCAGGGTCCATCCAAGATGGACTGAAACCACAGCCAAGTGCATCTTTGTTGCCTCCAGAATCAGACCTACTCTCCTGTTCTTAGCTCTAACACTTTCCAAGGCTCTTGCTGCAAGAATTATTCCAGGCCCACCACTGTGTGGTTGCAGGCCCCAAGAAGCAGATACAGAAACGTTTGCTTTAAGTCTGTTGGCAGCCATCAGCCTTCCTTACCCAAGTCTCTCCATTACCCTGCCCTGTATGCCTTCCTTTACTGGGGCTTTACTTACTCCCAGAGGCTTATGGTGGGAAGGGGGAGACAAGACACCCTCAATCAGAAGGACAACAGCAGCAAAGCAGTCCCAGGCTGGGGCTCAGCAGGAAAGTAGGCATGGTAGATGTAATAGGCACACGGCTTCCTCTGTGCTGGCTCTATGGGGTCATGGGCTGATTTTCTGCAAACGTGTCTCATCTTAGACCAAGCTGCTTTCGATGGAGTTTAATATCTGGATTTTAAAATATGTTACCATCTATAAAGTCATCTGTAATAATTTTATACCATAGTCTTCAAATTTTAATAAGTCCTCCAGAGAATATTAATAAAAATGTAGCGGAATTTTAAAAGTAAGACATAGTGAGATAATATCTTTAGGTATTACAAGGAAGCAGCTCCCAGGCTTCCCTGGGCCTGGCCCCTCTCCACCTTTCAGAGAAACCTGTCTTCTCCCAGCATTGCCTGTGAGGTTGGGAAACATCAGATCAGAACAAAGAGTTAAATCTCTACCTCTGAGTGTGATTGTTAGAGTCCTGAACTTAAAGGCCAATTGGGTTTCCTTTGGATTTCAAAAGGCTTATTTGATTTGGATGCCTGGGAACCTAAACTCTGAGAATAGACTGCAGAGTTCAATTCATAGGGGAGAGGAGGCTAGTTAGAACAAGAATGGAGGAGGAGATGGAGAAGCATCCCCCTGCCTCAAGTCACCAGCAGTACCTGAAGCTAGGGCACTGAGGACATGCATCACCTAAGTCTTTTATAGGAGACAGAAAGGGCTATGCCAGGGAGCCAGTTGGATTTTTTTCTAACCAAATTTTTAGGAGGAGATGATTATCTTGTGATCTCCAGAAACGTAGGAGCTCTAAGACTATGGACCTGGTAGCATAGCATACGTAGGCAGCATGTCTATTAGGAGTCCTGGTCTCAAGCTACAGGGGATTCCAAACTTTCCCTCTAGGAAGTTACATATTTGAGTCTGCTGAAATAAATTCACAGTAGACAGATTAGCAGGAGAAAGTCTTATGAGGTTTCTTTTTCAGTTATGCTTTTATATAACCTGATAGCCTTAAGATACAAGATTCAGAAACCCAGGTTCACCTTGAATGAACCTTTATGCTTAGGTTTGATAAAACACGGAGACCATTGAAAACTGTGATTGGATAAGGGCTGTGAGCCAATCAAAACTGACAAAATAGAGAGCCCACAAAGACCTCTGTGCAGCATCTCTCCTCCTGTGAATAGAATAGAACCACTTCTAGAATGAACGTATCATAATCTATTATCAAACAATGTAGACTAGGAAATTTCATTATAGACAACTTTTACCCAGTATTGCGGGGAAAAGGTAACATTTACCAAGATTTATGATTGGCATTGGAGCTGATACTACACTTACTTCCTGACACTCACCACAACCACTCGATTCTCTGCTTACCTGAGGTTTCCAGGACTATGAATCACCCTGCAGTGACTTCTAGACACTGAATCCCTGCCACTGTTTTTGTGGTTTACAAATTGAAGTTTTTTCCAGGCTCTTCAGAAGTTGAAAAAGGTATCAGTAGATTGGGAAGATCATTAGGACCTACTCTGTCTCTGAAGTACCTAGTCAAAATCCAAGCCTATTTCATGTTTGGAGAGAGCCTAAGCTCTACATCTGAGATGGTGGGACAGGACAGAACAGGGAAAATAGAGAACCCTTGTCCTCCCATAGAGCAGGATGTGACTTACCTGGGGCTATCAATAGAGAGTCAGGTACAGGTGGCTAATTCTTTCCTGATGGCATAAACCACCACTCTGGTGACATCGCTGCCAACGGCTGAAGTAAAAAAGGCTCAAATGGGAGGATATTTAGCTGTCAGTGTCAGCAGCCAGTGTCCAAAGAGAAACAATAGTAATCTGCTAGGCCCCATCTTCCCAGGATCTAAGCCTACTGAGCCTCAATGGTGTGATTATACAGAAATGCGTGCTGAAGCCAGCCTCAACCTAGGGTCAGGACATGAAGAGAAAAAGAGACCTAAATTGAACAGAATAATGAATAAGTCAACCATGTTTTAAACCAAATAGAACTAATTTTGATTTGTAGTGGATTCCTTCAAAGAAAGGGATGTTAGTAATAAATTCAGTCCCAAAGTACAAAACCATATGGTGCTTTAAAAAAATATATCAGATTTGTACAGTGACAATGCAGACAGAATTGTAGTATGGGAGAGGGACTGCTCAGTTAAGAGTTGTTGCTCTTGCAGAGGTCCCATGTTAAGCTGCTAGGACCCATATGGTGACGTACAACCACCTGTAGCTCCAGTTCTAAGGGATCTGACATCCTTTTCTGACATCCATGTGTAATAGATGTGCATGTTGTACAAAGACATTTAAGCAGGCAAAACACCCACATGCATAAAATAAATAAATATTATTTTAAAAAGTAAAAATGTGCCCCACATCAGAGAAACGTGTCTTGACAACAGACAGAGGCTGTTATAGGAAACTACAAACAACCAAAATGCAGAGCTGTGAAGCCTAGTGATAAGGGTTACATCTGTAATATAGCTCCCTCACCTAAGACTCAGGAATCATTTTCAAACAGGGGTGTGACGTAATTGGCCCCCATATGCCCATAGGCACTATAAGGATCTGGAGTTTTGTTGGAGTAGGTGGGGCCTTGTTTTAAGGTCTTCACAAGCCACACCCAGTGAAACAATCCCCTGCTACTGCCTTAGGATCAGATATTGAACTCCCATTTCCTCCAGCACCATGTTTGCTTCAGTGCTGCCATGATTCTGACCATGATGATGATGAACAAAATACTCTAAAAAATATAAGCCTGGGGATTCTCTGATACCCTTGCAGACCTATACCTTTGTCCCTGGCCTTAAACTATAAGACCTCAGGCTTTGTGCTTATTAAAATTACTCAGTATCTCTCAGTTCCATGCATCACATTCCTGCACACACTCTGGAGTCTTGGACTCAGACTGCACGGAGACAGACAAACAAACTACTTATCTCCACTAGACAATATTGACTGGAAAGGTCAAGAGCTCAGATGAGGCCCTACTGAAAAATGAGAAGAGTCCTTGGTTATCCAGTGCGTGTGGCCATGAGTCAGAAAGAAGTGTGGGCACTTGGAAGTAGGGAAAGGGGAAAATGGCCTCCTGGGAACACTCATGAGAGTTCTCAGTCACTTGTATACAAGACAAGGGGAGGTATACATCTTGATAGTGAAGTCATAAGTATGGCATAAGAAGGTGAACACATTGGCCATTTAACCAGAAGAAGGATGCTACCTAAATTTGTAGGAGTCTTTCTTCCTTAGTGACTCCTTTCTGAAGACAGTGAGCCAGAGGTGTGTTTTTATAGTGATTTCAAGTGCAGTCAAATCAGCAGCAATAAAGATTAATCACACCTCCACCCTTGAAAACTTGAAACTGAAACACATCACTTTAAACCATAATATTCCACCTGGCTCCTCATACTTTTGTCTCAATGCAAAATATACTTAGTCCTTCTCTAACGGTTAACAATTGTCCCTACCATTCCTAGAACTGTGCAAGATGTCAACATCCAGATTCTTCTGATAATCAAGATGATCTACAACCATGACTCCCCCATCATTTTTAATTTACATTTATACAATATACTATGGCAGACAATAGCATCCCTATTTCATTTAAACAGGGAAGAATTAGAGGATAACAAAGAAAGATCAGACTGATACAAAACCAAACCAAGGATTAAAAACATAACACATTCGGCAGATCTGTGTTCAACTATCTAGGGCTTATGATAGAATCATATGAGCTTCACCAACTGTGGGATGCTCTATTCCTACAGCTATACTACCCATAGCCCCTGTGGCCTTTTGATTGGATCATCTCCACTCTCTGCCTGTAGCTTTTCCTGGCAGACGTCTAATTGTCCTGGCATCTCCACCATCTTAGGATCTCCACCATCCTAGGCTTTACTTTCTCAGCAACATGTGATGGCCTCCAGGCCCTCCTTTCCATAGACTGTGTCCCTGACACACATTGCCTGGCATCATTGGTTTTCTGAAACCTTGGCACAAGCTTCCATTACCCTGGCCCCATTCTGACATCTTTCATGTCAAATTCTTCTACCAACTCAGTGTTACAGGAGTCTTAGAGACCAGTGAGGATGATATAACTTTAGATAATACTGACTCCTCCCATAAAAGTTAATCTTACTGGGCTGTCAATCAGTGGGTTACCTTAAAAAACCATTCCTCTGGAAGGTTTATTCAACTAAGCTAAACTAAAGAGATGGGAAGAGCAATTATTCCCATAATGAGATAATGTACTTTCCTTCCCAGCAGCCCTTCTGTCATCATAGTCAGTCATGAAATCACTGCCACGCAGCTCTGCTAAATCAGCCCACTTGTCAGACTCACAACTTGGAAGAACATAACTTTTCAGTTTTACTCTTTTTCTTTCTCCCTTTCTTCTTTTCTTCTTCTCCCTTTCTTCTTCTCCTCCTCCTCCTTCTCCTCTTCTTTCTCTTTTTTCTTCTTTTGGTAGATATAATTCAAAGCCTAAGTATGTTTTTTTTTTTATTCTGACACACTGAACTTTCCCATTCTCTCTCTTTCATGATTCCACCATTCCACTGTTTGCTGTCATGTGGCTGCTTGCTGACCTCCATTGCTGGGCATGCCAGTCTGACCTAAGAGATTAAGCCTTTGCTTATCCATTTCTCCAGTAACTGAATTTTTAGGTTGCCTGACCAGTGGCTTTCTCTCAAACTCTAATAAGAATTTCATCAAGCTTACTACTATTGAGTTTTGAACCCAGATTTCCCCAATAATATTGTTCTGGCTAATCTTATGTCAACTTGACATAGCTAGAGTTACTGGAAAGAAGGGAACCTCAACTAAAAAAAAAAAAAAAAAAAAAAAAAAAAAAAAAAAAAAAAAAAAAAAAAAAAAAGGTTTCTTTATAAGATTCAGCTTTAAGGCACAGTCTTAGTAATTGATGTGGAAAGGTCTAGCCCATGTGGGTGGTGCCATCCCTGAACTGATGATTGGGTTCTAAAGGAAAGCACACTGGCCAAGTTTTTGGAAGTAATCCAGTAAGCAACACTCCTCCACGGCCTTAGCTCCTGCCTCCAAGGTCCTACCTTGTTTGAATTCCTGTCCTAAGTTTCTTAAATGATATGGAACTTTCATAAACCCTTCCCCCAGCTCCTGAAACTTGCTTTTTGGTCCTTTCATCACAGCAATAAGTATCTTAACTAAGACAAACATCTTCTGCCCTTAGTGATATTCATGTCTATGGTTCAGGAAGAAGAGCCCCAGTGAGTCCAGAGAGACACAGATAGCTAGAGTTGTCAAGTCAGGAAACGAGGTGGAAAGGTCTGTACAGACAGAGGCCAGCGATGTGCTGAGTGCCTTCATAAGTAAGTGACAGACTTATGGACAGTGCACATATATATAAATACCATGCTACTGTTGTTTACTTTTATCTCACTGTGACTGCAGTACCTAATAAAATACTTTAAGAAAGAAAAGATTTATTTTGGCTCATGGTTCCAGAAGCTTCAGTCTATAGTTTCTTCATTTCACGCATATGAATGAATGTTTATTGCAGAGAACTGTGGTGTAAATGACAGTGGACCATAAAACAGAGTTGGCTCAAACGGAGGTTGGACTATCATCTTTAAAGGCGCAGACCTACTTCCACTAACCAGGTACCACCTCCTACAGGCTTCACAGCCTCTCAAAGAAGCACATCAAGCCAGAGAACAAGTGCCAAAAACATAATCCTAGGGGACATTATGATTCAAACTATTATAAGGGTGATGTGGACAAGTTAGAGGACCAGAGGAAATATCATACTATGCTCATTCTCCAGAACAGACTACAATATCATCATCATGAAAAGTTGTCACATGTATAATAGCCTCCACTCGGCCCCCAGAGACAAAATTCTTGAGACACCATCAGTCAAACCCTGCCTCTTCATGTGTGCATCCCCCATCCATCTTCATTCCATGTCCTTCCCTGCCCCCTTCAGGTACTCCTCTGTAAGTGATCTGGGCTTGTGGACATAAAGTGGATCTCATCTTTTCCTATATTTGATTACGTTTTTCCCACCTACTACTCCAAAGTGTATGTAACAGTCTCATATCAAAAGTCATACACCAATAACATCAAAGGAGAAGAGCTTAATCTAGTCATCACGTCTAGACTTCAGAAACTAATTAGCATTAGGTAAAAACTCCTTAGGGTGGACAACTATGTACACTATTTTTTGAAATGCAGTTGAACTGAGGTAGTTCTCATGGGTAAATAATGATGATTCTTTATCTTACAGGTTATTAAATGAATACCTTAGTGCCAGGCAAGGTGTATCTCCCTACAAGTTTTTGTATCCATTGTTATTGTTTTTGATTTTCAACCAGCTCCTACTGATAAATACATTGTCTGACATGGATAAATCAAACTGATACTGCTCTGGAGACTAGTTGGCATTCATATTGTTGGAAAGTCCTCTACAGAGCACTTGGGGAGAACAGTGATTAGTGATTTATTCAGTGTTAGACTGCTTTCTACAACACTGATCTGACAGCCAAGATATGTCCAGTGGTACAATAGTGCCGTGAATGTTAGGAAGTTAACCAATTACTTTCTGGTTGGGTTTGATTCCTACACCACAGAAGAGAATAGAACATAAGCCTAGGATTTTAAATCAGGTCAAAAGTCCATGGCCAGGACAGTCAGTGACCAACCCTATAGGAATCCCTACTGCTGTTATTTTACTAAATGAATGTTTTAAAGCTGCCTTATAAATACATTTTTATCCAAAGATTAGTGCTGTTTTAAACCTTGATTATAGAAGTTTCTCTCTGCAGTGAGCAATAATCTGTGGAGACTCAAGAAGGCCAAAGTACTAAGAATAAGTAACATTTCAGAGTTCAGCCCTAAACAAGACATCTCTGTCACATCTGACCTCCAGGTTCAGGGAACATTATGGGAAAGGGAACTGTAAGATGAAGAAAAGTACTTTGAAACACTATCTACTGGGAACAATATGGTCATTGCACTGGAAAACTCAAAATAGCTGTGTTTACCTTAACAAGACTTATATAAGATGAAGCTTGTCAACAAGACAGCATCTAGGCAGGGGGTAAGTTCCATGAGCCTCCACTTCTAGATAAGGAGCTATATACAATCAATGAGTACTGAGAAAAAGAAGTTAAATTTCTTCAGACATGTAACTACAGGTAAACTGCCCAGGGTTTCTTAAATAACCCTACAACATGGGCATGCTAGCAACCCTAATTACACATAGTAATTATCAAAAATGCCATTAGGGTAGAACTGTCGTGGATTTATTAACAATAGAAATGTAAATGCCCAAGAGTCTGCGAGCCAGAAAGCCAATGCCAGATGAAGGTATTGCACCTCAGAGCCATGGGCCCAAATAAACCACTTTTCTTTATAAAATGAAAATATTTCAGTATAATAATGAAAAATGGCTATTGTATCCTTTCAGGCTAAAGCAGTAGCTTCTCCTGTCTTAAAATCAACCACAGAGCTGCCACTCTCGTGTGTTTCATTTCTAATCATTGCCTTGAAACCAGAGCACCCTCATTACAAAACAGTTATCCATACAGATTTTCCCTTCCTCAGACATCAGCATGAATTCATTTTTGTGTAATTTCTTTAATGTCAAATTTTCGATGCCTTGTGTCCCTGTGACCTTAGTACAAATTATCCAGGAACTGGTTTGTATCCCTAGATGTAATGTTGACTGGATATAACCAAGGATGTCAGTCTACACTGATCCTGTACAGATCTTGGTCTACATGTGATTCAAACTTCTGCTGTGGTTGATATTTTTTTCTATAATTCATCCTGCCTGAACATTCACGGAAGTACACAGAAGTTCAGTTCACCAACTCTTCAGGGACCATGAGTTACTTCTCACACTACAATATTGACCTTAGTTCTTCACTAACCTTTCCTTAGCTGAAGCCAGGATAGTGTTTTGGTGATCTCAGTATATAACAAGATCTTTGACAAAAGCTCAGTTCAAAGTGTCTTCTGATGCATGGGAAACTTACAGGGCAGAAATCAATGGCTGTAAGAAATCAAGCAAGCAAAACTTGCACATTGAGAGGAAGAGGCTTAATTCAGACTTTTTATATAGCTTTTCTTTATACCTTTCATTCATTTATTACAAACAATAGACATTCAGTGCCCAAACTATCTTAACAATTTTTAATAAAATGTGATTATATTTGTTTAGCATCTCCAAAACTTTATACTTCAAGTCTTCAGGATAAACAGATATTACTGTTGTTGCTTCTGTCTTCTCATTCCAGTTTGCTTGATAATTTTAAAATCTCCACTTAGATTGTACTGGTCATTGTGGTCTCCTCATTCTTCTCTTTCCCCATTATTCTCTTGATTCAACCCGATTTGCCTTTTGTCATGACTCCAAGATTATATTCAAGAGTCCGAACTCATTTATCCTCAGCCCTCACCTCCCCCTAGTCTCACATGGGTATTCATATCTTCATGGATCCCCACATAACACTCAGCATTCAACAAGTAGAGACTCCAATGCCTGTTGTAAATTCCAACACAAATAATGCTGCAGCTATGCCTACATCTAACACTTCCAGTTATGGTCAGAGATGTGCACAGGAGACTATGTACACCCAGACCAGAGAGCATCCACAGAGATATAAAAAATACAAATATGACAATAATGTTTTATTAAACACTTCAGTGTTGGTCCCACAAAACAAGTTGCTGTGCTAAAAATATGCTTTGATATCATGGTATAAATACAGTACTAATTAATACAAAAATCAATAGCTACCAGAGTGTACTGCCGGGGTCACACACAGGCTCCCATAAAATGTTCCCTGCCAGTCACTCCTCATCAGCCAGGGTCTCTCTTCCTTCTTCTTGCAAGCATCAGGAATGGGGCAGGCTACATTTTTCTCTCTTTACAGTCCTAGCATTATCATATGAATTATGTGTCATAAGTAGAGTATGGAGGTATGCAGCTGTTTTTTGGGTTTTTTTTTTGTTTGTTTGTTTGTTTGTTTGTTTGTTTTTTTTTTTTTTGAGCTACTCAAAAAACTAATGCAGGAATTCAAGGCCTGGATAATACATCTCAATAAATAAATAAATACAAATACCTGTGCTTTATTCAGGTTTGCCCTTTTGAAGCTTTTGTTTCCTCAGAAAAAGACTCATGCATCCTGGGCTGGCCTCAAACTCATTAGCCAAGAATGCTTGAATGCATGGTTCTCCTGTTTCCACTTCACAAGTGCTATAATTTCAGGCCTATACCACCATATCAAGCCACCACATCTAATTTTACACAGTGTGAAGGAACAAATCCAGGGTTTGTGCAAGTACTCTTCCAACTGAAGGGTATACGGGACTGCCTCTTGGATCTTAAAGGATACCCTAGTTAAATTTCTGTTTACTGTGGTAAAGATCACTGACCAAAAGCAACTTGGAGAGAAAAGGGGGCATTAAATGTAAATATCCTAGGACACAGTCTATTAAGGGAATCCAGTGCAGGAACCTGGAGGCAGTAACGGAAACAGAAACCACAGATGAGAACTGTTAAGTGGCTTGCTTCCCACGGCTTGTTCAACCTGCTTTCTTACACAACCCAGGACTGCCTGCCCAGAAGTGGCACCTCCCTCAATGAGCAGAGTCACCATCAATAATTAGTCAAGACAATACCACACAGACTTGCCTTCAGGTTAATGTTACAGGGGCATTTTCTCAATATCTCAATTAAGATTCCCTCTTCTCACATACCAAGTTTGTGTTGAGTTGCCAAAAACCAAGTAAAACAAAAGGGTATTTGGAAAATCAAATATAATGTGACTATTTCTTGCTCTTTCCTTTATATTTGTCTAATCACATAATAAGATGCAGAAGGAAGGGTGAGGAAATCACTGTATACAGCATTAGTCATGGAACATACAAAGTGTGTACTTTGAAACATGATAAAAGTCTGCAGAAGACACACATGCTTTAAGTGTCTTAAAAGATAACTCCATCTTAGAAAGAAAGTGTGTGTGTGTGTGTGTGTGTGTGTGTGTGTGTGTGTGTGTGTGTGTGTGTGTGTGCTCTTATTCTCTCAAAAGATAAAATGGTTTTGCCTCTGTTTCTGAATTTTTGTTCTTGGCCTTCACAAAGAGCTCAAGTTTGCTATGCATCTGCTTCAGATAAGACATATTACTTTCAGTATCTGCAGTGATTCCAACCTTTGACTCCATTGCTTGAGCTTTATGAGACCCATCCTTCTTATCTGCACTTTAATTTTCCCTCCATCTTCCCTTCATCTTTAGAAAAGAACAGGGCACCACTGAGTGTTCAGGCAGGTGCACAAAGGTGCTCTGAGTGTGAAAAAAAAAATGCACTGTAATCTACACTGAACTCCTGATCAGTGGAAAGAGCCTAGCACCAGGCAGACATCATCAATCAGCCCCTAGGCTGTGGGGCATGTTCAAGACTGTAAGGTTTCTTTCATTTCCTAAGATTGCCGTAGATGTGCCTAACTGTAGATGTTTTCATAATAAAACCTGGCCAACAGAGTTGAATGAAGACAGCATTTCATTTTTCTCTTTCCCATGCCGCCAGACACCAATGCTGTAACTGCTGAGTGAGTTTTCACCTCTCGTTCTCCAAAATATGAATATATAAATATCTTTATATAAATTTTGGTTCACTATTTGTTGTACCATTTATAATCTTGACATGTCCTACCGTTGCCATTCCCTGTCACTTGATTTTCAGTCAACAGCATACATTAGACAGGCTACTAGAGATCTGTGTGGAAATCTACTTAACTTTAGCTCGTGTTCAATGCTTCACACCATGGATACACTATCACTTATTCATCTTTTCCTCGAGACAGATCTAAAGCTTGGTTCTGACTTTTGGACATCATGATAGATTTTCTTAGACATCTACAACAGGAAAGATAATGGTCCTATTATTTCTCTAAGAATGACAGCTCACACTGGCTTTACTTAACCCAAGGATTTCCATGTTATTTATAATATTATGTAGCCTCTCTTACCTTCTCAAAAGTTATAGAAATTCACACTCTCATCGGCAACATGAGTTCCCATCTCACTATCACAGAGAACAGCTATTAACTGCTTTAATCACCACCAATTTGAAGAGCAAACTTATGATATCTCATTCTGTTTCCAGCTTCACGGGTAAAGTGACACTATATGTTATTTGGCTAAATCTGTAGATTGGTCTTTTCCTATTTCTCTGTTTGACTTTACCTTTCCCCATGTTGCATTATTTCTCTACTGTCATCACAGCAAATTCCCACACAGCTGGTAGTCTGAGTAACAGAATTTTGATTTTCAGTCTGAAAGTCAAAAAGACAGTTTTGAAGATGGAGAGATGGCTCAGTGGTTAAGAGCACTTAACTGGGGTTTGGGTCCCAGCACTCAGATAGCATCTTGCAACTGTCTGTAACCTCAGAAACTGCCGGACAACACCATCACCACATTCACAAACCAAACTTGAGGACAGACAGCACAAAAATCAACACAAGAAGCTAAACACTACCAATTGGTATGCCCCCCAAACAAGGTACCATTGTAGCACTACTAAAAGTAGCTCATGTTTTGAATGAAACTAGAGATTCAACAAAAGGTAAATAAACAAAGAAAATGCAGCATGCATACACACTAACTTTTGTTCATCCATAAAAAAAGAATAAAATAAAGTCATTCATAGGAAAATGGGTAGAGGTGAAGGAACTCTTCAAACTAAGTGAAATTAATGAGGCTCAGAAAAACTCCACAGAGTGGGAGGTGGAGAGTGAGAGAGAGAGAGAGAGAGAGAGAGAGAGAGAGAGAGAGAGAGAGAGAGAGAGAGAGAGAGAGAGAGAGGAGAGAGAGAGAGAGAGAGAGAGAGAGAGAGAGACATCAAAGTAGAAGAGAAGCTATTAAGAGAAAAATGCAAACTAATAAAAATGAGGGAAAAGAAGATGCCACAGTATGGTGAATATAGTCAAAGTACATGATACATATGAATGAAAATGTCATTATCAGAGAAATAATTATGCACAACAAATATACGGCAGTAAAACAATTTATTGTTTTACAAAGAAACATAACGTGAATTGTCAAATGAGTTTCATTCTCTCTAAGAACCACACCCTTCCACATTCTCTTTATTTAAAGATGTACAACTAGAATAAAATCCCAACATAACATAGGAATAAGAGTGACTGCCTCACCTGGGGATGCATCGCATATGCAGCCACTAAACCCACACTGGTTACTGATACCAAGTAGTGCTTACTGGCAGGAATCTGATATGGATACCTCCTTAGATGCTCTTCTAGAACCATACTAATACAAAGAGGGATGCTTGCAGCTAACCATCAGACTGAACATGGGGACCCCAAGGAAGGAGCTAGAGATAGAACTGAAGGAGTTGAAAAAGTCTGCACCCCCATGGGAAAAATAAAATTATCAACTAACCAAACCCACCACAGCTTCTAGGGACTTAAACACGAACCAATACGTTTGCATGGAAAAACCCATGGCTCCAGATGCATATGCAGCAGAGGATAACATTTTCTGACATCAATGGGAGGAGAGGCCTTAGGTCCAGTGAAGGCTCATTTTCCCAGTGTAGGGGAATACCAAGATGCTGAGGTGGGACAGGGTAGTTGGGAGGGAGCACCTTCATGGAGGCAATGAGAGGAAGAGGAGATAAAATTGGGGGAAAGGGGATAACATCTGAAATGTAAATACAGAGAATATCCAATAAAATTGAGTGTAAGCATCACATATGCACATGCACACATATGTACACATTAACAGCATTAAAATATATTGCTAGTTGGTATCAGTACTTACAAGTAATTTATGAACAGCTAACCGATGTGAAGTAGAATACTAATGGAAAAAGAAAATTGAGATCCCGGACTACTTTGTGAGTATGGATACCCTGACCAGAAATTCTGGTTCTGTGCACTAGATAAAACATCTGGGAGTGATTCTGGAAGTTTCTAAGATTGGTTACAGGGAACCCACACTAAATGATGGGCCACCTTAAAGGAGAGTGCTAAGAATTCTTGAGTATAACCTTTAGAAAAAGCCATAAAAACATGGAGATTGGAATGTTGGAGTAAATTTATCATGAGTTAGCTATTCAATGTACCCTAAATGTATCTCCCAAGAGACATTTAGAATTGACATTTAGTAAGACATTAAAACATATATTGATTAGGAATGCCAACATTATTATCAAAGCTCTGTAATGTCTATTCTTACTAGATAGGAAAAACGTTAGTGAATACCATGACTGACATGAGATTTTACCTCTAGCTGAGTTGACAGGATGTATTGGGGTGTCTCAGATTTCAGTATATATTCAAATCCCATGAAAGGTATGTTTAATCAGAGTGCAGATTCTTATTCTCAGTTTCTACCTCAGTAGGTCTGAGTAGAATCTGAAATTTTGCCTGTCCTAAGGAATAATCATGGAGGCGCTTCAGTGTATCCAATGTAATGAATAGATCAGGTAATTCAACTACAGACATGAGGAGATATGGTCATTACAATTGGCAGCAATTTAAATTATTTCATCAAAATATGTGGGGATTTTGTCAATAGTCCTTAAATCTGAATGAGCTTAGCAGAAAACTAAAGTCTTAACTGATCTCTTCAGTAAACAAATAGCAATGAGCAGAATGCAAAGATTGAGGATGAGATCCAGTGTCTATACAGTAGGGATTCTTTTCCTCGAATTCCCTGCCTGCTCCCACTGCAGACATGAAGCATTTGACAGGAGGAAGCCTAGCACACTTTATATCTACTACTTGGATCTGCCCATAAACTGATGATGCCAGACTTGTCAGAGATTGCTGGACTTGGAAATTGAATTGAAAATTGTCCCTAAAGTCTCAAAATGGTGCAGCACCTTAAAAGGAAGAGTTGAGGTTCATGAAAGACAGGTGATGCATAGAGCTCCTATTTCAAGCCATTTCACTGTTGGCCAGTCTTCATAAAGCAGTTCTATAGAAATGTACCCAGCAACTGAACACAAAATACCTGCTTTCATTTCTCACCATATAAAACTCTGATAGACTAAAGTTCATAGTTACTAAAGGAGAGAGTTTTCTACCAGATGCACTAAAAATTGAAATTCTCCTTTGGCACATGAAAATGAACCAGCTAGCAATAAAATAAACTCACTTTACATAGCATAGGTTATCAAACCTTATCTACAGAAAAGTCTTGTCACCTGAGAGTGTCAAGAAAGAGCAACTGAAAATGTGTGTGCGTGTGTGTGTGTGTGTGTGTGTGTGTGTGTGTGTGTAATGCTAAAGGTTATATAATTATAAAGAAATATGTATAAATAAAAATAACTAATGAAGAATTTTTTATTTTGTTTAAACTTTATTTTAAAAAACAAAGATAAAAGAAAAAAATTTAAACATTTTTGCATAAATGTATACAAATACATTTTTGTCAGTGCTTGACTTTTATTTTTCTTTTTTTTTAAGGTTTGATACTCTGAATTAAGGTCTTACTAGTTACAATGAGCAAAAAGTACATGTAAAACAGGATGTAACCCGGAATTAGTCAATATTTTCTTGGTGTAATTTTTTTTGTTTTGTTTTTTCTTTTCTTTTCTTTTTTTCTTGGACTTCACAGAGTCTGTGAGTTGTTTCTGGGGCAGTCCGAGCCTCTGGGGTTAGCATCCCACTATCAGTGACTGCGTATTATGTCTGTTCTTTTGTGACTGGGTTATCTCACTCTGGATGATATTCTCTAGGTGCAACCATTTTCTTAAGAATTTGGTTAAGTCATTGTTTCTGGTGGCTGAGTAGTACTCCATTGTGTAAATGTACCACAATTTTTGTATCCATTCACCTACTGAAGGACATCTGGGTTCTTTCCAGCTTCTGGCTATTATAAATAGAGCTGCTATGAACATTGTGGTACATGTGTCTTTGTTGTATGTTGGAGCTTCTCTGGGGTATATGCCCAGAAGTGGAATAACTGGGTCTTCAGGTAGTACTATGTCCAATTTTCTGAGGAACCACCAGACTGATTTCCAGAGTGGTTGTTTACAACCCCACCAACAGTGGAGATGTGTTCCTTTTTCTCCGCATCCTCACCAGCATCTGTTGTCATCTGAGTTTTGAATCTTGGCCAATCTGACTGGTGTGAGGTGGAATCTCAGGGTTGTTTTGATTTGCATTTCCCTGATGGCTAAGGATGTTGAGCACTTCCTTAGATGCTTCTCAGCCATTCCATATTCCTCAATTGAGAACGTTTTGTTTAGCTCTGTACCCCATTTTTTAATAGGTTTGTTTGACTCTCTGGTGTCTAGCTTTTTGAGTTCTTTGTATACCTTGGATATTAGGCCTCTATCTGATGTGGAGTTGGTAAAAATCTTTTCCCATTCTGTTGGCTGCCGTTTTGTTTTCTTGACAATGTACTTAGCTTTACAGAAACTTTGCAATCTCATTAAGTCCCATTTATTAATCTTTGACCTTAGAGCTTGAGCCATTGATGTTTTGTTCAGAAAATTTTCTCCTGTGCCTATGTGTTCTAAGGTTTTCCCTATTTTCTCTTCTAATAGTTTCAGTGTATCTGGTTTAATGTGGAGATCTTTGATCCACTTACACTTGAGCTTTGTACAAGGAGATAAGAAAGGGTCTATTTTCATTCTTCTGCATTCTGAGTGCCAATTGGACCAGCACCATTTGTTGAATAGGCTGTCCTTTTTCCATTGAATGTTTACAGCTCCTTTGTCAAAAATCAGGTGACCACATACGTGAGGGCTCATTTCTGGATCTTCTATTCTATTCCATTGATCCACGTGCCTATTTCTATACCAGTACCATGCAGTTTTCAGCACAATTGCCTTGTAATATAGCTTGAGGTCAGGGATAGTGATTCCCGCAGATATTTTCTTATTGTTGACTAATGAAGCATTTTATGTGTAGCCTAAAAGTTATTATTATTATTCAAAAGAAAGGCAAAATTAAGACATATTTCATGGGGCCTGAAGAGATAGCTCAGTGGCTAAGAGCACAAGAGTACATGATGCTCTTCCAGAAGACATAAGTTTAGTTCCTAGCATATACAATGGAAAGTGTACAACTGACTGTAACTTAAGCTCACAGATATACACATATGCACACACACACACACACACACACACACACACACATGTGCATGTTCACACCGAGAGGACCAGCACCCATCTCATAAATAATAAAATAAGTCTATTTAAAATGGCACAATTCATATGACCAAACTCCTAAGGAATATGTTTCTACATGAAATACTGAAGGAAATACCCCAAAAAGAAGAAAATTAACACTAAATAAAACCATAAATTTCCTGAAAACAAAGATAAACATAAGAAAAGATATTAAAAATACAAAGATAGAGATGAATATTCACTATAGTAAACAAAAATGGTGATATTATATTATAAGACTGAAAATGAAATCTTCAATTAACATGAAAAAAACAAAACATGAGAGTTTTGTAATGCATACAAAATCTTAATTTGTTTGGCATACAAATAATTTTTTGTGTACCCTTTGATAAACATAAAATATCTTCTGAATATCTAAAGTAAAATCTCTTATACTTTGGAAAATATAAAACTATAAAACTCATCAAGGAGAACTAATAAAATAAATTAAGCCTACTTTGTGGATGAAACAAGAAAAAATACACATAGATTCAGGCATAACCAACAGTTTTTAAAAAGTAATTAAAAGATAGCTATACATTCAATCACATCAGAAATGATATTAAATAAATAAACTAAATACCCCAATAAAAGGTCAAGTTTGTTATGGTTCCTACAAAATATATGTCCAAATTACAAGTACATAGAATAAACATTAAGTAAAAATGAAATAGATCATACAAATAAGTAGAGGAAGGGTTGTCTCACTTCCATATTATAAAAAAGAAACTTTAGGACCACCATATTTTTTTTTTAGGAAGGTAAGGTTTACTCAGCTTACACTTCCACATTGCTGTTCATCACCAAAGAAAGTCAGGACTGGAACTCAAGTAGGTCAGGAAGCGGGAGCTGATGCAGAGGCCATGGATGGATATTGCTCACTGGCTTGATTCCCCTGGCTTGTTCAGCCTGCTTTCTTATAGTACCCACGTCTAGCAGCCCAGGGATGGCACCACCCACAGTGGGCTGGGCCCTCCCCCCTTGATCACTAGTTTCGAAAATGCCTTAGAGCTGGATGTCATGGGGGCATTTCCTCAACTGAGGCTCCTTTCTCTGTGATAACTCCAGCTTGTGTCAAGTTGACACACAAAACCAGCCAGTACACCATGTGTTTAAAACCCCAAGAATGTAAAGAGTGCCAAAACTTTGACATTAAATTGAAATGTATCTGGCATCAGAAACCCAACAGAGGTGATTAAACGGAGGATTCCAGTATGAAAATATACTTCTGTAGTCCAGGTGACTCCATTTAGAAAAATTGTATTCTTAAAAAAGCATTCTGCCATGCTTCCACAGTGCCAGCCCTCAGATACCTTATGAAATGAGCACATTTGAAGTTTACAGATTATCTTTCTTAACCCTGGCTCAGAGGACCACCATATTTTACATGATAATGTAGTACATTTCATAATACCAGAGCCAACAATCAGTACAATAAAAAATAATAAATAATAAAAATAAAATAATCAACATTTATATGCTCCTAATCACACAAGTCAAAAAAGTATAGAACGCAGTTGTTGACTAACCTCCAAGGAAATAAGACAGAAGAATATAATGACAGTGTAAGTTTAATACACTTCTCTCCATAACTAAGAAAAAAAAGTATAAAAGGCTAGAAATTAGAGTATTAAAATAATGTAAAATAAATAAATAAATAATGTGTTTAACACATTACTTGACATTATAGCTCAAACTACAAAATGATCCTCACTTTAAAATTAATACAAAGCTAATAAATCAGCCACAAATGAACCCAGAAAACATGTTTCAACAATAATGAAGACATGAAAATTGAATGAGGTATGTTCCTAGACTACAATGGAATAAAAGAGAAATAAGCAACCAGAAGACAACAAAAATTTCAAATGTTCATACATTAACCAGATATCTCCATGAGGCAAAAAGAGAAATAAAAAACATTTGAAGAGATATTAGAAAACATTTCAGACTCTTAGGGGCATATCAAAATTGATGGGATTCCTTTAAAACTATGAATACAGATGATGCTTAGCATTAAATGCACAGAGGAGAAAAGATGAGATGCTGAAAGGCAAGGATCTAAACATCCATCTCATGAAGTCAGGGAAAGAAGAATAAATTAAGTTCAAGTACAATGGGAAAGCCAGTGACAACCAGTACAGAATTCAAGAAAGGAGAAATAAAGGTACAAAGCTGAGAACATCAACGTTCAACACCACGTCCTTTTCTCTGAACACACTAATAAAAGTAGTAAGACACTGGGGAAATGGCACATGATGGCAAAAGGGAATGTCTAAGAAATTTTTGAAAACAGAAAAGAAGATTCAAGAGTACAGCTACCCAGAATTAAAAGCGTAAGTGAAGGTACTGAACAATTTTAGTAGAAAATAATGTTCCTAAGAACTTCAAGACAAACAAGGAATTTGAACTCTGTTATTAATCTTAAAGATGGTAAATCTAGATGAATTTACTTGCTACCAAGACTGATGCCCTGAGTTCAATATCCAGGACCCATGAGGGGGAAGGAAAGAAATGATATACTAAAATTGTCTTCGAGTCTTCCCAAGACCACTATGGCATGTGAACATCCACATACATAAACACAGGGAAAACACAAAGTAAATATATAAAATGTTGAAAATATTTTCTGGATGAAAACTCTTATATCTAGATATACCACTTTTAGGACAGATCAAAGGATGTTTCATTTACCCATGAGACCGTACTCAATGACGTTCATTACTGTTCTATTCACAATAGCCAAAATTTGAAATTGACCTTGTTTTCCCTCAACAGATGAATGAATAAAGAAAATATTGTACATTCATACAATAAAATATTATTCAGCCATGAAGAAAATGAAATCATGACATGATTTAGAGGAATGAATGAAACTAATATGCTCTATGATCCACTTACGTGTGTATATTATCTGTTAAGTCAACTATAATCATGCTTCAATCGGTAGAACCACAGAGGTTAGGTATAAAGTAAGAAGTTGGCAGGGGTAAGGGGGTCCACATAGATCTCTCTGGGAAAGGGAAAAATAGTGGACAGTTATGGATGGATGAGTGACTAAAATGGGAAGAGCAAGTGGAGAGGGAAGAAAGGACAAGGGTGGTTAAAAAGAAAGAGGCAGCTTGGGCTTTTTTTTTCCTGTTTGTTTTGAGGGGGGAAATACAGAGAGGGAGGAAACCTAACAGATTAGACAAATGGGAAAGAGGTGGGAGGAATTGGGGCAGAGGTACAAGATCAAAATATATTGTAGACAAACTTATTCAACGAAAATATTTAGAAAGTAATTAAAGTGTTAATTGAATGAGTAAACTGGAATATCAAGCTGTTAATAAATAGACCTTTAATTGGATTTTTATGTACCTATATTTCAAATGTTTTTTTTTCCCTTTCCCAGTTCTTGCTCTCCCATCCCCCTGATTCTATGAGGATGTTCCTCCTCCTACCCACCCCCACTCTCACCCCACTCCCCTACACCGGGGAATCGAGCCTTCACAGGACCAAGGGCTTCTCCTGGATGGACAGACAGTGCCATCCTCTGCTACACATGAGGCTGGAGCCATGAGTCCCACCCTGTGTACTCTTTGCTTGGTGGTTTAGTCCCTGGGAGCTTTGAGGAATGTGGTTGGTTAATATTATTGTTCTTCCTATGGAGTTGCTGACCCCTACAGCTCCTCCAGTCCTTTCTCTAACTCCTGCATTTGGGTGCCGGTGTTCAGTCCGATGAGCAGCTGCAAGCATCCACATATGTATCCGTAAGGCTCTGACAGAGCCTTTCAGGAGACATTCACATCAGGCTCCTCTCAGAAAGCACCTCTTGCCATCAGCAATAGTGACTGGGTTTGGTAGCTGCATATGGGATGGATCCCTGGGAGAGGCAATCTCTGGACTGCCTTTCCTTCAGTCTCTGTTTCACACTTTGTCCCTGTATTTCTGTTGGACGGGAGCAATACTAGATTAAAATTCTGAGAATGGTAGGTGGCCCCATCCAACAATCAGGGGCCTTGCCTAACCTGTAGAGGTTCTCCCTCCCATTTTCTGTTTTATTGAGAATAGGCTTTTGTAGTAGGATCTGATGTTTTTTTTTTTTTAATTTCCTCAGTTTCTGTTGTTATGTCCCCATTTTCTTTTTTTTTTTTTCTCTTTCAACTTTATTTTTTTAAAAAAAGAGAAATACATGTAGAGATTTTTAAAGGCATTTTGGTATAACACTATATGCATACACTTTTGTCAGTACTTAGGATGATAGTATGCATTGAAATCTACTGGGTACCATAAGCATAAAGTACATGTAGAACAGAACATAACAGAAAAACAGTCAAAGTTTTCTTGGAGTGTATAGATTAAACATAATGATTTTTGAATGCCAAAAAATTGCCACAAGGCTATATTCTTAGCTCTTGGATTATTAATGATTTAAGGTCCAAAAGTACCACACTCTGAGAGGGTGCTATATATTTATGTTTTCTTCCTCAGAAGAACTGACGCTTTCACTTTTTGGCTTTTCTTCTTCTTGAGCTTCATATGGCCTGTGAGTTTGTTTCTGGGGTATTCAGAGCTTTCTGGGGCTAGTATCCAATTATCAATTACTGCATATTGTATCTGCTCTTCTGTGACTGGGTTACCTCACTCAGCATGATATTCTCTAGATGCATCTATTTTCTTAAGAATTTCATAAAGTCATTGTTTCTAATAGCTGAGTAGTACAACATTGTGTAAATATACCACAATTTTTGTATCTATTCATCTACTGAAGGACATCTGGGTTCTTTCCAGCTTCTGGCTATTATAAATAGGGCTGCTATGAACATTGTGGTGCATGTGTCCTTATTGTATGTTGGAGAATCTCTGGGGTATATGCCCAGAAGTGGGATAACTGGGTTTTCAGGTAGGACTATGTCCAATTTTCTGAGGAACCACCAGACTGATTTCCAGAGTGTTCAAGTACCAGCTTCCAACCCCACCAACAGTGGAGGAGTGTTCCTCTTTCTCAGCATCCTCACCAGCATTGCTGTCATCTGAGTTTTGATCTTAGCCATTCTCACTGGTGTGAGGGAGAATCTCAAGGATGTTTTGATTTGCATTTCCCTGATGACTAGGGATGTTGAGCACTTCCTTAGAAGTTTCTCAATTGAGAAATTTTTGTTTATGTCTTTATCCCTTTTTTTTTTAAATAGGATTGTTTGATTCTCTGGAATCTAACTTCTTGAGTTCTTTGTATATATTGGCTATTAGACCTCTATCAGATGTGGGGTTGGTAAAGATCTTTTCCCAATCTGTTGGCTGCCGTTTTGTTTTCTTGACAGTGTACTTAGCCTTACAGAAACTTTGCAATCTCATTAAGTCTCATTTCTTAATCCTTGGTCTTAGAGCACAAGCCATTGGTGTTCTGCTCAGGAAATTTTCTCCTGTGCCTATGTGTTCTAAGGTTTTTCCCTACTTTCTCTTCTAATAATTTCAGTGTATCTAGTTTAATGTGGAGATCTTTGATCCACTTGCACTTGAGCTTTGTACAAGGAGATAAGAAAAGGTCTATTTTCATTTTTCTGCATGCTGAATGCCAGTTGAGCCAACACCATTTGTCGAAGAGGCTGTCCTTTTTCCACTGAATGTTTACAGCTCCTTTGTCAAAAATCAAATGACCACATATGTGATGGCTCATTTCTGGGTCTTCTGTTCTGTTCCATTGCTTATGTTTTTGCCATCTTGTTATCTCTGGTGTTAGTTGGTCTTGCTGTCTCTGACTTGAACCTGTTCCTTCTGTGAGCCTGTGATTTTAGGAGTGAGAGGACTCCTGGGAGTCCAGCTCTCTCCTGGAAGGATTTGGGTACAGAGAGCTATGGGACAGTCCTTGCTCTGGGTGTAGATGGAGACCAGAAGCATTCTGTCCACAGCTGTTCTGCAGTTCCTTTAAATAAACAAACTCTTACTATGATCATCTAGTTTATAACAAGGATGATATTCTACATCAAAGTGGAAAAAGATAATAGCACGCATACTACAGTGAGTTGAAGTATCAGGGAGAAACAAACGGGCCCTATAAATCAGATGCAGAGCTGCCAGACTTATGCAGCATCAGATGGAGACAAGCACGCCAGTGGGACAAACTCAAGTTTTTGCCTGCATCATGGTCGGTCACATTACTAGCCTTATATTCTCATATCTTAAGAACTCCCCAGGTCCTGATGGCTGTGGAGTTCAAGCAGAGCATAGCTTAGTACCAGCCTTGTCTTGCTGCCTTTAACTCCTCTCTCTACTCCACTCTAGGTGGAACATCTATTTCTATAGCATTGCTCACAGTCTGCGCTTGCAGAACTGCTCAGCTACCAGACAGAGTAATGTATTCTGGTGGGGTAGATTCATGTTTGTCCTTCATTAGCAACAACTGTGGTTGGGCCCCAAGTGTTTCTCTGAAATTGTACATACTATGAGACTAATGTGAAGCTAAATTATTATCAACCTTACTATCCAAGGGTGGGCTGACCAACACTACCACAATTTTATGAAACACATCTTGAAGAGATACTCTATTCATTAATACTGAAAGGGGGAGTACAAACAAGACTTTGCCTTGGAAGTCAATGGACCTTAATAATACCTTTCCCTAAGATAGTGTCTATGGTGTCTTTGGATAAATTCAAAGAATAGCCATCATGTCAGGTGGTCCAGGGTTTCATACTTCTTTGTTGGTCACTAGATGAAAGCAGCAGTCTTAGGCTATGAATCCAACTCAACAGAAGGACCATACTAGTGTGGCCCTTTTAACTATTCTAGCATTGTTAGGAGGCCAGTAGACTACTTTCAGCATATAATAATAATCCAAGTCAGCAGCAATAGACAATACAATGGACTGAGTCTTGTCATATCATGATTCTTCTTAGATCTAGGAAGAACTCCACGACGTTTGACAACAGAATGGTGGTTGTGGGTGTGAGTGAAATTTCTAGGCCTCCTTCAGTCCCAGAGAACGTCTTGGCCTGGTCTCTTTGGCTTAATCAGTCACAATCCAACATCAGACTCCCTGCAAACTTGGTTGTTGGTGCCAACTAAGTGACTAAATAGTACACATGACTGCAATCTTATCAAGCTTAACAGCCTTGCACAGACTTTCTGGGAGAAGAGGAAAAAGTCAGTCATGTCCAGTTCTTCTGGAGGCAAGTGATCTTTCTTATTAACAAGGTTCAAAATTTTCCAGACCTGGAAATAGTATGTGCCGGTAAAAAATACTAACAAGACCTCTCTCTACACTGCACAGTCTGGAGGACTCCCAGGATATCTGCTGCAGCCAGTATAACAGGTAGGGTAGCTGCCCAAATAATGCAGCAGCTGGGAACCCCCAGGTGCTATTCAGACACAGGACTCCTCCTCTACTGCCAAAGCCATTTCCCTTCAGTTGGCACTTGCATCGGGGCAGATAGGCCTGTTTCTGCATATCTCTCAATACTACATAGTCTGTAGGACTCTCAGGAGATCTGCTGAATCCAGAGAAACAGTCTACAGGGGTCCCAGGAGATCTGCTGCAGTCAGGGCAACAGTATACACATCTCCTAGGAGATGGGCTGCAGCTAGGACCACAGATCTCCCAGGAGTCACCCAGGCAAGCTAACACCAGAGATAACCAGATTGTGAGAGGCAAGCACAAGATCATAAGCAACAGATACCAATATAGTTTGACACCATCACAACCCAGCTCTCCCTCCACAGCAAGAAGTAAATACCCCAACAAAAATAAAAAGCATAACACTGACATAAAATTCCATCTCATGAAGAGAATAGAGAACTTTAAGGAGGATATAAATAATTCACTTAAAAGAATACAGAAAATACACAGTTAAATAGGTAGAAGCCCTAAAAAAGCAAACAAATAAATCCCCAAAAGAAATACAGGAAAACACAATCAAACAGGTGAAAGAGTTAAACAAAGTGGTGCGAGACCTAATAGTGGAAGTAGAAGCAATAAAGAAAACACAAATAGAGGCAACTTTGGACATGGAAAACCTAGTAAAGAGGTCAGGAAGTACTGATGCAAGCATCATAAACAGAACACAGTAGATAGAAGAGATAATGTCAGACATAGAAAATACTATAGAAGGTACCGACATAACAGTCAAAGAAAAAAAGAAAGCATAAACCGTCCTAACCAAAAACATTCAGAGATTTCAGGACACAATGAAAAGACCAAACCTAAGGATAATAGGGATAGAAGGGATCAAAGAGTCCCAACCCAAAGAGACAGAAAACATCTTCAACAGAATCATAGGAACAACTTTCCCAATCTAAAGAGAAGAATGCCAATAAATGTACAAGAAGCCTACAAAGAAGCCTACCAAATAGATTGGACCAGAAGGGAAAATCATCCTGTCATATAATAATTAATACACTAAATGCATAGAACAAATAAATAATATGAAAAGGTGTAAGAGAAAAGGGTCAAGTAACATATAAAAGCAGACCTATCAGAATTACACCAGACTTCTCAACAGAGTCTAAAAACCAGAAGGTTCTGGACAGATGTCAAGCAGGCCATAAAAGAACACAAATGACAGCCCAGGCTACTATTCTTTGCAAAACTCTCAATCATTATAGATGTGAAAACCAAAATATTCCATGACAAAACCAAAGTTAAACAATATATATCTACTAATCCAGCCCTTTATAGGATTTTAGAAGTAAAACTTCAACATGAGAGTATCTATATCAAATAAAATTTAAAAATTAATCATCTTACAACAAACCCAAAAGAATCATGCACACATAATTACACTGCCAACAGCAAACATAACAGTACCTAACAATTATATATGTTTAATATCTCTCAACACCAATAGGCTCAATTCCCCAATAAAAAGATATAAGCTAGGACAAAAGACAGACTGGATATGCAAGCAGAATAGAGCAT
Source organism: Micromys minutus (assembly GCF_963924665.1). NCBI lineage: Eukaryota > Metazoa > Chordata > Mammalia > Rodentia > Muridae > Micromys > Micromys minutus. The sequence continues at coordinate 23,276,269 of NC_137981.1, read as the reverse complement.
CTTGCTGCATTCAAGCAACACACTTCAAGGACAAATACAAACACCGCCTCAGAGTAAAAGGCTGGAATTTTTTTCCCAAGGAAATGGTTCCAAGAAACAACCAGGAGTTGCCATTCTAATATTCAGTAAAGTAGACTTTCATCCAAAAGTTATCAAATGAGATGGGGAAGAACACTTCATATTCATCAAAGGAAGCATATGCCAAAATGAAATCTCAATTCTGAACATTTATGCCCCAAATTAAGGGCTCCCATATTCATAAAAGAAACTTTACTAAAGCTCAAAACATACATTTAACCTCACACAATAACAGTGAGGGACTTTAACACCTCACTATCAACAATGGGCACTTCATTGAAACAAACTAAACAGAGACACAATGAAGATTTTTTTTTAAGAAAAGTTATATATTTAACAGATAGATACAGAACATTTCATCCTAAAACAAAAGAATATACCTTATTCTCAGGTGTTCCTTCCCAGTATCTTCTCCAGAACTAACCATATAATCAGTCAAAAAACAAGCCTCAACAGATACAAGATTGAACTACTCCCTTGCACTCTATCAGATCACTATGGGCTAAGGCTAGACATTGATAACAAAAAAACCAACAGAAACCCCACATAAACATGGAAACTGAACAGCTCTCTACTTGATGATAACTTGGTCATGGAGGAAATAAAAAAAATTAAATACTTTCTAGAATTCAATGAAAACAAAGACACAGAATACCCAAACTTATGGGACACAATGAAAGCAGTGCTAAGAGGAAAATTCATAGCACTAAGTGCCCTGGTAAATAAACTGGAGAGATCCTACACTAAAGAAGCAAAAACACACAAGAGGAATAAATCACAGAAAATATCAAACTCAAGGCTGAAATCAGCCAATTAGAAACAAAGAAAACAGTACGAAGAATCAACAAAACCAGTTCTTTGAGAAAACCAACAAAATAGATAAACCTTCAACCAAACTAACTGAAGGGCACAGAAATAGTATGCAAATTAACAAAATCAGAAATGAAATGGGGGACATAACAACAGTAACTGAAGATACTATAAAAAAAATCATCAAATCTTACTACAAAAGCCTATACTCAATAAAACTAGAAAATCTAGATGAAATGGATGACATTTTAGACAGTTAAATAAAGAGCAGGTAAACTACCTAAACAGCCCATATCCCTAAGGAAATAGAAGAAGACATTAAAAACCTCCCAGCCAAAAGGAAAAAAAAAAGCTTAAGTACAGAATTCTACCAGACCTTTAAAGAAGAGCTAGTATGCTGGAGCACTGACTGCTCTTTCAGAGATCCTGAGATCAAATCCCAGCAACCACATGGTGGCTCAAAACCATCTGTAATGAGATCTGATGCCCTCTTCTGGTGTGTTTGAAGACAGCTACAATGTACTCATATATAATAAATAAATTTTTAAAAAAAAAAAATCTAAACAACCCTGAGATCCCACCTCACACCAGTTAGAATGGTTAAGATCAAAAACTCAGGTAAGAGCAGATGCTGGCGAGGATGTGGAGAAAGAGGAACACTTCTCCACTGTTGGTGGGGTTGTAAACTGAAACAACCACTCTGGAAATCAGTCTGGCAGTTCCTCAGAAAATTGGACATAGTACTACCTGAAAACCCAGCTATTCCACTCCTGTGTATATACCCCAAAGATGTTCCAACATATAACAAAAACACATGCTCTACCATGTTTATAGCAGCTTTATTTATAATAGCCAGAAGCTGGAAAGATCCCAGATGTCCTTCAACAGATGAATGGATACAGAAAGTGTGGTACATTTACAGAATGGAGTACTACTCAGCTATTAGAAACAATGACTTTGTGAATCCATAGGCAAATGGATTTAGAGACTATCATCCTGAGTGAGGTAACCCAGTCACAAAAGAACAGACATAATATGCAGTCACTGATAAGTGGACACTACCCCTAGAAAGCTCAGAATACCCAAGAAACAATTCTCAGACCTTCTGAAGCTCAAAAAGAAGGAAGGCCAAAATGTGGAAGCTTCAGTCCTTCTTAGAAGGGAGAACAAAACACTCACAGGAGGAGGTACAGGATCAAGGAGAAGAGCAGGGATTGAAGAGGGGATCTTTCAGGAGCTGCCTCACTGGGGGAATCCACCCCATGTCCACTGGGACCCAAGCACTATAGCTGATGCTGGGAGGTGCTTGGTGGAAGGAACCAGATAGTGGTACCTCCTCAAAGGTTCTGCCAGAGTCATGCAGCTGAGAATGTTTGCAGCTAACCATCAGACTGAGCACGGGTACCCTAGTGTGGGTGCTGCAGAGGGTGGGGGGATGAAGAAGCTGAAAGGGGTTGTGGTCTCATGGGAAGAACAAGATTGTTGATCAACCGAATCCTCCACAGCTCCCATGGACTATAACACCAACCATTGAGCATGCATTGAGAGGCCATGGCTCCAGCTGCATGTGTAGCTGAAGATAGAAGTATCTGGCATCAATGTCAGAAGAGGTCTTTGGTCCATGGAGGGCATGTTTTCCCAATGTAGGGGAAGCCAAGGCACTGAGGTAGAGAGCGTGATTGGGATCTAGTGCTCTTTTGTGGAGAGAAGTAGAAGGGGAGGGAGGATTGGAGTGGGGTGGGCAAAGAGGATAACATTTCAAATGTAAATACAGATAGTATCTAATAAAAAAAAAACAAAAACAGAAAAAGGAAAAGAAAAAAATCTGTAGCAGTGGGGGGTGGGGAGTGGAGGGTGGAGTTGAGGTTGGGAGTGGGGGTGGGGAACCACTAGAAAATACCAGGAATGTGAGAGGATATCAGGACCCAATGGGGATGACATTAGCCGACATACCTAACAGAGGGAAAATATGATCTGAAGAAACTACACTCCAGTAGATAGACATGGCCCTCAGTTGAGGGAAGGGGCCACTTACCCATCTCAAAAGTTTTAATGCAGAATTGTTCCTGTCTAAAAGAAACTCAGGAACAAGAAATGGAGCAGACTGATAAAAAGGCCATCCAGAGACTGCCCCACCTTGGGATCCATCCCATCCTAAGGCACTAAACCCTTATGATGCTAATATGAACCCAGTAGCACTGTCCTCTGAGAGACTCTGCCAGTACTCGACTAAGACAGATGCAGATATTCGCAGCCAACCATCAGACTGAGCTCGGGGACCCCAGTGGAAGAGATAAGGAAGGACTGAAGGAACTGAAGGTGACTACAGCCCCATAGGAAGAACAACAATATTAGCTAGACAACTCAGAGCTCCTGGGAACTAAACCACTAACAGGCTCCAGCCACATATATAGCAGAGGACTGACTCATCTGGCATCAATGGGAGGCTTGTCGCCCCAGTGAAGGGGAATGTTAGAGCGGTGAGGCAGAAGTGGGTGGGTGGAGGAATACCCTCTTAGAGGCAAAGAGGAGGAGGTATGAGATGGGGTTATGAAGGAAAGATCTAGAAGGGAAACAACATTTGAAATGTAAATAAATAAAATAATCAATTAAAAAATACTGAAGAGGCAGAGGTCGGAGGGTAGCAACCTCAAGCTATTATGGGACATATCTGCAACCCCAACACTAATAGGAGTGAAGAGGAAGAGCTAGTTGAATGCCTGAAACTTGTTGACCAGATAGCCTTGCCAACTTAATGAGCCCAGGAGTCCATAAGAGATCCTGCCTCAGACATAAAGAATTCTGGATACAGGACACAAAATTCAAGCTGGAACTTAGCTTGAGTTTTCTTCCCTACTGGCTATCATTCACGGGCTTTTTAAAAATGATTCTAAATACATTTTACATGTACGTGTGTGTACTTATAGTCTGTAGGTGCACTATGTATGTACAAGTGCCTACGGAGGCCAGAAGAACATATCAGGTGTACTAGAATAAAATCAGAGGCAATTGTGTGCTATCCAGTACAGGGGGCTGGGCATTAAACTAGGGTCCTATGCAAAACCTAAAATGCTCTTAACTACTAAACCATCACTATGTATCAGTTTAAAAATGAACCCAGTAGCTGGGAGTGGACATTAATGTTGAAGCATATATGCAAAGCCTGATCCAATATCCAGAGTCCAATTCATTCATTCATTCATTTTTAATGATGGTCATTTCATGACCCTAGGTCAACTGGATAAATACTTTCAATCTACTTTCTCATTAAAAGAGTCAAGCGTGTGCTACTGAAGGTTAAAGAGAAACATAAAACAACTGGACTACAGGAAATGATGTAGGAAGAGAGAATAAGGACACAGAAAGATTAAATCGATAAGGTCCCAAAAGCACCAACTACAAAAGAAGCAATTACCAAATGAGACCTGATTAAAACTGGGGATGCAGATCTGCTAAAAGAGAACAAAAATCAATTCACAAATAGAAAATATTTGCAATTTGCAGATATAGTTTAAGGGACTATGAGATTCAGAATCTATTTTTAAAAAACTACTACAAGTGAAGGCACTGTGCAGGTCTATCAAACAGAAGCCAGACATGTGCCTAATAAACACATGAGGACGGACTTCACCAGTCATTAAGAAATTGTATACCAAACCACAATGAACAATCACAGTGCACCCACACCCACCAGAATGTCTAAACTTACAAAGGCTGGCAGCTCCAAGCTTTGTTAAGCATGACAGTTGGAACACTCATATATGTTTAAATAAAATATGGTTCAATAGATTCACACACTGCGATAACACTTGGCTTCTTTTGAAGCATAAGTATTTATATGTGCTTACACAGGGAGAAATCCCATTCATGTTTTATTTGAAAGGAGGAAAAGGAAAAATGGTATGGTTCTCAGAGATATTTTATGATAGGAAAGGATACAAATGTATCACCTTTATATATTATAAAAATATATAATTTATAAGTAAATATACAAATATAAATATCTAATTTATAAATTAAAACTATATATAAGTATAAGTAAACAGATTGTATATAAATGTATGTAATATACACATCAATATACTTTAATAATATAAACATTTTATAAAATAGACACAAGATAATATTAGTACCAACTTCTTTTGATGAATAATGCTGAGAAATAGTATCTGATTTTGTATCTCATAATATTTGAATTTACCATGCTTGCAGATTGATTCCCTTATACATATTTATATACACTACACAATTATACATGTGCTTACATGTACACACATACATCTACTCTCCCCAGAGAGGGAACCTACACAGAGTAAAGTAACAACTGCTTTGAAACCCAACTTGATGAACCAGTTAGTTTTTATTGGGGTTACTAACAAGAGCATCGGTGTTCCTTACAGAATCAGAGATAGATCAGATGCACCTGTATCACAGAAAAGCCCAACCCAGCATGAGATGGGTCATGAAAGCTGCAACTGGGAGTTCTCTGGTTTGCAGGAAGCTAAGAAACCAGAGATGTTCAGGCATCTTGATGGACCAGCTTGATTCCATCTTAAAACTGAAATTCATGTTATTACAAGGTCAAAATACATCCATTCCTGTATTCTGTAAAACTTAAGTTTGGCCATGTCTTGACCCATTATCTGGAATTTGACATGTTCTAAACCCTATGGAAGTTGACTCACAGTCTGATCATATAACTCTGACATCCACAGTTAAAAGATTAATTTGCCAAAGGATTTTGAGATGTTCTGCCCAGATTTTACATAACCAAAACTCCTCTGGAAATTGTCCAACCTTTGGAAATCCCCTATCTTTGCAGTTTGGGGGACTATAAAGGGCCCATTTTCCAATGTTCAGGATTGTCCTCTCAAATCCCACATTCAGGAATAAGAAGTTGCCAGAGATGCTATATCATGCACATATAAAGCTTGCCATAAATTTGTCTTTACTCTCATTCAGGGGGAGTAACAATTTCCTCAGAGAGCTCTCCTGGTCTCCTCCTTTAGCACTACTTTACATAGCCTTGGGGGTTGTCCTGACTTTTGTAAGTTTGGTTTTCCAAGAAGACTGTTTAGTTCCCTAGTCTGTAAGCACTGTTCCCTCCTGAAGGGAAGGTTTCAGTTCCCTCCAAACCGCTCTCCAGCACTGCTCAAGGTGCCCTGACTAAGAAGGCACTGCTAGCCCCAAGGCCATCTTCCCTGAGGACAGACAGACTTTCTCTCTCCAGTATTACCCAAGGATAAGGCTATAACAACAAGAAAGGGAAGAGTCTGATTCCCTGACAGTCAGTTTACCAAGGTTGATCCACAAATGACAGAGACTCCAAATTCTTAAGAATTACATTATGTTTTAGTTTTATCAACATTTTCTTACAGCCATCTAAGCACAGTCTGGACAACTCAGACGGATATGAAGTCCTAATGTGTTTCTAGGCTCCAAGCCAGAGTGTGTCTACAGCTGACTTCTCTGAGCTCCTCAGTCCGGCTAGCTCTTAAATGAAAAGGGCTATCCCCTTCCTTTTAAGAACGTGGACCTTGCTCTTTCCTCAGCTTGTGGGTGGACTGTCACAGGGGCTCTGGCTCTGGAAGCACAAGAGCAGCAGCAACTGCCCTTCCTAAGCCAGCAGAGGTTCTTACAGTTTCCAGTGAATCGCCATTCAGTAATCAGATGACTCAGCAAGCCGACTTCTAGCAGATTAACTCCTTGTGAGTTGACATTCAGCAAATTAGCCATTCAATAAATTAGCTTTCACTGAATTGGCCTAGATCCATGTGCGACCTGAATTCTCAAGTAAAATTTTAATTGGAGTATTAACTGGAAGCAAAGAAATACATTTTCTTATACTCTAAGAAAACTAAGACTCACTAGCTATTAATTAGTGTATATCAAATTCTCTCTCTCCCTCTCTCCTCCCTCTCTCTCTCTCCCCCCTCTCTGTCTCTCTCTCTCTCTCTCTCTCTCTCTCTCTCTCTCTCTCTCTCTCTCTCTCTCTCTCTCTCTCTCTCTCTCTCTCTCTCTCTCTGTCTCAGCTGCCAAACTACAATAAGCAGAATCTGTTCATAATGCCCCAGCTGTGCTCAAGCGAAGGGAGGTAAAGAAGATAGAATGAGGTCACTTGGACACTTTCCACTGGAAAACAGGAGGTTACAGAAGCCTGAATATACTCAAGTTGGTTGCTGAAAAAAAACATTTAGTTGAGAGCCAAGTTCAATGGTTTCAGAGAACTGAGTCTGATGACTACAGCAGCCAACTCTAAGCCCTCACCAAGAACAGGCACTATCCTAAATCTGTGCATCGACTCTACAATATAAGTCAAACATTATACCCACAAGGAGTTGTTCCGAGACCCTCACCACATTCAAACCCCAGGATGCTCCAGGTCCTTATGAAACAGCATGGTATCAACATATAACCAGACATGATCTTCAGGATATTTTGTCTTTTCTCTAAATATTTGCTAATGCCTAATACAACACAAAGGATATGTTAGTTCTGACACCATTTTGTTTAGAGAATGATAATAAGAAATGATAAAAATACAGAAAAATTTTCAGACTATTTTTCATCCTTGATTAGTTGAATCTGAGTACTGAATGCATGGCTCCAATGCACTGACTGTACTGTTAATATGGCAGCCCAGAAGAGAAAACCAAGATCAGAGCAGTCAGTGGCTGGCCCTATGTGACTGAATGGCCTTTAAAATGCTCTCTAACAATGATCTTGCTTCAGCTGGTGAGTCACTGGGACAGGGTCAGAGCTACAGTCCAAGAGTGCAACAAAGCTAGGGGAAAGAGTAGGAGGTCAGAGGGGAATCAGGTCTAAGCAGTGCAGACACTAAACCGTCCTGAAGTCTCACCCAATCGAAAAGACTGACTCCCGAGTCACAGAAAAGGAACTGGAAAGTGTAATCCAAGTCGGGGTGTGTGTCTAGACAGTGCTGAAGTCAGGCTTAGAATATAAGTAGGTTGACTCCAAAGCCCACAGAAATGGGACTCAGATGTGGGGCCAAATAGAAAGAGAAGATGAAGAAAGGTAAAGACTGGCTCCATCAAAAGTAAGACCTTATTTTCCCAAAGCAATGTCTGCCAATCATTTGACTCTTACAAGTGACTCCCAAGCACGGCATGACAGGCAGACCCTTCTATCTGTGGGCTGACAGGCCTAGGAGCCACCCCCTCACTCTCTCCCAGCTGTCACACCCAGCTCACCAAGGCATTTAATTTGGTAGAGCAAATGTTGGCTATATGTTAGAATGCTTATCAAATGCCAATTAGTACTGTTTGGTAATTGATGTCTAATTAACACACCAATGATGCTGTCGGGTGTCAATTAAATGCCCAAACAGTCCTTCCAGTTTTATTGCACCAGAAGAGCGATTGTATGTTTCTCAGTTCAGTAACTTTGGAGTGAATTTTATCGTAAGCCTTTTGGAATATGGAAAGCCAGAGAGAACTTGAAGGCAGATATTTAATTGGTGTGACACTTTAAGATTGAAAATGCCCAACTTTTCTTCAGTACTTTTCTGAGAAACTCAATTGTTCCTTTCCGAAAAGGTCCAAGACATAGGTATGCACATATTACCTGTACTTATTTTTAGAGAATTCCATACATACACACAATAGAATTTTACATATTCACCTTTCTCTTCCCTCTTTAACTCATTCATGTTGCCCTAAACTACCCTCTTCCAAAAACCATGCCTTTATGTTTTCTTTTCTTTTTACATTGACCCACTAAGTCCAATTAGTTCTGCCCATATGTGCATAGGTGTGATACTGTTCAAGGCAGTAGTAGTAAACTTCCAGGGCCACAACCTCAAAGAAGGACAATTCTCCCTCCCCCAGTAGCTATCAACTGTATAAGGGGTAAGGTCTCAAGAGCAATCTGATGAATATCTTTATCACTCAGTTTGGAGAAGTACTCTGCCTCTTTCTTCTATGTATTTCATAAAAGAGGCACAATGGCTATGTAGGACTTGAAAGTACTGTAGAGATACCAGAGGTGAGCAGATATGATGAATATAGAAATGCAGATGGAGAGCTTAGCCTGGAATATGAGAAGCAAGTCCTCAACCTGGGCCTTGGGAAGGTGGAGTATTTAGCAAGTGCCTCAGGTCTAGAGCCCACCCCTGTCCAATCTCAAGGTCTGACCTAATGCTCATCCTGCCAACTGCTCTGTCGGGCTCTCCCAGAAGAGATGCTGAAGAAGGAAAGCCAGGTTGGGGGATGGAGTGGTCTTCCTCCTGTTCGTCTGCTGTGAGCACAACACTGCCCCTTTATCTGCCACTTCAGCTGTATCTAGTTTGCATCTCCTGTCCCTTCCTGTGTCTACTGGAAGAACCCCAGCACCAGTCAACAATCTGGAGTCCAGCCCTGTGTGGCTCTTTGATATGCTTTGGGAATTGATAATTCTATTATCTTTATTTCTCCAGCCATAGGGAAGTACAGTGCCTACCTTGGAGATGCTTTAGAGTCAGTCCTCTGTGTGCCCTTTCAGCCACACAGCTCACAACTATATATCACATGACATTAAATTCTCTCTGCTCAAATGACTGATAATATCTGTCTCCCAATGGGATCCTGACTGATGAAGAAGGATAAGCTAGACCTAATGGAATCTTACCAAGAACCCCATGAAACATTTGGACCACAGGGAGATGAACAAATGAGAAGTGGGGGATGGGAGATGAGAGGTGACTGGAAGTGGTAAAGCCCACCCATGTGGTGGGTAAGAAACAAACATGTTTTGTTCTCTGCATGGCCTTAGGCAAGTTGCTTTGCCTTACTGTGCCCGAGGTTTTTTACCTGTAAAATTGGGCTTTGTACATTTAGCATTACATGGAAGCATGTGCCAGTATGCCTACCATAGGAAGAAATCTTTCATTCACCCTCACTGTCAGGCTTGTCTTCTCCAGAGGCTGATGACAATAAGCAAGCTGTGGTATATATCACAAGAAGCAAAATAGCTTTTTCCCATGACCACAGAGCTGGCTCCTGTGATCTGGAGCCAGGACAGCCATGACTAGATGCAGAACTGACCTGCTTAGCGTGCCTATCTCAAAAGCCACTGGGTGGGGCACAGAGCAAGGTGGCGCATGAGAGGTGGGCTGGACTGCTCAGCATGTGACCTTTGGCCACTCTCCCCACTAATCCTCTCCTGGAGGTTTTAGGCTAAGGCTGGTTTTTTGTACTTCCAGGTTCCCCCAGTTGCATTTTTCCCTAAGAACAGAGCCCCTAAGAACAGGCAGGAGTTTCTCCCCATCTCCCAGATTCCTTGCTTTGTGTTTTAAGCAAATACCTTGAAATGAACTGTCAGATGGTAGGAACATAGACTGTGAAGCAAAGACCACTTCAGGGGTCACCTGCTCTGGGATATCAATTCTTGAGAACTCTAACAATGCTGGAGAAAAACTAAAACAGGAGAGAGTAGGGGTCTGTGTGACGTGGAGACAGTAACACCTTGGTTCTAAGGTTGATTTCAGTCTGTGGGAGATAGTTCAAGTAATAGCATGTCTTCTGGTGTGTTTGGAAGACCAGCAACTGCTTCCTCTTGTCCTATTATGATAAGGAGCATGGCCCTACTAAGGCAGCACCCTCCTCCCTCCCATGAAGCAGGCAGCATTCCTCACACAGGGCTGTATTCACTGGTTCTCAGTCTTGGCTACTGTGGTGGTTTGAATATGCTTGGCCCAAGGTAAGTGGCACTACTAGGGAATGTGGCCTTGTTGGAGTAGGTGTGGCCTTTTTTGGAGGAAGTGTGTCACTATGGGGGTGGGCTTAGAGGTATGCTCAGGCTCTGCCCAGTGGCTGCCTATGAGAGACAGTCTCCTCATGACTGTCTTTGGATCAAGATGTAGAACTCTTGGCTCCTCCAGCACCATGTCTGCCTGCAGGCTGCCATGCTTCCCATCATGATGATAATGAACTGAACCTCTGAAACTATAACCTAGCCTCAACTAAATGTTTGCCTTTATGTGAATTGCCTTGGTCCTGGTGTCTCTTCAGAGATAAAACACAAACTAAGGCAGATCCATTGGAACCATATCTAGGGAAGAAAAGATTCTGTGACCTACCTGGCCTCAACAGCAACTATGTCTGGGGGAGGAGCAAGTCTGACTTTTAGTTGATTATATCTTATTATTGTTGATATTATACATGTCCATGAGCATGTAAGCAAAGGGGGAGTGTACACATGCCACAACCCTTACGTGGGAGTCAGAAAACAACTTTCTGGAGTCCATTCTTTTTTTTCTACTCTATGGTCCAGAGAGCCAACTTGGGTTTTAGGCTTGCATAGCAAATATTTTTGCCTACTTAGCCTTTCCACCGGCCCAGGTGTGGGTTTCTACACATTCTATAATGTACACAAATATCACCACTTGTAGTTCCTCCACTCCAAATAGTCTAACATGCAGCAGGAAAGACTGAGAACCTGGGACAATGACTTGCTATTCAGACGAATGCATTCACGGCCCCCATGGGTTCTACTCCCTAAACTCATTCGCCATTGTCTGCAGTTATCTGGATGTCCTGGAGAGCTTGTTCCCATCGAACTAGGAGTCCTTCCCAGTGTTCCAGATTCATGGCATCTGTAGCTTGGAGATATGCAGCTCCAGCTAGTACAACTGCCCTGCAGACGCCACACTGAAAAAGACAGTCTTGGTTTGACTAGACACAAAGTGTGGGCTTGTTCTCTGAGTGCAGAAATCCTTCAAGGGCAAGTCCCCCAACCTGTAATCTGGCTTGTGTTGAGCCAGGCTGTTATCGCTCCCCAAAAGTCAGGAGCACTATAGGTCTAAGTAGCTACAGTGAACTCTGGGTGCTGGCAGACTGGCCATGGGCTCACCCTCCACCCTCACTGGGAAGCAGAACAGTTTTGTGCTCACAAAGTTTCTCTGACAAGAAAAGAGGAGCCTGTGACTCTTTGCCAGTTCCAGACACTGCCCCTTCTGAGGGGTACTCTAACAAACGTGGATCAAATACAGTGCTGCTTGAAACATGATTCTCCAAAGGCACAAGTTGTTAGGTTTTGAATCTCAAAGGTCTCCCACAGGCTTGTGGTTTGAGTGTTAACCCCAGGTCGTGGCATTATTTTGAGGGTTATAGAACCTTTAAGACGTAGGGCCTGGCTCAGGGAAGTTGGTCACAGGGTATAGGCCCTTGTTCCAGCCTGTATTAGTGGTCTAGTGCAAGTCATGTGACCTACCACTGCCTCGTATCAGGACCATGGACAGAGCCATCCGTTCTTTGCCTGAGATGGAGAACCACGCTTTTTCTGCAGCCATAATCTGAAATAAAATTTTCTTCCACTAATTGTTTTTGTCATGCATTTGGTTACAGACACAGAGAAATAACTAATACATGTCTATTGCAAACTTGGCCCCCAGTCTGGAAAGGGGGAGGAGCTGCCATGGGAGGGATTAATGTAATTTTCGTGGCATATCAGCTCTTCTGAGAGCTGGTTATAAAAAGAACACATCTGGACCTTGAATGTCCAGCTTCTGATTTCACCGTCACTTCAGCTCCCGTTCTGCACTCAGATGCCATGTGTCATGAGCCTTTCATCAGATGTGAAACCAGTCTTACATTTCAAATCTGTGAGCTAAATAATTCTCTTCTTCAAAAGAGTATGCAGTTGCTGTCTCTTTTGTTACAGCAGCTGAAAGTGGACTTATAACAATGCCCTATGGATACTGGCTTCTAGGCGCTTCATTTCTTCACTTGCTTTGAGCTGGGGCGAATGATCTCGAAAAGCCTGCTAGCGCCAAGCTCAAATTTTGTATTCATTCTCAAAAGAGCTTGAAACATCAACTTGTTAGTTTAGATACATCCTTTGTTTTTGTATACACCTCACTCAGAAGCTGCTAACCTTCAACATGATGTGGCTCTGCAACTGCTAAGCTTGAAGTCGTTAAGGCTGCCTAGAGCTTTGGACTCAGAGAATTCCTCCATGCTGAGGAGAAAGCTCATGCAGAGGTGGAGCACCCACCTCAGATTTCCCTCCTTCCTGGGATGTCCCTTGGCCTTCTGCTCCTCTAAGGAATGGCCGGTGGGTCCAGCTATTTGCACATATACTAGAGTCAGGAGGCAGCTGACATGCTAGCATAATTTAAAATGCTGGGACCGCTGCCTCTGTGACTGTACCTTCTTCATTACTGAGCTCCCAAAGCTCTCAAACCCCGCAGGGCAATGCCTCACGTAGACTCAGGGGCAACATCTGCCAGTGTCAGGGTCCAAGAACCTCTAGAGCTCCAGGGAAGAGGAAATGTGTGTAAGATGCCTCCATACAGCCATGGGATTAGGAATCGCTGTCTATAAAAACCTTCCCCCTGGACCTGTGATTAATGTTAGTGCATGGAATGGGAACCAACCAATCGCTCTTGCTTTCTAAATATGTTGCCAGAGGTTGCAATCCCATTGCTTCTTTGATCATTTTTCCATTGCTTTGAAATGCCATTTCCATTATGAACTAAATCTAGTATTTTAATATTTCCCGTGACTTACCTACTTCTGTATCAGTAACTAGACTCTTTCTATTATTGTCCCTTTAGGGTCAGTTTTAATATCTGAAGCAAGTTTAATATCTGGATGCTTTTCATATGGGGATTTTCATAGCTGTTCTTTTATGTGAATTGTTTTATTTAAATTTTAGTAGTTGTTTGAATCAATGCATTTTCCCTGAAAAATCTGTGTGTGTATGTGTGTGTGTGTGTGTGTGTGTGTGTGTGTGCATGTGTGGTCTGCATGTGTGGTGTATGTGTATATGCATTTGTGTAGAGTATATGCATCTGTGTGGTGTATATGTGTGGTGTGGAGTATATGTGTCTGTTTGTCTATCTGTCTGTCCCTGGTATGTCCCTTTATGTGCTTGTGTGTGTCCTCAGAGTCGAGAGGTATGTCCAATCCCCTGGAGCTGGAGTTTCAGGTGGTTGTGAGCCATCTGACTTGGGTGCCTGAACCTAGGTTCAAGTTAGTTGACTTGAACCTATCTCTGACCTTCTGGAAGAACAGCGAGTACTCTGAATCACTGAGCCATCTCCTCAGGCCCTGGTTCAATCTTTTAAAACAGGCTAAGACCCTGAGGATATTTTTCTTGATCTGGTCTATTACTCATAGATAAGCTCAGGGAGAATTGCTCTCTGTGGTTTTAAATACTCTGACTACTTTATCCACTTTTATAGATAATTGTTCTTGAGGTTTCCAAGGTACTGAGAGCTTGTGCAATGTCAGCCAGAATAGATCATGTGTACATATATAGAGTTGCGCTTTGGCCACGGGTACTGGTACTCAAGTGAATAAGGGCACGGTCAGGCTTCCCCTCCGATCACTTGCCCTTGACTTCTCCGGATCTGCCAAGTCCGCCCCCAACACTAAACGCAGTGGCAGAACCGAAGCCTAAAGAGTGGTCTAGGATGACCAACTGTCCCCAATACATTTTGGGAAGGGGATTTCCCTAGATTTCTTACTGTCTCTCAAAGTCTAAGAGGTCCCCTGAATAGCTGCTGACAGCAACAAGGCAGGCCAAGAGCTTGTTTGTTCTTCTCAGAGAAGCCTCGGGACCACCCTGGTCTCCATCCTCTAAGTTGCTCACTCTTCCTTGGCTCACACACCCACCAGAAGCTTTTTATATAGCTAAGGTATCCAACCTTTCAGCCTCTCTAGGCTAACTTGACAACGGGTTCCCTCAGGCTACATGTTAACTGCTGTAGCTTCCCCCCACCCTCTCTGCCCTGCCTAGCCATCTTCCCAGTCTATTTTCTAAGATTCCCAAGGTCTGGGATCCAGGCAGAGGCTTTCCCGGCAGGCTCTGTATGACCGCCAGTTGCCCATAGTGAAGAGTCCAGCTGCCTGTGGCTAGAACCAGGGAGAATATAGAATAAGGTTGCCAGTAAAACACAAAATATTGCTTTCTCCCGATCACATCAGAATTGTTATTTTTACATTTCTGAACCGTATTTTTCTGTGGTCTCTGGCAACCAAGAGCTGAGGTCCCACACTGAGCACATGAACAGGGACAGGTAAGCGTGGAGAAGACTCAGCAATGTGTGCTAAGAATGAGTGTCCCCACCTGTGGGGTCAAGCACTTGCTGTGGCTGCTGCTGGTCTCTCGTCTGTGGGAACAAGAGACAGAGCCCAGCACTGCTGCTACAGCAGGCCTGCCATGTCAAGAGCCAGGAACTCACATGTTTACTGAAGGAAGAACAGCACGTGGGCTGTGGCTCAGAGCCACAGTCGGCATAGTGCGCTATTATCTCTGTGTGTGTCCCACAGAGGGCCAGGTGGCACCCACACACAGCCCAGGCCTGGCCGACAGACCTTTGCATTTTGACTGGTACTGGACTAGGTCAGGAATGAACATGGAACACAAGTGGGCCATGATACTTGCACTGGGCTTTCTAGAAAAGGTCCTTCTCGCTATCCCTGGGGCCTGACAAAATGTCACTACATTACCAAGGGCAAGAACAGGCCATGAAGAGAGCTGGGGGCGGACCCAGCCCAGAAGGGAAGGAGTTCAAAGGAGCAAATTGATGATGAGTCCTTAGACAGCCACCTCAGCCAGTACAGATGTTGATTTATTTTATTTATTTTATTTTTTTTTGCAACTCTCCTCAGATTCCTGTTGTTTCATCTTTCACCAGCTTGGAGTCAGCTTCCCAGTCATCAACACTAGGATTCTTCATTAGGCCCTATCACAGGATCCTGCCGCAGGAGGCTGGTGATCTGTGGTTTACAGATCCCGTCAGCATCCTCTTCCCACTCTCCTGTATCGACTGGTCCTCGACCTAGAAGACCTAATACCTGACAGGAGAAGATAAGGTACCGCATGGTTGGCTGGGGTAGGACCTCAAAGAAGCACCAATACCTTTTATCTAGAAGCATATACATACATACATACATACATATATATATATATATATATATGTATGTGTTTATATATATATGTGTGTATATATATGTGTATATATATATATGTATGTATGTATGTATGTATGTATGTATATATAATTTGCTTCTTCACCCTCTTTACTGAATGGGACCTGCCTGGCTGCATTGTAACTGGCATGTTTAATGTCACCCTTTTCAATCTGTGACAGCCACGTCTGCATTCTCTTCTCATCGCCATTAACATAGAAATGGCTCTGTAATGACACCAAGGCCTACCAAGATTGGCTCCCTAGTTATCTCATTATAAACGAAATGATCTTGCTCTTTGGGTAAACTGGAAACAGAACAATGCCCCTCGTTATTTCCGCACACTGAAAGGGTTAGCAGGCTTCTTGAAAACCTGTTGTTTTCAGGCCTTAGTCATGTCATTCAGACGGGACACCCCTCAGACATCAGGTGTACTAAAGCCTAAGAGATAATAAGAGAGTAGGAACACACATACTAATAACCTCCTGGAAGGTTTTGTCATTATAAAACGCAAAGCCTCAGAAAGACACAGGGATGGGGAGAGAGCAGAGAATACGGAGGGACCAGATCTGGCCAGGAGTCGCCTAATAGCTGCTCTATTGAGATCTGAGAACATAGCAAGGGTGAAAGGGGACAAGAGTTGGGATCTGAAGCCCAACAGTAACCTCAACACAAAAGGCATGACGGGCCATCCGCCTAGGATGGCAAACAGCAAACAACCCGAGCAGTGCTCTTGGATGCACGTGACAGCTTCACTAAAGCTCACTGTTCTCTGGCTCTGTAATGGGCCCCATGGACTCAGCTACAGGGTTCCGTGGCTCTCAGAGAAGAAGCAACTCATTTGCTCCTTAAACCTGAAGCTAATCTGGTTTAAGAAAAAAAGGCTGGAAAGCACTGCTCTAGGTGGCCTGCTATCTTCCACAGCCTCAGAATAAAGACACACAAATGCCCAGCCCCACCCAGCAGAGAGGACGCAAACCAGCATCTACCCCTGGGACACTCATTATTCCACGGGTGATGGCTGCTCCATTTAGAGAGGACTAACAAGGACTCAGAGCATCAAGCTGAGTTTGTCGGAGGAGTCTGAGTAATTCCATCCAAAGGGAAGCAAAGACAACTTATCCCTCACTGTCTCATGCTGTAGGTCATTTGCCAGAACACCTGACAGGAGACAACATCCTCCCTGGTCCACACATACTACACCACAGACCCACGCCGCACACCAGACACATGTTAGTACATGCACAATATATCATATACCCCACTATGCACACCCATACCACAAACACTAGAAAACATTTAAATACCATAAACACTGTGGGATTGTGAAAGGCAGTCTGGTTCCCATTGAGCTAAGGCTAGAAACCCTGGAGACCCTGAAGGGATGGTAGGCACTTCACCAGATTTCCAGGCACCAAGCCCCTGTCACTAGCTACCATTCCCCATAGATTTGTGGCAATCAGTCACATAAGGGCAATGCTCCAAGCCCCTCCACAGGTACAGAATATGACCTGTGCTCACATAGGCTCATGACAGATCTCCATTTTAATGAGGTACCGAAAGGCCTGGAGGCTTGGCCAATAAACTTCCCTTCCCAGACACTCCTCCTTGCAAAAGGTATTTAATCTCAGGCCCACCCTGAAAAGTGGGGTATGGTTCCACTCACCCACTTCCTACCGTGACAATAAATGCTTTAAAACCATGGACCGTCTCTTTTTTTTTTTTAATTTATTCTTTTATGTTATGAGTACACTATCTTCAGACACGCCAGAAGAGGGCATCAGATCCCATTACAAATGATTGTGAGGCACCATGTGGTTGCTGAGAATTGAACTCGGGACCTTTGGAAGAGCAGTCAGTGCTCTTAACCACTGAGCCATCTCTCCAGCCCCTCTTTTCATTGGGATCTGCCTTAGAGAGCCATGAAGAAGGCCTTCGCCTATAGAGTTGCCATCTAATGACCCTTAGAAGGTCTCCGTGTGCTCCCAGACACAGCCACCACCAAGCCACGCTCAAGAGCCTACAATCGCTGACAAGCCAAAGACTCTCCCTGCGGGACCAGCCTTTCCCTCCTTGGCCCAGGGCTAGATCCACCCTAGGGGCCCACACTCCGTTCAGCTCTTCTCTTCTGTGGCTTCCAACAGTGCCTGAGTGTCTGAGAGCCTGAGAACCAGATGACCCCAGATGACCCCAGCCTCGTCGCAGGCCCGGGTACCCCAGCCAGCTCTGGCTGTCTCGTGCCTCAGACTGGGGCTTCCCCCAACCCCAGAGTGGTGTCCTGGAACTGCCTGACACCCACCAGGTGACTGCACAGTCAATTCCCATAGTCTGCCTCCCCGAGAGGCCAAGCCCTGTGGTGGAGCAGAAACGGACCTCACTAGCCCTACAAAACACCATGTACACACATGCCACAAGCACATTTAAATTCATACTATACATACCATATATAACACAGGAGAAGGGGGGGAGAAGATACCACACAACTCTACTGAGGGTGGGCAGCTCTGTAGCTTACACAGCATTTAAAATATTATTATCTCTATGATAACATTTTTCAGAGAATGAACCATAAAATTCACTCTAGGTTGACCCAGAAGGTGACACTGGTCATTGAGCTTTGCAGGATACTCAGCTCATAATAGGTAGTGTTGTATGTACAACAGAGGCTCACTGGACAGACTGATCGGGCATGCTACCCCACAGTGGACTGATCTGGGATCCACTGGTCGGGTGTGCTTCCCCACAGTGGGCTGATCTGGGATCAACTGGTCGGGTGTGCTACCCCACAGTGGGATCCTGTGTTCATTTTGGAATCCAGGATGAAAGAGCAGCAGCTACCAGCTAAGGACATCTCTCACTAGACTCAGTCATGAGTTCAGGGAGCAGACAGCTTCCCAACACTTCACAGAGCTCTCTGCTGTCCTGTATCCACTGAGAGCAGACTGATCAAAGTCAAGTGGCCAAGGCCAAAGTCCAAGACAGGGAGTGGCTGAGCGTGAGACCATGGTGAGAGAAGGCGTGGGGTCCATTGCAGGTTAGTAATGAATGAGAGCCAGCAACCAGGCAGTCCCAGGGTACCGCTCAGGATTTATGGGTGCTGGCCTCTTCTTGGTTGGCTAACAGACCATAATACTCACAAAAGCATAAGAATTTAAAACTATGCACAAGATAGAAAATAAATCTTTTTATTGGGGTGACAGTTGGGGCTCTTGGTCGGAAAACTCAGGCCCAGGAAACTTTATCCCAAGGGATACAGAAGGGGATATGTGCTTAGGAAAAAATAAAAGCCAGCAAGTAGGGTAATAAAGGCATAGGTTGAAAAATCAGAATTTAGGAGTCAATAGAACCCACTGTCAGCACTGGGAACCTACACATAAAACTGTGGATGCAAAGAGTCAGACATGAGTTAACTGGGCAAACTACTGCTGCATCTTTATAGCTCTGTCTCCTGATGAGCAGTCAATTACCTACGAATCAGCAGCCAAATCATCCCCATTACATCAGAAACTGAAGTATCAGGGCACTCTGCAACACATGTGCACAGAAAAGGGGTCTGCATCCTCAGAGACTTGATTGCATTACAATATCCCTTACACTGTAGAGCTGACTCCCTCTTGTAAGCCTTTCTAGAGAACCATGGGAAGAAATACCAGCCCTAGATGTAACTCTGACCAAAAGAATGGACTCCCAGCTAGTCACTGTCAGCGACTGCAGGATAGCCCAATCAGAACCCTCCACTGGGACTCCACATTGGGACAACTAAACCCTTGTTCCCTTGGGGTATTTTGCCTAACTGGAGGGGAGTCCAGAACAACTCTCAGACAGGCTCATGCTACATGTAAGAGTCCACCTAAGGAGAGCATAGCACATCCTAGGGAAGAAAGGCCAGGAACAGAAATGACAAGCTGGCTCCAAGCTATGGAGCCCATACACCCAGCTCTATCCATGAGGAGCTAATAGACCCCTTCATAATTAGAGAAAAAAGGGGGTCCCCCACAAGCAGCCCCCCTAGTCTTAGATGATCAGAGCTCATAGCCTCCTTAGCAAAGGATGGTGAGCCCTTCTCTGGACCGAGGAACAACCGATGGCCAAGAGCCAATGCTCTGGCTGCCCAGAGTAATGGGTTCTGTCTGTGCTGCTCTGCCACAGCCTCAGCTCCATTACTCCACCTCATTCCACTGAGACAATGAGGTAGGCTGACCGCTGGACAAGCCCTGAGAGCTAGCTGTATCCAGGGTCAGGGATGAAAACCAGAAATCAGAGCATAGGACTACAATATCCCAATGCCCCTTCTCGCACAGGTCCTGCTAGGCATACACAGGGCTGGGATGGGAATAGCCCATTGGGGTTTATTGTTTGTTTCTTCTCTCCTTTTGCTTACAGCTAGTCAGTAAGGGGGTGTCAGTGTGCCATGACAGAGAACTGAAGTGGGTCAGCTCAGCCTTGAACACTGGGCTTTTCCTTGGCTGCAGTTCTACTCTCTGGACACAAAGCAGCCAGCAGTGCCATGACTGAGGGCAGACATCTACCAGAAAGCCCCACTGAGGCCTCAGAAAGACAAGGGCCAGTGAGGACAATACACATTGAAACTAGCTCCTGACATCGAGAAGAATAAGGAATAGTATTGCACGGCATGCTGTGGCTACTGACATCCTGGAGCCATAAATGTATCAAATCTGGGGTGACATGCTACCATGGAAATAGACTGTCTTAGGGACAGAGATGCAGCTCATCTTGGAGAGTGTTGCCTTAGTGTGCACAGAGCCCTGTGTTTGATCCTTAGCACTTCATTAAAATGGACTTCATGGCACATGGCTGTAGTCCCTGTACTTGAGAGATAGAGGCAAGAGAATTAAAAGTTCAATTTGAGGGCATGAAACCTGCTTGAAAATGCATACATACATATATACATAGATACATGCATAAGTAAATACCTGTCTATACAATTGTACACATGCTCTCACACACATACATATACATTCACTTAGGAAAACATACACATATGCATGTATAAACACCTGCAGAGAAACTCAAGCATACAGTTCAACCCAAACCACAGGCACATAGATGCATGTTCATGCATGACTCACGGCACAACATACTCAGCCCCACAATCCAAGGGTCTAGGTCTGCCCTCCTCTAACAACACATCCAGGTCCTGTGGCACCCATGAGCCCTTAGGTGGGTGATGCAGATATCCAGGGAGCTGTCTGCATAGGGAAGCAGGCACCTATCCCTAACCACCAAAGTCCATGCTCTGGTCAGGAACTGCAGGAGGTAAGGAGGAAAGGGCTTTGATAGGAGAAACCTAAGAAATGTCTGGAGGGTACAGAGCTGCAGGAACTTCAGGCAATGAGGAAGTAGAGCTCTTCTGGACTATGAATGCTGGAGTCATGTGACAGACAAGTCTTGTCCCCATGAAGCTATATTCCCATTTAGCAGCTTAGCTGCAGTGTGGGAGAGTCAGGAATGAGCATGGGTACCTGTCACAGGAAGAGCTCAGCTTGCACTTCCTGGAGGAATGAGACTGAGAGAACCCCCAGACAGGGGTTTGGGAGGCAAAACCCCTGCATGAGACCCAACACAGGGACCTTTCAGGATGGACAGGAACAGACATGGCAGCATCCTGATGGCTTTAGCATCCCAAGACTAGTGAGGATCAGAGAGGTGAAGTCACTTCTTCGTGGTCACACAACAGATTTGGACTGAGCCTTGTAAGAACACCAGCTCAAAATTCCTCCCCCCACCCACTTGCCCAGGCCAGAGTGTCCACTGGTGACCTCACAGCCTTGGTTTCCCTTAAGTTTTAGTCCAGCCAAGTGTACCACTCTCACAGAGCCAGCAGCCTATAGTGGTCCTCAGCTATTACCCACAGGTCACAGATGGGAGACCTAGGCTTGGGGAGGATGGCTGGTCCTCTCAAAGTGAAGCCAGTAAGTATCACCAGTAACCCATCCCCCACATTTGCCCAGGCCAGATATGGATATCAGGAAAAGGAACTTTCGGAGCTAGCACCAGGCAAGTCTAGGTCAGATTAGAACTAAATGGGAACTCTAGAAATCACTGGTTAGGAAACACCAAAGATCACTAGGCACCTAATCCCATCCTGAAAAGAAAGACACTACGCATAAAGGACATTAGAGGGATAGAACTGTCCTGAGCAGGGGCCTGACTTCCAAGGGTACCATGCAGTGACTCCTGAAAGCCTATACAGGACACTTAACATGGACCTGTATCAGGAATTATGGGTGGGGCCCTTGGGGCTGACCTGGTGACGTGCAGCTCCCTCTACTGGCAGAACTCAATCTGGTAAATACAATCTGATTAGATCTTCAAATCCAAGCTTTTCTGCCTGTCCTTCAGGGTTCTACCTTCTCAGTGTTATCTAGTCAAGGTACTACCACTGTGACCTGTCATTCTGAGGACATCCACCTTTGCGTAGTTCCTCATCTCAATGCACCAGTGGTCCTCAGTCTCTGGAAGTTTCTAGAACACACATCAGCATTTGTTTGGCAGATGCAGCTCTGAGGGTTCTGAGGGCTCCTGGGAAATACTCTCCATGTGCACATCTGTCAGGGTACTGCTCAGCCCTGGCTGTCATAGGTAAGAGTGTGGGGTCCCCTGGTTCCAAACCTTCTGGGGATAATAAAATGGCATCCGTTACAGAATTCCTGTCCTGGGTCCTAGATCAAAGACAGAATGAGCCACATATATCTCACAAACACACAGACTGAACATGACAGTCAGACACACAACATGTGCACTGCTCTTCACCTCCTGTGTCTCTGGACAGGCCAAAGTGTTTTTAATAGAACATTAATACACTCGTTTATTCCGGAGCCGGAAGGCAAACTTCCCAAAGGGTACGATTAGTGTGACTTTGCCATCTCACCATCCCCAGTATTAGAAATGACTTTAGCACAGGAACACACAAGGAGAGAAGACTCTATCTTTGCAGAGTGGTGCCTAAAATTTCACTTATAAAAACAAACAGAAACCTCTTTTGTGATTGGCCTGGTCAGCAGGCCTTAGCCTGTGATCTCTGGATAATGCTGGGGGAAGGGAAGAAAAGATTGTCTCTGAAGTACTCTCTCTCCCTCAACCACCCCAAGTACCTTGGACAGATCCCCTGCCCAAGCAGTGTAGCCAAGCCTAGGAGACATGGCAGATGAAGGCGAGGAGTTCAGACAGAAAACAAGGGCAGAGCTCACCAGCTCACCTGGGGCCCATGTCTGAAGTCTCTACTCCCGATTTACCGTGTGTGACTTTGTCTGCTCGGCCTCCTATGGTTGATGTATGCAGACTCCTGTGACTCTAAGGGCAAAGCCCAGACCCAGAAATCCCTCTTTAGGAGACAACGTTTCCCTCCCAAAGATGAATGAAAGCAAAAAAAAAAAAAAAAAAAAAAAAAAAAACAACGAAAGACAAGAGGGGTATGGGCACCAGGAGCACCAGGAGATGTGACCCGGCGCCCTGCTTTGGCCTACCAGCATATCCTGTTCTGGAACAGGTTCCCTTCTTCTCCCCAGCATTTGAGAAGGCCAGTGCTGGGAGATTCCACGGTCTTGCAGGTAAAGTGCTGATGGCATTTTACAGACCAACCAGCTGCTCTGGTGCTTGGAAATAGAATTGTCCACAATGAGACATCCGCAGACCTCCAACTCATCTCTCAGCAGGCCCCCTTCAGGCCCATCTCCAGACCTGAAAACAGCATGCAAAACTGCTCTGTGAGCTGTGCGCCCTCGTGTGGCCGTGATTGGGAACGCAGGTCTGGCCATGGGACCACACTAAGGCAGAAAGTCCTATCTGGAGCAAAATAAAAGAAGACCTACAAGCCCCTGGACTCATCTTCGTTGAATTTTGCATCTTAAGAGACTCTTAGAGAAACCTAATTTCTTATAATGTCCCCTTCTTGTGGGGAGGGCTGCAAGTGGCACAGTCTAGACTCTTGTACCCCAAAGTTTCCCTTTAGGAGCTCAGGAAAGACCCACAGAACCACAGGCTATTGGTCTCTCTTGAGAGCTGTAGCCCAAGCTGAGTGCAAGGCATCTACAGAGCTTCCCCGGAGCACAGCTCCTGGAAACAGGGAGCAAGACATACTCCTCATTCTCTTCACTTTTATTCTAGAACTTAGCAGATGCAAACCATGAGCCAGCCAGCTTATTCTGAGGCTGTATACTCAGAAGGCTATGGGAGACATTCAAAATTACTCATGGGGATTCAGATTTAGCTAAATTGCCACAAGACCAAACCGTTGGGGAAGCTTCAGGCATCTCAGTGGATCGCTGTTTATCACTTCCTTCTGTATTAGTCAGGGTTCTCTAGAGTAACAGAACATAGATGGATGGACAGACGGACAGACAGACAGATAGATGGATAGGATGGATGGATGGATAGCCAGCCAGACAGACAGACACAAAGATATAGAGAGATATGATATCAGGATCAATACATATTTATACATAGCAATATGCGTATACTATGTGATATGTGTATAACTTATTAGAATCATTTATAGGCGTGCTACAGCTAATTCAACAATGACTGCCTATGAATATAGCATTTGTTCAGTCCACGAGGCTGAATATATCAGCCGGTCTTCAGTATATACCAGAATCATGGAGGAAAGGACTTGCTAGCAGGCCCTACCCACTCAGAACAGAATGGGGGAGAAAAGATTGTGGGGGAGGTGACTCGGAGGGAGTAGTAAGCAGAATATAATGTTAATAAAGGAAAAATGATTGTTTTTTTAAAGAGTAAGTGAAGGCTAGGAAAATACCTCAGAGACTGAAATACAAAATCACTGACATTGAACATTCAAGGTCCTAAGTCCCAGGTCCAGCACTGCAAAAGTAAAGTGGAAAATGAAGGAGCCCACTCAGGAAGGCAGCCTTCACTACTCTGGCCAACTCCCCTGGGTTTGGTGCCACCTTTGATTTAGCAAAAGTCTCTCAGACTTGTAATATTCGATGCTTTAAAGGTTTGAATGAGTCCGGCCTGCACAGGCTCAGATAGTAGAGTGCTTAGTTTCCCGTTGGTAGAACTGTTTGGGAAGGAATAGGAGGCTTGGTCTTGTTGAGAGAGGTGTGCCACTGGGGGTAGGCTTTGAGGTTTCAAAAGACTCAAGCCATTCTCAACATCCTCTTGAGGATCAATACATGAGCTCTTAGCTGCTACTCCAGCACCCTGCCTGCCTCCCTGCCTCCCTGCCTGCCTCCCTGCCTCCCTGCCTGCCTCCCTGCCTGCCTCCCTGCCTCCCTGCCTGCCTCCCTGCCTCCCTCCCTGCCTCCCTCCCTGCCTGCCTCCCTGCCTCCCTCCCTCCTTGCCTGCCTCCCTGCCTGCCTCCCTGCCTGCCTCCCTGCCTCCCTCCCTGCCTCCCTCCCTCCCTGCCTGCCTCCCTCCCTGCCTCCCTCCCTCCCTGCCTGCCTCCCTCCCTGCCTTCCTGCCTGCCTCCCTGCCTGCCTCCCTGCCTGCCTCCCTGCCTGCCTCCCTGCCTGCCTCCCTGCCTCCCTCCCTGCCTGCCTCCCTGCCTCCCTGCCTCCCTCCCTGCCTCCCTCCCTGCCTGCCTGCCTCCCTCCCTGCCTCCCTGCCTGCCTCCATGTGCTCTTCCATAATAATCACAGGCTCTAAGACTCTAAAGCCACGAGACCCAAACAAACTCTATCATCTATAGTTGTCTCAGCCACAGCGTCTCTTCACAACAGCAGAAAAGTAACTGAGTCAAATGTCAAAGCCTTTACAGGAATGTTGCTCCACTCAGTCACCACGCGGAGCAGAAGAGAGAAGATGAAGAACTGCTGAGAGTTTCTTGACATAAATGCTGCAGCCAGAGAAAAGCAGGTGAAGTGTCTGAGAAACTGACGCTTCGCGCTGAAACACAACGCAGGGGAAGCATAACCCCAGGAGGATGAGCGCCATTAAAGCACCGGGGGCTCGTGGCCACATTGTGTTATGAGATTAGGGTGAGACGAGAAGTATTTTAGCCGACTCTGTTTCTAGCCTTTCCTAGGACCAAAAGGAAGCTTTGGAAGGCTGGCCTCTGAAGGCTGTCACCAGCAAACAAAGCAAGCAGATCCAGCCAACTAAAATTCACGCTGGTGCCCAGGTCTGCCCCCTGCTGGAGCAAGTCTGCTCAACAGAAGAGGGCAGAACCCTATTCAAAACAGACCTGTGTGTTCATTTTGGGCTCTGAGAAAACACATTTGCTTTCCCCTTTCTGTTAGCCAATTGATGACACCCTTCCTTGCAAACGTTTCTACTTTTGGGCTGATGATACACAAAGAATCAATTGTCCCCATGCACAGAACAAGACTGGGGACATTGAACACTGCAGCCAAGTTCTTCACCCAGCTCTTACTTTATTTAAGATGCTTCAGAAGCTCCCAAGCCAGCCTGAATCTGGACACCAAGGACAAAGAGTTGGCCCGACAAACACAGAAAGAACATTGTGGAAGTCCTACAGTCTGGCATATAGACCTGACCTAGAGCACATCACTGTCTCTCTGAAATCAGAAGGGGACTGCCAAATGTCTGGAGCCAGCTCTAACAGATACGGGGCTACAGGGCCATGGCTCAGCAGGTAAACATTCTTGCAGCCAAGCTCTTGAGTTCCATCCCTGGGCCTCATGTTGTTGCACATACATGCACACACACACACACACACACACACACACACAAGCATTCATACACAGAGACAGAGAGACAGACAGACAGACAGACAGAATAAATGCAACTTTTTAATGAAAGAAATACAGTATCAGGCAGGTTTCTGTTTTGTTATGTTGTGTTTTGCTCATGTTTTTGTGTTGTGTTGTCTCTGTGATGCATGTTTTACCGCATCTTGCTTGCGATACAAGATCTCGATATATAGACCAGTCTGGCCTCAAATTTGGGATGCTCTGACCTAGCCTCCCTAGAGCCAGAGTTACAGACACATGTCAAACCATTTATTTATACAACAGTACATTCTTTAGAAGTCACATTTGAAATATGAAAAGAATTAAAATGTACTATTGTAATCCACAAGTATATAGAATACTTCAAACTAATAATTCGAAGTTTAAAATGAGGTATTTTGTCTTGATTCTTATTTGAAGCATGGTGTGGATTTCACAGTTCCAAGACATTGCAGTTCAGAGCAGCTTTGATTTAGGTTCTCTGTAGTCACATGTCATCACAAGAGCACAAACCTGGTGTTCACCTTTGATTAATGTCACAGAGCAACACAGGCAACCACTATGTCAAGCCACAAGGAGTTGGATCCTCAGTGCTGCCTTTGAAACATAATTGACCCCAAATCACAGGGTGTTTCCATCTCAAGTGACTGTCCCAGGAAAGAGGAACCAGGCTGGACCAGGCTGGACCAGGCTGGACCAGGCTGGACCAGGGCTCTTCTAGAAATTAAATGAGGAGCCTAGGCTGGCTCTTTCCATAAATCACTGTCCACACCCGGTTTCCTCAGTGCTGTTGAAATACTATTTAATTCCAAGACCAGAAGCCTGTTATAAACTTTTCAGCTTTTTTACGGCAGTGAGGACAATGATGTGCTTGCTTCCCTGTTTGCTGTGGAGGCCAGGAAACTCAGGGATCTATCTACTCTTCCTGAAAAGATTGCTCTAATCGCACATAGTTTGGAATGGTCCTGATTTTGAAAAGTTAAAAAACGGTTTCCATTTGTGGAAACAGATACAAGGATGCATGGATTAGGAAACTGTTTGTGAATTTGACCACTAGGTGGAGACATTATATAATAGAAGATACCCGACTTCAACTCCACATAGGCCTATTGGATTACTTACTGAGCGACTTTGGGCCTGGAATCTTTATGAAAGGAAGGTGCGTTTTATGTCAAAAAGGGAGTGCTATTGCAAAACAGAACTGAGATTAAGTTCACCTTGAGAAGTCACAGAAATTTGATGTTGTTTATTAGGTTTGAGCTCAGGTAGGTTACTTCTCTAAGCTCAAGTGTCCTCCCTGAAGAGGAGATGCTAGGGCCTGTGTGGTAGGACGTTCAACTTGTAGAAATTAGAAGTATACGAAACTCAGGCCACCAGACACATCAGGATGATTCATCCTTCTCACCTAACACCCAAATCTTCATAGTCACATACTTTACCAAGCTCATGTAGTACTTTACGGGAGGTTGAGAGGGTGCCTGGGATGTTTTTGTGGCTTCTAGGTGGCCCAGGGACTGATCTATGTACCAGGGTGACAGGGTTCGTTCTGGGCTCCAAGGCTCCATGGGGTGAGAGCCTGAGTGGAAAGGAGCAGGACAAGAGGACAATGAAGAAAGATGCTTCAGACCAGGCTGCTCTCCCATTTCTCCCCAAACTGTAGAGATTACGCACGGTCCTCTTCAAAGTTCCAATATGCTAGTTTGCAAAACTTTAGTAAACTAATACTTGTTTGCATGGGATTGTAAAACGCAACAAAGCAAGCTGTAGAAGCAAGCAGCTTTCTTTAAGAGCTGGGTTTCACCACACAAAAGGTATGTCAAGGTATGTCAAGGTATGTCCGGATCCCAACCTGCTGTGGGTACCACAGGTGCCTTCTCCAGTGCAAACAGCATCAACCTAACCCATAAGGCTTTCCAGCCTCCACTCACAGTGATTACACTGGCAGAGGCTTAATTCTGCAAGTCATTCTCTACAAACAGTAACTGCTGGCTAACCATGCTTTCTACGTACTCGGCTCTACCTAGAGCTACGACAGTGGTTTCTTCCTTTGTAATCTGCACCCACAGGACTGCCAGCTTTGTACCAGGACAATTACCAACCCCAAAGATCAGGGTGCCTTTGAAACTCAGTCTTTTTTTTTTCAGTTTTCAACAATATACTTTATTTTGTTGAATTTCATTCATTAATTTATATTGCAACAAAAGAAGTTCACAGGTGGACAATAATATTAAAATTATATAGAATATTCTTTCTCTAAATCCCACCTCCATCTGGCCAATTTTTTCCACTGATAGTAGTTTCATTCTTTCCTAAATCAAGTCCCCATAACAAATATCCACACCCATTCTCCACCTCTTAATCATCTAGTGTGTGTGTGTGTGCGTGTGTGTGTGTGTGTGTGTGTGTGTGTGTGTGTGTGTGTGTGTGTGTGTTTTAAGCCAGACATCAGATCCTGAATTCTTTCGTAAGAGCACTTATATAAAGACAGAGAGTCTGGAAGTCTGAAAGCTGAGCCTTCCAAATGCTCTGGCTAAATTCCTAAGAGTGCCACTATTTCCCTCATAGATAAGACAGAAGAGAAATGGTATTAAAGTGATTCGGGGGCACTATTCAGGGCCCAGTGCTGGCTCCTGCTGTAAGGAAGATAGGCATAAGACACTCCATGCTTAGGAAGATTTCCAAAAATTGGGGTTCCAAATATAAGTGGTCTCGACACCTCATACTATATCCCTGGGTCCCTGTAATATCTTCTGAAAGCAAGCTGGAGCTTTGCCTCTCCCATCTCTAAGCTGAAAAATTGCTTTGGGACGTAACAACCAATTTCCTAGGCAAGGCTCTGGCCACAGTGTGTTAGTGGGTCTCCCACGGTGTCCAGCTTTAGCAGACTCAGCCCCAGGTTTGCATAATCGTGCACTTAAGCAAGGTGACGAGGGGTCATCCACATTGGAAAGAGAAGGTACCACCATTATCTGCAGACATGATCCTGTACACAGACCATCTCTTGCCCATAAATAGCATTATTGAAGCTGATAACAGCACAAATCCCAGTCTGAGACCCATTTACAACAATCAATTGCATCTCTCTATACAAGTGCTGAGCAACCAAAAATCTACAAGAAAGGAAACAGCAATAACACTCCACCTGCAATAGCATAAGAAAAAATGGTGTATTTGGAAACAAACGTAAGATCTCTATCTTGACGATTATGAGAGAGAAAGAACTGAAGTGGCAGCCCATGTTTGTAGGTAGGACTACATGTCAACCACAACACTAGAAGGCCCTTGCTGTCCTCATTGAGATCCTGTGTGCTTTTGAAGAACTTGACCAATGATCCCCAAATTTACCCAGAGCTGTAACAACAGTGAATGTCCCAAATAGTATTGACTGACAGGGAGCACTTCCTTCCTGTCACAGCGATGCACCATTATGAACAGTGCACACGGGCACAAAGAGACCTTAGGGCAGACATCACTCTGTAGAAACAAATTCTTCTCCTTACAGTCAATAGATTTTCAGTACAGGTGCCAAGACAAGTGCTTTTAAGAACTAGAAATTATAGTCACAGGCAGATGAATGTGAGCCTTTCCTTCATACTGGGTACCAAAACCAACTGGACTTTGCACCCCAGGGTTCAGTGCAGGAATCCAGTAACATAACTGCTCCAAGAGGTCACAGAAGACTATGTTCAAGATCTGGGGCTCAGAAAGGAGTCAGGCATGACAGCAAAAGAACAATGAGGTAAGCTTAAAGAATGTTACATTTGGCTTCATCGAGATTTAAACATCTGTGCTCCCGAAAATATGAAGATAAACACCATCTGGGAGAAAACAACTTCTCGAACTCATATCTGGTAAGCAGCTTGCACCTAGAACACAGAGTGCAGTTTCACACTTCAGTAAAACAAAGAATGTCCATAAGGAAACACAAAGATGTAGAGGGACCTGTCACTAAACACCATAAATGAACAGCTAGTGACAATACAGTTAGATGACACATTCGCAAATACAAAACCACAACTGAGCTTCAGTTCACAGCCACTGGACCGGATGTACTAGAAAAGCCCAGTGTCCAAGGCTGGCCAGGACACTGAGGAAAGAGGAGCACCAATCACTGCCTGGAATGGCATGGGATTGTGCATGCTCCTTGGAAAATAGCCCGGCAGCTTCTTGAGAGAGTAAACATAAATGTTTCTCCCATTCTAGAAATTGCATTCATAGGTGGATTCCCAAGAGAAAGAAAAATACGTGCCTGTGAAACTCTAATCCCGGATGTTACTGGGATCTCTATTACCAATAGCCCTAAATGGAAAAGATAAGTAAATGTCTTTCAGTTGCTGAATGGATAGACAACTTGTATATGTCCATACAATGAAATACTAATGGAATTAAAGTTGTTTAGAATTTCCTGCAATAGGGTTGCATTTTTAGTCATTTCTGCAGTGGCACAGGTAAGAGCCTATCTTCCTGACATCACAGGTAGAAGAACTACACCTTCATGTGTTCCCTCCCTGTGTCACATGGGTTATTGAGGTTTACAGTGCTGTGTCATAGATAGTTCAACTGTTAGTAACAGATGCTGTTCTCAAACTTGGCTCATTTGTTCCCTAGGCACATACAAGCTGGGCATGTCCCTCTCTGGGTTATCCGTGTTCAGTGTCCTTACTTTTCATTGGTTCTGTTCACACGCTCCCAAACAGGACTGTCAAAGCTGTAAATGTACTCTGAGCGGCGATTTCCTTGGTTCCATCGCTAGAGGACTGTTTGCTGTAAGGTCCCAGCTGTTGCAATATTAGCTTCACCTTCATGCCTGAAAGGTCAGAATGCACACACACCACACGACAGGTTTCTAAACAACAGTTGAATGTCGCTAGGCACTAGAATGGGACAAACGAGGGGGAGGAGGGTTGCTTGGCTCACAACTCCCTTTGGCCGAAGACTTGATGCTTCCGTGGCTTTGTGCACTAATGCCTGCCACCCTGAAAACTTGGATGATTTGGAGGGCAGGCCACCGGATTCTGCTGCCTAGTGTTGAGCCAAGGAGGGAGAGCCTAATCTTCATGCTTTTTATTTATGCCAAGCAGAGATGGTCAGTCCAGCTCAGTAGCACAATGCTTCTTGGAGCTTCCCTTTTAAAGTTACAGGCTTGCTGACTGCATCCTGTGAAGCAACAGGGGGCAGGGCAGGCTGCCGGCTAAAATCCAAGCCACCATTGACTTCTTTTGTGTAAAGAAATAACATTCTCACACTGGCGACTGTTTTTCTGCCATAATTTCTATACTCCCTGGCCTGTGGCCAGTCTCACCCATGTCTCTCTAGTGAAGTTATGCCATTATTTTTCTCTGCTTGAGAGAATAAACATTTTTCTTTTGTTTTGGAAGAAACTCCTGTTCTATCAATACTTAGAGATTAAAGCACCAAAGATAACATGACTTGCCATATATAAATGTGTGTGTGTGTGTGTGTGTGTGTGTGTGTGTGTGTGTGTGTGTTGTGTTGTGTATGATACATAAAGGGTTTTTTTTTTTCAAATCAATGTTTAAAAAACATCCAGAGGGAAAAAACTGTGGCTTTATTGAACTTGTACAGACTTTATGCATTTAATATAGATATATTTGCATATGGTTTACAGCATATTGAGCACTGTAAGCTATCCTAGGCCACAAAGTACAGGAGGGTAAGTGTTTAGGGTATATGGAAGCAGTATGTGGTTTTAAGAATTTGAGCACCCATGTATTTGGATATTAAGAGCTCCAAACCCATCCTCCTCAGACACCAAAAGACAAACTACGTCATTGGTTCATCTTTTGCATATATACTTTACCCAATCCCAGTACATAGTTCAAACATCTGTGTGTGTCACGTATAAAGCTGCCATTATAGACCCACGTTAAAGCATTTCTATCAGGCAGTAAAGACTTACATACTCACTTCTTAATGCTTACTCCTTCCTGTCGGATGCGTTTCCCTTTTGTTTTTACATTTTCTACTAGATTTTCTCAGACATAGCATCATACAGGATGTAATATCGAATGTTAGACTTCTTCCATCTCGCAAGCCACAGCATATGCCAGTTCATTTCTTTCCTTACTAATAGTATTTCGTTGTGTGGGCATATACAATTTGTCTATCCACTCATGAGCCGTATGAAAAAGTCAATGTACATTATAAAGACACAGTGTGAAATATGTAAAACTGTACCACCATTACTGTTTTATGCAGGTATTTATAAACATGTGCACTTCAATGCACAAGCCTCTATCTCTTAACTTGCTTATGAATTGGTATATTACAGGACTGGCTGTGGAATTACTTTTGTATGTGTGTGGAATTAGCCACCCTCTTGAGATATGGGTTCTTTCAGGTTTCTACACATTCTCTGTGTACAGAGGTGAGTCGGGAGCAGAACGCTGTGGCGCTGTGCGTCTCCTCCATGTCCCAAGACAGGCGCTCTCAGAATAACAGCCACCAAAGGCCCAAACTTCACAGGGTGCCCAAGGCTGGCCCAAGTCCTTTAATGAGCACCTAGATCTAACCAAATAGTCCACAGCAGCACCAGGACTCATATGCACATCTCATTACTAACAAAATCAAACAAAATGAGGCACAGTAATAATCCATCACAGACTATCAATTTTGCCAGTACAACTCATGTCTGAATGGGACCTACCTCTGTCAGTCACAGAGGTACAAAACTTCAGCCTCAATTTCTGTGGAAACTTACTTTCCTGTAATTTAGAATGACTGTTAACCAATGTGAACAAAAGGTTCAGATTGGTGTATGGGCTGGCATGTATTAATGATCTTATTTTTAATCAACATTTTTAAAAATCTTCAATGAAACTCTTATTTATGGAAGCAGCAGTTTCAAGGCAAGTGTCCCTGTGGCCTGGAACACCAGAGGTGTCCACCTGAGCTCTGTACATTCTGTCTGGGCTTTCTACCAGATTTTTATGGCTTATCATTTGATTAGGAAATACAAATTATACATTCCCTATTTTATGAAAAACGTTATTAAACAAGTTTTCAAGGAACTTTGGATATGTACTGTCTAAAAATGAATGAAAATCTGACATTTTCTTCCTTATGTAGCTTTATAATTGACTTAGTTTCTTCAGACTATCATAATCCATCCTAATGTTTTCTTAAAACAGGTACTTTATTCAGATAGAAACCAAAGCACGAGACTGTTGCAATCCACAAGGATGTGGAACAGCTGCTCAGTCCTGGAATTCCCAGGTATCATGGCTGGGGGTATGACGTGTGTGGACGGAGCTTGTAAATGAAAAGTCAGAACTTGAAAACAGCAGTAGCAGGAATGGGGAAAGAAGGTTAGAGAAAACAAACTGTGGAGACAAGCACATTTCTATAATTATGAACTTTATTTTTTATTTACTAAGCCAACACTTTCAGAAGAGACTTTACATCTGGTTTCCATAATTCATTTTACAGGCAAATCTTAATATACATTATGTACTCTCAACTGGATTGTAAAATCAATGGGAGAACAACATTGAAGATACTGTTTCTGGTTTTAGTCAGTCATGACTAAGTTCTCAAGGTCAACACTCCTCATCACGACAATGCTCTGCCAGGAAGAAGGGGTCAGCTTTTACTCAACAAGGTGAAGACGCAATCTTTAATCAGTTACATGATTATAGGAACCTCACAATCATCTGTCCAAGTGTAGCCTCTCAGACTGCTGCAGCAGAAAGTTAAAGGGGCCAGTGGAAAGACCAACAGAAAATAGAACTCAAGCATTGCAATGAGGGGAAGAGCAGGTGATCATCTCCAAGGAAAATGCCATGTGTTCATATTACAGCTATACTTCGTTTTCAATGTGTGCATACTCATGCAAACGTAACGACCCAAGCTAACTCAGCAACACGGAAGCTACTATGGAGATGGAGAGAGTGGGGTGGTGCTATAGTCTTACTGGACTCCAGCACAAGCTCCTTTGACTCCAAAGTGCAACCGCAGGAGACTGGTAGGACCACTCTGGTGGGAAACCAGGGAGCCACCTGCATCTGGAACACCATCTATGACTCGGAACCTCGGAAGTGACCGTTACCGGGATCAAGTTGTCTTGATACACTGAATAATACACTTACAGGGGTAATGGACATTCAGAGAAAACTTAGTGCTGTGATGGGCGAGGTGGCATGCTGTGAAAACCTGTACAACTGCCTTACAACAGCAACAATTGCAGAGAAGTTCATTTTACTAAACAAAGACACACCAAGAGGAGACAGCTTGGTATTTCAGGCACGACTCTAAGCAATTCAGCTCATTTAAAGTGCGTATCTGATATTTTCTTTCATACTCAGATTTTTACTTACTAAAATGTTTAGCAAGTTCCCTAACATCTACATAAATACAGCGAACATAGTTATGACTGAAAATACTGCATAAATTAAAAAATGAGGCCTAAAAAGAAAAGTAACTGGTAGTCTCAGTGTTTAGAAATCTTCCAAGTGATAGAACTCTATAATCCTTTGTTGGTTGTCGTGAAATCACCTGTCCCTATGCCAATGAACATCTTAGAACTAGCTTTCTTTAAACAAACTCAAGGCTACATAGGAAAAGTCTAGCTCAAAAACCAGCTTTTTAAAAATGCATCCTGTTAAAAAAGTCAATTAAATATTTCTGTATATTCTTTTCTCTTTCATACATGTTACATACAACCTCACCCTTGGGACTTAGAATCCACCTGTTCCCACTGCCTCCACTGACATAACAGAGTGAGTGAACTATGTTCTTGCAGAGGACAGTTGGCAGCAAGCTGAATTGGTTTACAGATGCAATCAAGAAAATGAGCCACATGGAGAAAATGACCTCCGCTTATTCAGCAGTGCTGGGCCCTCATTTGGACTGCCTAGTATTACTAGGAGCAGATAAGATAATATTCTTGCAGCTTTTCCAGAAAACTGCAGGCCAATAGTCTATGTTGTTTGTGAATGCATCCTAGATATTTTCTCAGAGTAGTGGATTTGAAGCAAACATTATGCTTCAAAGGCATACTGAATGAGGGCTGGTAATGTAGCTCATTTGGTAGAGTGAGTACACATTGAGCCCTAGATCTAGTCTCCGGTGCCACAGAAAACCAAGTGTGGCGCTGCACACTTGTAACCTCAGCACTATAGAGATGGGGGCAGGAGATCAAAAATCTAAGATAATCTTTGGCTACACAGTGAGTTAGAAGCCAGCCTGGCATTATTTGAGGCTCTTATCTCAAGGAAATCAAAATAGACTGGTAAACCTGCCTACCAAGACCAAGGCCCAACAAAGGTATAGAGAATGAACTGGTGGATAAATATTTCTGCAAATTTATCAGGGAAAAAAAAATTAAAGTGGGCCAAAGTGGACTCTAGTGGACACTTCAATAGACGGCAAAGACATTTCCCTCAGACAAGAGGGTTATAAATAAATTTAAAAGTTCAAACTTTCCTTTAAGAATAAACTAATTTGTGGAAGTATTCCATAAAGTCCATACAAGTCTCGAACTTAAAATAAAAACAAACCCAAAACATTAGTACGTTCTATTGCAGGGCACAGAGCATGACTGACTGTAGCTGAGATCAGTTCTCCCTCTCTGTAAGGGGAAGCATATGTGCACACACAGACCCTAGCAACCTGGCTCACTTTCATGAACAAACAGTAAGTGCTTTTGCCCAGCGAAGACTCAGTACCGCCTAGCCCATGTGCAGCATATCCTAAGCTTCCTCTGACTAAAGTGCCGTGGTGTGAGACGATGCTCCCCTGTCCCCAAACTGGAAAAAGGTTTGCATTTCCAAATGGTAAATTCACTTCAGGGGTTCTGACACATAAGGGCAAGACTGCCCCCAAGCGGCAGCAAACATGACTTTGCGACCTTCCACTAATGCATTTGATATCAGGTTTCTCTCTGTAACCTAGGTTCCATTAAAAAGGAAGCCACAGACATTTCATTGTTTTGGCCACAGTTCCTTTTGATACATTTTGGTCAGTTAATAAGATACTGATCCTGTAATATTATCTTTCTGAGAAATCTTAATGTGAATTAAACAAACTATGACCAGCCTGAGGATGGCATGATGTGGGCAAACATGCTCAACAAGTGTCCGGGAGCACAGGTGAGTTCCTCTGCATCGTCACCTGGAACCCACAGCTACCTTCCAGAGGACATCTGGTGCAATCTCTCTTAAGAAAGTATTCCTTCCTACCTACAACTTTCCCCCCAAATCTACTTTTCAAGAGACTGTCATTCAAGCTTACACAACAAAGAAGAGAAACTTAGGAAACCCAGAAAAGTGACTTATTATGATAGTCTTAAATTTATATATTTTTCTTAATGCGTTTTAACTCATTTTTTTTATAGAAAATAAGCTTTAAAACCCCCTTTTATATCCCATCAAAATTTTGTGCAAATACTTCAGGTCCATTATTCCAGTCTTCAGACATTAGGAAAAAGTCAATAAATACAAGTATCATAATAAAGGCTTAATTTTAAAGTGTCAATGTGTGTCATGGTAACTTAACAAGGGATAGGGTGGATCCATAAGTTAATAAGATTCAAAACTCAATTGCCAGCACAAAATTCGAGCACCAACAGAGGTTACAACTGATACACCACAGGCATCTCAAGCTCTCCAAATTTACCCAGTAGCAATATAAGCAAATAGTAAATGTGTGTGTAAAACACGATGTTCTAGCAACGTAGACCTGGTTTACATAAAATAATGACAACTGTCAGCATGGGGATTCGTCTGAGAAATGGCGAGACAGCAGGACTCGATTATTAATCCTAAAAAGGAGAGATAAAACTGGTAAAGACTCCCCCACTAAAAGCCTGGTCTTTCCTCATTGGGGACCTTTCGCATAGACCTCATTCATATACAAAACCTGGCCAGAACCCTGCTCACAGACAACTACCTTCCATCATCTCTGTGGATCTTTAGTTCAAACAGCAGCCCTACTCATAAGAGGACTAGCACAGGGGTGAGATTCTGATGGCCTGTTATTATGTACCACAGCAGGACGAAATCAGCAATGTACACATCTTGCCTGGTAAATGGAGTATTTAGATGTTTCTGGTAGAAAGACGGCTGGGTGGCATGAGGAGGGACTCGGGCCTCTGGGATGGATAAGTAAACTTGTGTTTACCTGAGACAAGTATGTGCAAATGGTATGTAATTCAACCGGGACATAAAATGGAAGAGCCAAACTAATAGAAGCTTCTGCACTTTAATTTTAAGATTTGCTGAAATGGAACCTCCAACATAATAATAAGCTGCACATAAAGCTATTAGAGAGCAGACTGTTTTCAAAGGACAAATTGGCAGGTGATGGCTGTGCACTTAATGTATCTTTGGTTTAGGAAGACGAGAATATCGATTAGAGGCCACACAGTCCCCAGAATGCAAACTGCTGTGTGGAGCATGCAGTTCTTTTGGTCGTGCTAATGGCCTTGGGATGCTTGTCTTGGCCTGGAAGTTCTGAGGCTCTGCTTGGGGATTGCTTATTTGTTTCTGCTTGAAAGAGCCAGAAGGGGGACGAAGTTTAGATGTTTTCAGATTCAAATGGTTTGCAAGATTGTTTGGATTAGATGTTGGCTGATGTTTTGAATTGCACGGTGTGATTCCTGGTGCCTTCTTACATGTGGAAGTTCTACTTGGTGATGAATCAGAATCTGGAGGAGGTGACAAAGAACTCATTTTGGATGGCTTTAAAAGCTGCAAGGACTTGGGCTGAGGACATTGGTTTCTTCCAACCCTCTTAGACTGGTTCACTGTACTTGACTGGGAAGGTGTCTGAGGAGGAGAAGTTACAAACTGCACTTCGCTAGTTTTTTTCTCTGCCAAATGATAAGGCTCTTGAGCATTCAGAGTCATGTTCAGGTTCGTTTCGGAAGGTATGTCCTTCACCACATCCACTGCGAACTGTGGGCTTGACGAAAAAGGACGATCTTCCAAACCACAGCTGTTGTCTTGGGAGCTGTGTGTAAAGCTTCCATCTGGATGTGCACCACCCGGACACATGCCTTGGACTGCATATTCACTGTGGGCCTCGATATGTTGAGACTTTATTAATTTTCCCTGGGCGTGGTCTGTAGATCTGGGAAGGCTGTTGGAAGGCTGTAGTACTTGAGGCTGTTAAAATTTAAAAACATTACCAATAATTTATATTAGAAATTTACCAAGAATTAATGGAAGTTTTATTACAATTGGGCAAAACTGTCACTTATTATACTTTAATATGGAAAAATATGTAATTTTTTTAAAAGAATAAATAAAATATCCAAGCAAACTCATGACACATAAAAATGATAATGCAAACAAAAGAGAAACAAGCAGCAAACACTGAACAGGATCCAAAATTAAATAGGACAAAAGAAAACCTTTAGGTATTTGCTGAAGGGGGAGGAGATCCCTGCATAGATCTTCACCCTTGTCTACAAGGAGCTACAGAAAATTTCTGTAGCACTTTGATTCAATTTTCTTATGTGCACTCACATCTAAAGGTGACCTTCAGGATAACCCACTTTATACACATCATGTGCACACATGTCTATATGTGTACCATGTGTGTGCCTAGTAACTCTAGAGGCTAAATTCAGGCATCAGATCCCCTGGAACTAGAATTATATGGTTCTAAGGTGCGTGTGGCTGGGAACCGACCCTGGCCCTATGCAAGAACATACAGAGCTCTAAACCGAGTCATTTCTCTAGCCATTATGCATTTTAAAATTTATTTTTTAACATTTGTTGCCAAATGCTGGGCATCCTTTGAGAATTACCAAATACAAGGTTTAGAATAAAAGACTATAGTATTAGTTTATGTAAAATTTTAATAACGTATACAAAAGTATCCAATACACTTAGCCCAGTATGTGCAAACCTCTAAGTTCCACCCTTAGAGCCCCCAGCAAGCCAAAAGTCTTTTCAGTGAGAGCTGAGAGGGCATAGAGAGGCAAGCTCCTGGAACTAGAACCAAAGCACAGCAGACAAGCTCTTAAGGTCAAGTATCCTGTGGACCTTCAGCAGCCTGCTGAGACAACGCCTTCACAAACGCAAGAAAACATACAACGTCCTTTATTTTGGGCTATCCAGTTTTTACTTTTTTTTTTTTTTTAGGGGTCGGTTAAAATAATCAGCAATCATTTCCTCTCCAAGGTTCACACTTTCTACTTAATATTTTGAGCTAAAGTTTCAAAAACTTCAGATGTGAAATGTGAATTTTGGTGAAATTAAAATTTATTTTCACTAATGGAATACTTTTTAACTATGCCAACCTAAAAAGAAGCCTGCAGAGTGCCTCTCTCCACTCCTGCTGTGGGAATGGACCTCTCTGACCACGTCACTGTGTTCTTCTACTCCTGGGCCAGCACTGGAAGTGGCTGCCTGGGGTCAGCAGTGACACACCAGTGTGGCATGGCTAGGACTGACTGAGAACTCAGGATCACTACTCAGCAGGGATGGCTGAGGGCTGCCCAGTACTTTACAAGGTAGGGAAAATCATAAGATAATGTCAGTCAACGCTCCAGCGTGGAGGAAGGAGGGGTCCACAAGCTCCAACTCCTGTGGAGCTGTGAACCAGCGGACAGCTTTGGGGGAAGGTGGCTGGTCTCTTTAAGGATGTTACCCTTGGTAGGTTAGCCAAGCTGCAGTGTAAGATCTAAACCAAGTACAACATGGGCAGCACAAACTGGACTGATAGGTTATTTTCTTTTACTCTTTAAAGAGAGTACAAATCTGGGAGGGATGGGAAAACTAACGGAGTGAGAAGAATCAAACCACTATATGCATTTGTTAAGTCCTTTAAGAATAAAAACGTATTTAAAAAGCAAAACAATAGTCAAAATCTGGACAGAGAAATAAATATTAACAGTAACTCTAACTGTAGAATGTTTAAGATAAGGCTAGCCCAATCACTGCCCAAAGCTAACTATCCCAGACTTCAAAGACAGTGGGCACTTTCACAACCTATTACCATGGAGATGAATAGCATGTCTCTTAACATGAAAGGTACCAAAATTCAGTGGATTCTCCTGAAAGTTTCCCAGTAAGCACAGAAAAGCAACCAAGATATCAAAAGGTTTAATAGAAAGATCAAGCAGGGCCACACTAAGGCAGTCAAGATCTCCCCAAGGCGTGGCCTAGAGGACAGTAGCACTAATGGCCAAGGATGGGGTCCTCGTTTTTTTCTCACCTCCAAATAGAATAAAGTTTTCTCATATCAGTGTATAAGATCTTAAAGCATTTTAAAAACTGAAAATGTCAGTGTCAATCCCTAGGAACAGAAACGTGCTCCTTTCCAGCAAAAATCTTTTCTTGTTAAGACAGAGAGAACAGTCAGAGAATCACAGACTGCACCCAAGATGTCTACTGACAATGCAGATTATTCGTGCTCCCTACTTCTTAGAAACATGTGGAATCGCATCGGGCAGAAGGACATGCTGCACATAGTCAACAAAATTCCAGTTACAAGACTGACAATTACAAAGTGACAAAGCTTTAAAAGTAGCATGCAGTCTTTATCTGAGGAATTAAGACTAAAGAGTTACATAAATAAAGTCTAAATTATCATCTAGTTAGAAATAAACAGTTATTTTATAAGATAAATAGTGTAAATTTGACATTTCATAGGAAATTATTTTTAGTAATACAATTTAGTTCCCTATCCTAAAATGATTGCTTTATGTCTGAAAACTGTAATTTGGGAAATTCCACCATTATGAAGACAGAAGGTTTCTTTCATGGAAGAGTAAAGAACTGATATGTTGTGAGGGCTAAGGAGACACCGTGCACTAGGTCGGCACTAACAAACAACAGGCCACCCGCCAACAGCTTCAAAACAGGTATGTGTATTAAAATGCATAGTGCTGGGAGTGAGAAAACCCAGAGATGGCCACTTAACAGTCCCTGTGCTTGACAGAGCACCTTAAATAGAGCAGGCAAAATAAACATCAAAACCACTTCTGACAGCATGTGATCAAAAAGAAAATGAAAGCCTGCGTGGAGAGAAACATACAGAATGTACAAGTGGCTGGGCTGAGGCTCTCCAGGGGGAGCAGGGATGGCCAGGTGGGCAGGAAACGGGCACTGCTAAGACTGCTTCACGACCATGACTAACAAAGACCACACTGTTCTCTTACTTAGATGCCATGACAATGTGGAAAGCACACTGCTGAGAGAACCGGCGAGGCTGGTGCCAATGGCACTTGCCAAGCTGCCTAACTCAGGGTGCCAGATGATGAGAGCTCCTGATCACTGCTAAGCGCAAATCCGAGGACTCGGAGGGCTTCGGGATCTCACTTGGGTGGAACCAGAGATTCAATGAGGGGAAGTATAAAGTCAGCATAAAATTGGGCAGTAAGACAGGTCAACCAGACTTGAGGAGAAATTCACAGTATTTCCTGTTATCTGGCAAGGTTTCCCAGGAAGTACAAACTAGTCCAGGCATTTCATGGCCTTTGAGGCTCAAAAAACCCATAAAAAGGCAACAGAAATCCAAGCACCATTGGGGCATTCCGGAATTCTCTTGTAGTAACAGATGAGTGAGACTTAGTACTCTGTCCTTGG
The DNA here is from genome assembly GCF_963924665.1 of Micromys minutus. Taxonomy (NCBI): domain Eukaryota; kingdom Metazoa; phylum Chordata; class Mammalia; order Rodentia; family Muridae; genus Micromys; species Micromys minutus. The sequence goes on along the minus strand of NC_137981.1, from coordinate 23,234,233 downwards.
ACTTGTGGAGGGTTTGTTAGGAACTTTCTTTTTTTTTTTTTAACCTTTATTTTAAAAAAACAAAGATAAAAAAAAAAATTTAAACATTTTTGCATAAATGTATACAAATACAATTGTGTCAGTGTTTGGCTTTTTTAAATGTAGACTGATGTCTAGACCTTCTACCTGGACTCAGCAACTTCAAGTCTCACGTAAGAGTTTTAAGTAAACGTAACTATTCTACAAACTGTAAATTCTACAGATTCTACAAACTCCTCAGGGTAAATGTTATGTGTCAAGGATAATGTCAGCACTGCTGGGAAACTACGCAAAGGCTTGATGGTCGTCTACAGCGAGGGCCTCTGATGCCTATTTGGATGCTTGCAAGGATAACCGGAGACAAGGAGTCTCTGTGCAAGCATGATCACACTTTCTTTTGCATACTGGTCAATACTCCAAGTATTTGTTCCATAGTGGCGATTGAATACTTGCTCGCTATGTAATGAGAAAGGAAATGTTAGCTGTGTGTTCAAGAACAGCTCAACTGGCCATAAACTAGCAAAGGTGACTGGTTATGTCAATAATAGGTCATTAATGGTTAAATAAAAATTAACCTTTAAAATTGAATGGACAAGTAAGTCTGGATAATAGAAAATAATCCCGCTTTTCTTAAAGTGTTTGATGTTAATTACATATTAATGTGAATAGAAGTATCTTTCATAATGACCTAGGAGCTTAGTCATCAAGTGTTCTGTGTTTGTTTTGTTTTAACTTGAGTAGGCTAGAAAAACTATCTTAACAGGCATTTAGCTGTCTCCCTATTCCAGGGATTACACATGTGAGCCACTTTTCACAAGGCTTTCTGACACACATGTCACCTGTGATAATTAGAGTATAAGCATGCTAAGTTCAAGGTCTATGACTTTTGTAACTGGGTCTGGTAGAACAGCCACAATCTTTACCACATGAAAATAAATTACTTGCTACAAAACATGAGGTTTCTAGGTTCAAATGTACAGTTCAATAAGTTAGGCACAGCTATGCATTTTAAACCAACAGTAGCCATGTGTATTACGATGCCAAAGCTAAGACTCTTTTATTTCCTTCCTGATTGAAGAACTAGACTTAGAACATTAAGGTATATTAAAATATTGAACGAATTATTGGATGACTCCATGATGGAGCTAGTTAGTCAGACATAGCATTGAATTACTCAGCTTCTAGAATCAGACTGATGTTAAGAGTTTTGCATCTATTCCTTACACTTGGTGAGATATTGAGCAAATCATCACAGTGCCCTGAAATAAAATTTTGTAATTAAACTTCTGCAAATAAAGTCATGACTATCAGGTCCTGAACACAAAGCTTAGCATTTACAAGTACTGGAGGAATGTTATACTCCAAAGTGGGAAGCAGGGCTTTCCTTCTTCCCAAGCATAGAAACCTCAATTCCAAATTTGCAGTGCATGCTGGCTACTTTTCCTGAGACACCAATAGAAAAGTTATTAGCCTCTTTTCTAAATAGATACACAGATATTTAATGAAGTAATGTTCAAATTTCACACACCTTGTCAACAAGTGACAAAGATCTATTTTAAAGCATCAGAGGTTTCTAAATGTAGTACAAACACATTGTTGTCTTGCTATTTGGTTACTGTTACACATTCATGGGATTTCAAACTATACAATGTAACCACATGATTATATTACAGTTGGAGTGCATGAAATCTACATATTCAATACCATCGTACAGATAATAGCTTTCCTGAAAATCTTCCCACTTGCTTCTGAGTTGATTCTCACCTAGAAAGAATAACAATTAGATACACCAAGACCAAACCACTGGTGGAGCAGTCTGTCTGGATGTAACTCACTAGAAGAAATCCCAAAGGAAGCTCTTCATCGTTACTGTTGTGTTACATCACAACCCAAAATTCTCTAGAATTACCATGTTGCATTTCCTAAGCATCCATCCCCTCCAGTTACTAGCAAAAAGGAGGCAGCTAAAGTGTCAAGCCTTAAGTAAAAATGTTCCAGTCTATAAGGGAGAAAACAGGAAATGATCAAGTATCAAATTGCTATTACATAACACACATGAAATACCTACAATCATTTTCTGGGCTACATATGAGTTTACTGTTGTTATTATTAACAACACTTTAATATTTAAAGGGAAAATGGGAATGGAGCCATCTGTAACATGCCTGTAATTTCATGCATGCAGGCTCTGACATGCACCATGCAAACTGGGAGAAAACAGAAAAGCAAAACGTGAGCATGAGGTAGGTGGTAGGAAAATCTGAAATTGTACTGTACCACGCTTTGTCAGAGAAGTAATGGACTAACTTCTCAACTCCTTGCCAATGGCACAATGGGAGAGCAGAGACAAGAGAAAGACAGGACAATGGCGTCAGAGACCAGACAGAACACTGAGAATCGCCACGATTGGGCAGAGCCAAGGGTATCTGCTCTGCCTGTTTTTCTGAGCATTACTCATTATTGTAAAAAGTATATCTGCACATGGTAGATCATATTTGCTAGATTTATATGTTGTTGCTAAACTGGTTTACAAGTTAGAACAAATATTCGTGCTCATAGAAAAGTATGCTTAACACTTTTTATACAAAGGGATCACTTGAACTTTACCAAACAAAATACTGAAAAGAATTTTGAAACAACTTAATACTAATATTCCAAAATCCTAAAGAGATTAGGCCTCATATAGTCCCTCATGAAGGTAGAAAAAAGTAAAAAGAAATTTGTAATTTTACAATCGTAGAGCATACACTAAAGCTAAAACTAAATGAACTTTTTATTTGCTAGTTTGCTTCTATTGCTACAATGGCACTAAGGGCTTTTTAAAAGGTATTTCTTTTTTTTTATTGAAAGACTTTATTTTAAAAAACAAAGATAAATGTACAAATTTTTAAGCATTTTTGCATAAAAGTATACAAATACATTTTTAAGGTTGTAATTAAGTATTTGTGGGTACATATACATATGCATATGTATATATGTAACAATAATATAGGAAAAGAGGTTATTAATTTGAGGGGATAGGAGAGAAACTGGGAGGGGCTGTAGGGAGGAAAGGGGGATGTGATACAGTTCTATTTTAATTAAAATATATTCTTTTTTTTAAAGGTATTTCTAACTGGACTTAGAAATGACGTTCTAAATGATATGTGACCTTCCACACATCACTGAAGACAAATTAACTAAGCCCTACTATAACAAGCTTCAACTAAATCCAACCATAACTCCCAGTGGTTCTGGAAACTAGGAATAACACTCTTTTGTCCTCTCTATTTCAGAATGGCACCTCCAGAGCTCAGAAAACTTAAGAGGACATATGATTAATATGTAGATTGCTTAAAAACTACAGAAATACAGAATTCATAGATCTAGCTAACTGCTTTTAAATTATCAAAGAGATCAAAGCAACTGTGTTTACTGCAGAAGCTGTCACCAAGTCACTGACTCCATGTAGCCATCTCTTAAGATAATCTACCACATCTACCCAGCAGATGTAGAGTGCTGTAGGATAAATTCTTAATTGTTGATTAATATTAGGGTGTGACTTTTCACAAATACTACCTCAGGAACAAGGGCTGGCTAAAGAAACACTTTTACCATCTGCAGAAAGGGCATCACAAAAAGCTTCAGACAGAAAATACTAAATGTTGCACCTGCCTCAAGTTCACATACTGACAGAAATGTCTAGGTTTATGGGAAGTCCTGCTAGACCATAAGTTAGGTGTACATTTCTACTTAACAAACCAATAACTACATTAGATAACATCTGAAATTGAATACAAAAGGTATATGACATTTCATAAAAAAAAAAAAAAAACGGCTTAATGCAAAATTGACTTGATCTAGTTTCTACCAAATTACCCTAGTTTCCACTTCAACAAAATATTTTAATTTTATGAAAAGTCGATCTCAAAGCTAACTGCTCATAAAAGCACAAAAGCTGTTGCAATCACGCACACAGAGCTGACCGACATCACATGTGTGAGTCAATCATATTGGGCCATGTAAACCAAGCCTACAGGCATGTCTGGCAGCAGGAATATGCATGGTAACTGCCTCTAGTGAACACACACGCATTTAGCAAATGATTCCTTCCAGAGCTCTGGCTAAGGACATGCTGGCACTGGATTATACACGAAGATAAAATGCACTGCAATAATTTATGTGAACTAGAAGAAAAAGATTCAATCACAATTACTCTCACATGATAATGCACTGTCATCTACCAAGAAAAGAGTGATTTTTAAGTTATACTATATGAAACATGTTTATATTATTCAAAAGTATCTAGAACTACAAAAGATTGTCACCATATAAAAGACTAAAGAGAAGTACCTAAAACTATTTTAGTTCTTTTAGCTCCTTTAGAATGAGCCCACTAAATTGTGTATCAGGAAATTTTAAAGGTCATCACAATAAATTGCAAGATGCAGGCTCTTGATTTAGAATGAAATCTAATTGTAGTGTGTTGACTTACCCTGAACAAATTACAACATCACTATGATTAATTGATTTATATTTCTCACTATAAAATTAGAGTGATTAATAGCTCTGACTATGAGTTATATGGATAAAGTAAGAATTCAAATAAAATACCTACATATTCAATGTTATATTTATCTTTTTATCAAATATATGGTTATATTTTACAAACTATACATAAATGTTTCCAAATATTTTTGAAAATAGTTATCAAAATGAAGTACTGAATTATTAGATTAAGACTATGGACTCTGAAATATAATTCTTGAAAAGAAAAGAGAAAAAAGAAAAAAACAGTGAAAAAGCAGGCAGGCTCTAAATTCTACCACTTCAATGTATTTCTGGTAAATTTAATTATTAGGATATAAATTTAGGCATCAGGAAAGCCATCGCGAACTTGCTGAACCATCAGGACATGTACTTTACGTGGCTGCGCTCGTTCCTTCCCATCTAAGCTGTTTTACACAGCACAGATACAGGCAATTACTAAGATATTTTAAGTAACATAAGCAAAAGAAAATTCAGATGTTAGGTGTAGCAACAAATAGGTGTCGTTCTTAAATAAGATGTTGAAGCACCACGTGTGGCAGGAGACACTATCTGGACTTGTCATTAAGGCCTTCTGCTTGCCAGAAGCAATTTTTTAATTAATTTTCCTACACTATAGCACAAATTGCATCAATCAATCCAATGCAGGTGGATGCTGACATGGAAGGAGTGACTTATGCACTTAACTGTCTCCATAGACACAGGTCTCTACATACCTAAACAGACATTAACTTCTGTAGTCTATAAAAATTTTATTTGAAATCAAAAGATAGCAAAGTAAATATTAGTATTCATTTTAATAAAAATATAAAAGAATACAACTCATCAGTTCTAGAGAAAGCCATGTAAAAGCCAAGAACTTCTATACTGCTCTCCTAGGGTTAATCTTAAATTTAGCAAGATTTCTGGCCAGTGCAGCTTTGTAAAATGGCCTGGGTACACACTCCTAATAAATGATGCTCTTACACTGTGTGCTGGCTACAGGCTCTCCTCCATACTGTATCGACCACTTCTCACATCTTCCACTCACTCTTATTACTCAAAATGAAAACCAAACTGCTACTTCTAAAGACTCAGTTACACTCCCGACCTCTGTGTCTGATAATAAACATAGTACACTCTAGTCAATGCTCAAGTAGGCATCAGAAAAATGAAACATCACAATGAGAGAGACACTCCTTAACTCCCACTTATTACTTATAATCAACCTCTGACTATAAAGAGTGCTGGGAACTGACAACTATGTAAATGCAGAAACAGGCATTATCACGTTTAATGTTCATTTAGTATAGAAAGAAACCTGAGTCCTATACATAACTGTCTCCAAAAAACCAATGGGTACATTCCTATGACCTCATGGCCTTACTCCATTTATCTCTCTCTCTCTCTCTCTCTCTCTCTCTCTCTCTCTCTCATACACACACACACACACACACACACACACACACACACACACACACACACAAAGATAGAAAAATAGCTTTGTTGTAACCCCTATCCACAGGGGTGAATCTCAGATAGTACAGCAGTTAAAACATACCTCTCTTCCAGAACCTATCAAACTCACTGAGAGATGCTGAAGGGTATATAATGAATCCTGTAGCTATGACTACAGAGATCCTCTGAAAATCTGCAGAAAAACATATCCGACCAGAGCCAAATCATATAACTAATTCTTATTTTATCTAGAATTCATGTAACTTATTTATAATTGATAAAGACATAATTTTTTTTAATTAATTTTATTCTAAGTTGATTAAAATTCCCCTTGGGATACTCTACCTAAGGATTCCTATCTGGTAGGAATCACAGAGTAAGCCATGGAGAAAGTGTACAACTAGCTCTGACCGACTCTCTTTCACTAATATTAGCTTTGGTGGGGGGCTGACTTTTCAAAAAAAAAAAAATACACCAACTTACCAGGTATATAGTAAAACACATAACCTAAAGCAGTCAAGACGTGTGGAAGGTCGAGTAATAACGGAATCATTAAACGTGTTAGTAAACCATGCATATTCAAAGCCACTGCTTCTATGCTGTGAAGCAGCTAAAAAATTATAAAAGACATTAGTGGTTTAAAAACGGCCTTGAAAGTTTTTAAAAGATTTTTTTAGATGGTAATTAAATACAGTTAAAGCCTCTGATTAGGAACTATTCAAAGTGTGCAACGGTCTAGTAAGCCTAATCCCTAAACAGTATGCATCTGTCCATCAAATCTGTGTATATTTCAAAAATAAGCAGGTAAAGATAATTTTATCTTACGTATTTCATGATCTTGATAAGATCTACTTAAAGACAGATGCATGCCAGGAGGTCTAGGATCACCAGTGAAAGGTTTCAACAGCATTATGGTGAAATTAACCTCTGATAGCTCTCAGAAAGCCATAGTGGAGGTTTGTTTGCATGCAGTCAAGGAAATGTTAGGAGAGCAGACCACGGGGAGTGCTCATGTAGCAGGTGCCTGAAGATTACTGGTAGGAAAAGGAGGTACTGGAGAGGGAGGGGCCATGCAGCAGGGGAATACCATGAAGGGGAAGCCAGAGCAGGATGGGAGTGAGGGGCACAGACTCACTCTGTCTGCGGTGCGGTGGAACAGTCCGTGGCATCCCCTGGAAGGAGCCCTGCCAAGGAGAGAAGGAGGGAGCAGAATACCCACCCTGTGCAGAAAGAGATGGGGTAGGGAGGCATAATGAAGAAGGGAACCAGAGAAACCAAAGTCACATTTGTTTTTGCTTTTTAAAATAACACAGCAACAGTGTTAATGAGAAGTAAATTTCATTTTTTTTAACATACAGGCAGCTCAAATCTAATAAGACATCAGAATTCAAAACCTAGTTGTCAAATATTTTGCAGGAAGTATCTCACAACTCTTCATAGGTAACACACAGATAAGCCTTTCTGGTATGCATTAAACCAACCATCATATATATCTGAAGTATCAGACTATTGTTTTGCAGAAGAGCACTATAAAAGGGAAGATAAATTATATATATTTACATATAGAAATTTTAATATATGAATCAGGAAATCAAACATCAGCACACAATTTTTTTTCAAGTCATAGATTTTGAAAAGATTAGAACACAAAAATAAAGAAAGCTAGAGTTAGAAATAATTAGGATATTGTGACAGCAAGTTCTTACAGAGTGTGACATGCAAGACACAGGTGACACATGCTTTTTAGTATGAGTAACTAAAGGTCCTTAATTTAATTTAATCATGTTTTATTAAAATATATCAGATGTTGAATGCCATAGAATCAGATACACATTTTGTCGTAGTTTTACACTGTAGCTAAATTAAAAGATACCCACAAATAAAACTACAAAACACAAGGAAATGGTTCCAGTACTTGAAAACTCTGCTGCTTTAACCTGTTTTCTAAGTCTTCAAAGCAAACACTGCTTCTTCCAACACATACTCAAAACAGCTTCAAAATGTCTCCCATGTCGGAATAAATCCTAATTGAATGACAGATACTTATAAACAGATCAGTAGATTGCTTTAAGAGCCGTGTAAAACTTGCTATTGGCCTTGAAAAATAATTCCAGTCAGCCACTGATTTCATAGGTACAAAGTGCATGACATGGTTGTTTTACCGAACAGTGTTCATACATGAACAGTAATCTTTTGTGTGCAGACTTCTATCTGTTAGAATTTGAAATCTCAGAAGCACGGGTGGCTCCTGCCAGTATTTATAAAGGTAGCTGGCACATGTTTTATGTAAAACCTGATGCCTGAAATGATTAACATTATACTATGTAAAAGCAACTGTATGACACCTCACAAATGTTACTTGTTCAAATACTGGTGCGTTTGTGCGCACGAATGTGTGTGTGTGTGTGTGTGTGTGTGTGTGTGTATTTCCATACATAAACCCTTTCAAGTGGTGAATATAACAACAATAAATAAATGTATAAATAAGACCCTTTGAGAAACTATATACAAATATATCCAGATATACACATAAAAATCTCTGAGTTGTAATATGGCAACTCCCAGTGAAAAGGAACATGGCAAATCTGAGTTTAAAAGCAAAATAGTACCACAGAATTGTTAACCAATCATTTTGTCCAGGATCCAAATCAAGAAAGCATTAGTCTCAAAAGAAAATCGCATGGGAGATTAATCAAGAGAAGTCTGTGAGATACACTGCTTTTTCAGTTACTCTGACATCTATCTCCCAGACTAAGAAAAAGAAAATAGGTTTCTTGCTAGTAAAATTATAAACACTAATGTTTAGAAATCAATGTCTTTTAGCATCTATGGCATATTTCTGATTTTATAAAAATATACTGGGAAAACATGACATCATGAGTCTACTGCACAAACAGGGAAATGGCTGCTTCCAACACACAGTATTTCAGTTGATGTCATATGAACTAAGATTTAGTCTGTGTTAGAAATTATTCTAACGGAACATTTAAAAAATATATGCCAGATTATTTTCCCTTGACTCTCTCATATGTAATAGTCAGTTACTAAAGCAGGAGAAAGTAGAATTAGGTGCAACTGTGAACAGAGTTTTAACTTGTACAAGCCTTTCCATGTGACATGACAGCCTGTATACTCCCACACTTGTTTTACTGAAATCCAGCTGCAATACAGGACAGCTGATTGTGTGACAGGACATAGATCCTTTTGATCTTCTTTGCTGTCTGATAGACTGAAGGTTACTTTTTTAATTATTTAAGCTAAGGTGTTCAAACAAATGGCTGGTACCAAAAATACATTATGATAATTTGGAATTGAATGTGCAAACTGACTTTCTATCTGTAAATGTTAAGCTTATATGGTTGTAATACAATACTGGAAGTACACAGAGTAATAGAATTTCATCCTTGTCTTATGTTTTTTTTCATCAAAGTTATTTCTTTTACAATTTTTCAATTAAATATAATCACATCATTTCCCCCCCCCAAATTTTTCCCATATGCCCCCACTCCTCAAATTCATGTGTTTTTGCATAATTATTATTGGAATTCGCTATTAAATAATGCTGTTCTGAGAAGTGGGGTATACAAGGAGCAGTAAAAACAACCTCTGAGGGGAGCAACAGGGTCTGCTATAAAGCAGCCTGGCTTTGGACTTGTGGCTATCCTGTTATGACAGCCTCCAAGCACAGGGATCAACAGGACTGCACCAAGCACAGCTGGCTCTGTAACGTTATACATTTAAAATGAACCTTCAGCTGGGCTTCTTTATCATTTGATCTCCAAACTCAAATATACAGGCACATGGAACTCTGCTGGGTTTGAGGCCAGCCTAGTATTCACAGGGAATTCCAGGCAGCTAGAGCTAAACAGTGAAACCAAGCCTCAAACAAAAAGAAAAATAAAGTAAAATGACCTTCGGTTTCTCAGAGCACCAGGCTCCCACAGCATTCCTGAGTCACTCAAGTACCTGAACAAATGCTTCTCAGCTTTAGCCTCCTTGTGTGCAGGGAAATGAGATTGCCAGCATCTAGGCATACTATTGGTCACAGTAAGCAAGCATCTTACAGTGGGGCGGAGCCGTGTCTTTTTCTACATTTAGTGGAATAGGGTAATATGCATACTGATATATATATATATATAGATATATATATATAGATATATATATAGATATATATAGATATATATATAGATATAGATATAGATATATGCTGCTTTTCTTTTTCCTCGGCTCTACTGCCTTGTTTATTATTTCTTGTGTGTTGTAGCCATTAAGAGATGCCAACCCCACTCAGTCAAATCTCCAGAGAAAATTCATGTTGATTCAAAGTACTTGCTTTCCCAACAGCCTGCTGTCACCAGCAGCCCTCTCCTCTGGCATCTGTGTCTTACTGCTTTTCACATCTCCTTCCTTCTCCTACATGGTTTTGCCAGACCCTAGTAAGTAACCCTCTCAGCCACCAACCCTTTCCATTCTTCACTGAAGGCAGATTTCTCCCCTCAGGTTTAGATAATGTTCAAAGGGAATTCTCACAAGCACAATAATAATAATCAAGTAACTGTAGTAATGTAAAAAACAACTAAGCTGTCTCAAGATGTTATGAGAAAATGTGAACGTGACAGATTATCATCTGCAGATTTTATATATATATATATATATATATATATATATATATATATATATATATATATATATATATATATATATCTTATACTAAGAGGATTTTTAAATAGCCTTTTCATTTTTAAATTTTCTACCTTAAAAAACCTAAAGTTTACAAACAAGAACTATACTGTACCCCTACATTTGTATCACCTAGACCCTGTCTAAATATGCTGAACTCCTACTTTAAAAAGAGCATCTATGGGATTGGAGACATGGCTCAGTGGTTAAGAGCACTGGCTGCTCTTCCAGAGGTCATGAGTTCAATTCCCAGCAACCACATGGTGGCTCACAAACATCTGTAATGGGATCTGATGCCCTCTTCTGGTGTGTCAGAAGACAACTACAATGTGCCTATATTAAATAAATGAATAAATAAATAAATAAATAAATAAATAAATAAATAAATAAATCTTTAAAAAAAAGAACATCTGGAGCAAGGTGTAATTTTTGAGTGAAAAGAAAATCACTCAAAAAGAAAAACAAAGTATTTCAAATGAAGCCCAATGAATGGGGGGGTGGGGGGGATATCACAGAGTAAACTCATTATTATAATAACTAGATATTTAAATATTATTGAAGTAAATAAACATGCATTTATTTATTCCCAGAATGAACCCCAGTACTGCACTAATTCCTAGATTAGACTTTCTGCCTCTGTGCTCATGAGCTTTCACACTAAGTTTCACTATTTCCCTTAGAACATGTGTGTGTTCTGGCCTAACTGTGCACTTACTGTGTCCGCCCCCACACCCTGCCACCTTTACTAGCTGTCCTGTAGTTAAGAATGGTCCAGTCCTCCCATTTTAATTTTCAAAACCTCTCATCTGCAAGGCTCATCTGTGTGGTTTGGAGATAAAAGTCCATGGACCACTTGCTGGCCAGGAGTCCTATGTTAAAGTACCATGCCAGCCATTTCTTTGTTTTAGACGTGTAATAGGCTATTTACTATATACCTTGATTTTCATCCCTGTCTCTGAAACAAAGGAATGTGGCCAGGCCTATAAAAAGTGATGGTGAAAGCAGAAGTCTGAGCTCTTGACATCGATCAGCTGAAGTCCTGACCGTTACTTCTCCCACAACACTGTAAAACACTGTGAGACTCAGGAATACACAGGAGTTGTTCTCCACCAGTCGCACAGAAAGGCAGATTAATATCCTGTCAGGTGGGGGCTGGGGGAGGAGAGTCAGGGAAATTATAAAGTTTAATGACTTCCCTGAAGATGCAAAGTAACTCATACTTTACAGAAAAACCAAGTAATAATATTTAAAATTACAACAGACTATGGGAAAACTGGAGGCCCCTACAAAGATAAAATGCTCATGTAGAGACACAAAACATAATCTTTCATCTCAGACTTGTCTCTGAACATTTAAGTTCCCACATTTGCTTTCCTTGTCTACGCACGCCATTTGCCTTCTCTGAGAAGACCCCTTCACCTTCCCTCACAATCTCCTCATCTGCCTAGACCTTTCCAATCTCTGGCCTTCACAGACCTGTTTTTACCAGTGACTCAGTAGTTCCATTGACTGTTGGAACCGAATCGTCTGCTGTATCTATCAGTGTATTTCCTTCTCTGATTCCTCACTTTTCCTTCAAGAACTAAGATGATCTTCAAGTAAGTTAATTTCTATTATCATATCATCCCACAGAGAATGCAATTTAGACTTTATATTGAAAGAAACAAAGGCAGAAATTTTGTAAAATTTAAGGTTTAACATTTTCTTAGTTGGACTGACTATATTAGCCTTTATATTTTCCTATTAATCTGTGTTACTAGGACTCTACAATATAAAATACAAAAAGAATCTCAAAGTATACCAAGCTCTAATTAATGTAAGTCTATTACTTTCTCCATACAATAGGATGATGTCTGATATACTGAAGCAAGTTCCAGGTACCAAAGCTACTTTTAGCACTAAATAAATTTTGATATATAACACTTTCAAAAAGAACAAACAATATTTAGGTATCTATTTCCTACTGATTCTAATAAACCATACCCTATGTTTTTATGTGTTAATATTTCTTAATTCCCTTATTAGTCTATAATTATAATAATAAATTGGAAAAGTTTCAAAACAAAAGGGATTACCTTCAAAGTGGGACATACTGTGTAAGTGGGACAACAGTATTACTACTCCCACAAGAACATGCAATGAGAAAAGAGTAGACACTCAAATAAGATGGGCCACAGTATGCAGAATGGAAAAGCTATTAAAAGCACACTTGCTGTATAAAGCACACAGGAGAAGCTTTGGAAAGCACATAACAACTAGGAGACAAGCGAAGCAACTCACCTAAAAAAAAAAAAAAACAGCTAAGGCAGATTCAAAATTATTAGTGGTTAGATTAAAAATCAAAGCAACACAAAACAGCAAAGGGCGGGGTGAAGAACAGGTGACTTACAGGAACTCTTCTCCAGGGTGTCTGGGTATATTTATCAGCATGTGCACACTTTTCCTCCTTAGGTTTCTGGTGGCAGTTACAGCGGGTTGCCTGGAGAAAAGCCACAAATGGTTTAATTTTGCACATACACACAGGCAGTTTGAGGCTCATCAAGTTGCCTAGTATAGCTCTGGATACTTTGAGAGCAGACGTGCCTACCTCAAACATCAAGGTCTCCTTTTTCAGGGACTGTATTTAAGAGAAAGCCAGTGAGCCACATTTCAAATAGTCAAAATTTCTCTTGGCAAGCTCTTAAATTATCTTAAAATCTCACCATATATAATTTTATGTGTGTATATCACATATAGATGTAAAACATGTAAAAATCAAGGGCACAGAAAGAGTACTACTGAAATTTCTATTCTTTTTCTAGTCTATTTTGACCCTGCTGTTGTAAATTACTGTCCTCTGCCCCTCACATGAGCTTTGTCAGGCCAACTCTAACACTTGCAAGAGAATTTCAAGGCTGGGACTGATGGCATCCTTCATTAGATGGGGGGGGGGGGGGTGTCCAGTAATTCACCTGAGATTCTAGACACACTTGAGTACCCTCCAGCCAGCTACACCAACCTCTGCCCAAATGACTGTGGCTCTGTTGTCTTGAGGGAGGACTAGAGTTTATACTCTCTGGAGCATTACCTAAGCAGGAACTCCATCGGGCAGCAGTGGGGTAAAAACATCCAGTGGTGTGGCTGCTATGGGCTCCCCATGCTCCTTTAAACAACCCTTCACCTATGCTCTGAAATGAAACTCAGCAGACTCACTGGTCCCCAAAGGTGGACTTTTGTGATTCTACTTCAGGCTGATGATGAGCCCTATAAGACATGATGTTTGTTTATAACTCTCTGGGGAAAGTGTTCTTAAAGACCATTTTTTCAATGGATTTCAGATGGAACTCTTCTGGATATTAAATACAAACAGTCCAGATGCCACGTCTGTTTCTCTCTTCATCCTGCTGGAACTCTTTAATGATCTACTAGCTTTACTGTACTGTATTATCAATTCGAAAATAAATTCTCTACATAATTCCAATCGCCTGCCTCTTTAACCACGTCTGATCTGTCTATTCCGATTCATAAGCTGGACGCCTGTCATATCACCTCAGAGCACACACAGGTCACTGTCATATTCTTGACATTCTCAATGAAATTGGTATTTTATAAAGCTGAATTTACTCTGTCATATTGTTTTTTGGCTTTCAATAAATATTACTTTGAGTTTTGTAACTTTATGCAGTTATTTTTACCTGTTCTTTAATTATTATAAATTACCCTATAACTGAATTCAAGGTATTATACAAACAGTTTTCTTACGAACATTTAAAATTATATAAAATTACACAATTACAACCATAAAATTATGAAGACTCAAGCAAGCCTTACTCTGAGAAATCATTTGTCATTGCCACAGACATGAAATTACTCCTCTAGAATTCCTTCCAGCATACCACAATACCTATGGCCAAGTACTTAGCTTCTTCAGTCTGCTCAGAGATAAAATGCCCAGGTACTCATTTCTCAGAACATGTCTGAAAGAAGGCCATTTACTCTCCATCAATAAGCAAAAGTAAAATGAAGAATTTTACATCCTCACAAAAGAGGCCATCAACAATGAATCTAAAAAGAATCATTCACATGGATACTTCATATTTTATGTCATAGTTCGATCATATATTCTACCGGAGCATACGTGCTCTGAACACAATGCCGCATGAACCTTCAAAGTCAAAACCAACATCAACTGCACTTGTCCTCAGTCCTCTGCGAGCGAACACTGCCCTACTGTGAAGAGCCTCGGCTTCAGTCTCTTATAATACTTACAAGCTGATGCTCTAATAGTTGGATTTTTTCATCTTTTTTCTTTATTTCCTCTTTAAGTTGTTTGATTTCATTTAGTAAATCTTCATTCTGAAATAAGAAAAATGTTGCTATATAAAATTTTCTACTGGGAAGTTTAAAGTCAATGAGGTCAAACAATGAACGATTTATTCATCTAAAAGGAAATCTGCTGAACAATTTTAAAATAGTTTCATGGTCTGATGGCAACTGGCATGTAATCAATGGGGAAAACGGAAGTACCCGCTAACATCGCCAAGCTCCCACCTGGATCAGCATTTATGATGACACTGACTACAAGGAGGCAAGTGCTTAACTGCTTTGTATTAGCATAATAAAGAAACTGGGCCAAAGGTTAGGCAGGAAGGAAATCACCATGTAAACGAACTTCAGCTAAGATTTCAAGTACAAAGTTGTCTGTTAGACAATATCAAGGTCAAGACAAGGAACAGAAAATTAATGTATAGTAAAACTGTATACTTAATGTATAGAACTGTATGCTTAATGTGTAATAAGACTGTATGCTTAACGTATAGTAAAACTGTACACTTAATGCACAGTAAAACTGTATAATTTATGTATAGTAGAACTTTCAGGATTGGCGCAGAATTCAGCAGAACATAAATATGCCAGAGGAGTAGCAGGGAAGGTGTGTTCTTCAATGGGCCACTGTCCTGGCAAGGGCTGCCTGAATTAAAGAGAAAGGCATCAGCCAACATCATTAACTAGACATCCCAATACTGCAAAACAGAAGCTGCACCCAAGGCATTGCAATACTCCAGATGAGAAGCCTGAATCAAGAGTGATCAAGGCAATTTACATCTAGTGTGAGGAGTCAAATCTGTTTCTAGCTTGAATGACATCAAGAATGGCTATGAATCAAAAGAAATAGAGAACACAGGACACAATAAACTATTCCCTCTCAGCTTAAGAAATACAAAACAAATGATCTGCCTAGACACAAAAGAAACAGGATATGAATTGATGTCAGTTGCCAATGTGCCTATCATGTACTACTAACATATGAACAACTTAAAAATGAAAGAGCACAGCAGTGTTAAAGGTTAAAATTAGCTTTGTCTCTTTAGAGAAAATTCCTGGCCTATAGTGTGCTGGCACATCCTTGTCATCACAGCAGATCAAAGGTGAACACAGGAGGATCTGAGTTCTAGGTTAGGCTCAGCTACACAGCAAGCTTGAGAACAGCCTGACCATCTGATCTGGACCAGTAATGTGGAATGGCATGGCTGGGAGGAACTGAGTAACAAAAGCAGACAACACATGGAAAGGGCCAGATTACTAAGAAGTGTAATCTTAGTCTTATGATTATGATTGCTTTGTATATCATTTGGCTCTTGGTAAATTACACAGAAGCCTAGAAGCAGCCTATGTTCCTCTGCCTAACTATTTCCAGCCTGAGCCATTTGAATCATCTGGAAGCAGCATCTGCCTTGTCCATGTAGAATTCATATCAATTTCCCACAGTTCATTTCACTTTATAGTGCTATGCTATATCACACCACAGGGCTGACCCCTCAGTTTAGCTTTCAGACTGAAGAAGACGCGTGAAGCAGAATTTCAGCTTATCTACGGATTATGTGTAACTGAGACAGCATTATGTCACATGAAGTCTCAGTAATGTTCTGAGATTATGATATTGCAATGACTAACAAGCATGGGCAATTAAACCTTGGAAAAGGGATGTGAACCTTACTTGAAAATATTAAATGAACCAAAAGGATTTGTGTATGCTTGAGAAGTAGTTGTAAAAGCGCTATCTACTAAAATCAGAAGATCAGATTATCTACAAAATCTAAGGATCAGAGAATTATACTTTGAATTGCTTATTAAAATATACATGAATTTTATAATTAATTTTCAAACATGGAATAGGTAATGTCATTATCTTAATGTTTCTTCAACTCTATGAGTATATAAAATAGTACCATTTTAATTTCATTGAAAATCTTATTTTGATAATTATGACTTATGGGTATAAGCAACAGTAGTAACACAGGGGCAAATTACTTTCCACCTGACAAGAAATAATTTAAAGTCAAGCATCACTGGACTATGATTTTAGTTTCATACAGTAGCAAAGTTCAGAGAAAATCTGATGGTTTTACCAGATAGAAAAGCTCTAGGCTGGCCTGTTTCCTGTACGAGGAATTGATCTTATACATGGCCTTATGGATGTTAAACAAGTATTTGGCCTCTGAAGCTACAATCTCAGGTCATTTTTGAGACATTACCTCACTAAGTTGTCTGGGCTGGCCTTGAACCCACTGTGTAGCACAGGTAGACTTCAAATCTGCCTCCTGGGTGATGGGATCTAAGGCATATGCCACTACAGCCTGCTAAAAGCTACAAGTTTTTGATACCTCTATTATTCATAGCTTAAATGTTACTGCTGTATTATTTTTATAGTAAAAACTTTGAAATCTTCAGTGTAAATACCTCACCATACCTTATATATCTGATCACAGTCTTCTGGCTCTGGACTAGATGGCAATGACAGCTGGACATCATGCAGTGATCCACTTCCATCATGCTACCAGAGAAAAAAAGATAACAAATGAAAGAATACAATAATACCAGCATTCACCTGCACTCCAACTCCCCCTAGCCCACATGTAGGCAAAGAGGAAGTAAGAGCTAAGACTTCCAAAAGTACCTCCCCCTGTACTGGCCAAAGAAGATGTGCAAGAAAAGAGGGAACAGTTGCAAAGACAACCCAAGGAAACTGCAGAACAATGAACTTCTAGAGTTGGAAGATGACCACAGGTAATGCCCTAAAGACATTTATAATTAACTCAGCTAAGAAAAATGGGAAACTCAGCCAAATTTCCTTTGGTTAAGATATAAGTTTTGAGTATAAACAATTCAGATGTAAATTTAAAAACTCAACAAAGCTTGGCCATAAAAATCATTTGACTAAATACTAGGTATCCGTCATATGACTCTACACAAGACATTTGAAAAAAGGCCAAGTGATGCTCTCTCTCTTGCTCCGCCCCCCCTTACTCCTTCTCTTCCCCTTCCCTTCCCCCCTTTCCCTGCACAAGCTCATGGCCGGCCTCTACTCCTTCCTCTACTCTTCCATTCCTCTCTTTTCTCTCTCTCTTTCTCTCTGCCTCTACTACCCTCTTAACTCCCCCACGACCTAAATAAACTATTCTGTTAAAAAAAAAAAAAAAAGGCCAAGTGAAGTTATGTGCTAGAAATAAGGATAGACACAGACAAAGGCACTAAATAGGAAGGAACATCAGGAACATATACAAAAGGAAGCCAGAAATGTTCCATGTCTTAATGAGTTGGTGCTATATAAGCCCAAATACAAAAAGTTCAAGATTGTGATAGATAAGTCTTAAACGTTCTACAAGCTGCAGAATGTAAAAATAAGTGGGGGAAAAAAAAAACCAAAGTATTTTGCCCTTGAACACCAAAATGAAAAAGAGAGGATACTATTAAGTTCGAGCTTTTGGTGAACTGATTTACCAGTTTAAGACTTCCCATGTTCAGTGATTCAAAGGACAGTGTTAGAAAGATGAGCCAGTGCAGGACATCCCAGAGGTGATGCTGAGGAACTAGGTCAGAGAACTGCAGCAGATCTGCAGCAGCTCCAGGAACACTGCCCTCCTTAGTCACATGGGTTCAGAGCAAATACAACCATGCACTGACTGACGTGGGGGAGCAGTGTCTGAATACAAGGGAGGGGCATTTAGTCCATTAGTTCTACAACAAGCCTATTCAATCAGAAATGAGCCACAGCATATGTATTTAGCAAAGCTTAACAAGCAACACAGACTGCAGTTAAGACTAATAAACATTTGCCAAATTCTCAGCATTGGATAAAAATTCCATGTCTATTAGCAATATTATGGACACTAAGACCTGCGAGGGTCTCCTGTGTGTGTGTGTGTGTGTGTGTGTGTGTTGAACACAAGTATGCATGTGAAAAGCAGGAAACTACCCCATTGTCATCCTCAGGAATGACATCTGTTTCTTCTGAGATGGCCATTCACTGGTCTGATTTACCAATTAGGCTAGGGATACCCCTCCCTGTCTCTGCCTTCCCAGTGCTACCACACACTGGACACTTCACAGGTCTACTGTAGATTAAAATTTAGATTTTTTTTTGTTTGTTTCTTGTTGTTTTCAAAATGAGTGTTTGACTGAACAAGCCATTCCCCAATCCCAAAACATTAAATTTTGGAATGGTCAAAGAGAAAGGAAAGAAGGCAGGGACCGGGTGCTTATTTTACAATGCACATCTCAGGAAGTCCATCTCTCTCCCAAGAACATGGCATGCCAATGCAGGGTAAGTCTTACCAAAAAAAAAAAAAAAAAGAAAGAAAGAAAGAAAGAAAGAGGTTCTGAAAATGCAGCCTACTTCCAAATAACTAAATATCTTCCTGCCAACTATACAGAACATTAAGAGAATGGGAGAAAATACAGCACATACTGGATTTCAATGGCTGTGGGTGTAGTTGTGGGAAGCTATGCAGCAGGGCAAGATAAAGAAAAGCCAAGTCTTCTGGGTGAAAGAAAAGTGAGAGCTCAGCCAAGCTAAAAATACCAGGGATAAAAAAATCAGGAAAAATATTAAATTGCATCTAAATTCCTAGGCATACCCCAAGCACAACTGCTCTTGAACAGCTTATCCAAGGTTGAAAGATAGTCAAGAAATAAACTAAAACCATACACAGGCCCCAACTAGACTCTGCTGAGCACCACCAAACAGATATAGACCATAGGACAAAAGCGTTGAGAAAGGAACCATGGTTTCAATCCAGAGTTTGTAGCCTGAAGCCTATGAGACCTGTCCCTTTCTAAGAAGGAGGTAGGAGTTTGAGTGTGTGTGTGTGTGTGTGTGTGTGTGTGTGTGTGTGTGTGTTTACTATGGAACTCAATCAAGATGAAAAACTTCATATATAACACTGAAATATCTAAGACACAATACAAAATTACTACGTATATAAACAGAAAATATCAACTCATATGAACACCAAAGCCTAATGGCATAGAATTTAGAATTAACTAGAAGAGATATATTACTAAGAGTTATCGTTAAATTTTTTCAGAAGTATGGGTGAACTCTAGAAGTAAACAGAAGAAAATGTCTCTACCCACAAATAAAATATGTAAGGTAAAAATATATTTTTTTAAAATTTCAAGTCTTACTTGAGGTGACAGAATCAATATGAGAACAGATGAACAGAAATGATCTAACAGAACTAATTCAGAGATGACATACTGACCTTGAAAAATAAATGAACAAAGTCTGCTTAGGCATGTGTGGGGGCAATTACAAAAGGTGTCACTTTCAGTCACTGTGTACAAACATAAAACACAGGAACAAAGAGCTTAAGAAGCTCTATTCAAAGAACTGAACATATCAACTAGGTCCTATGAAAACAGGGGTTCACTTCAGTAACAGCAGGACTCTCAAAAGCTGGAAAGAAAAACCCCTAATCCTGCATGAGCCTAATGAGGAAGTCAGAGGTAAATAAGAGAAAGAAGATGTTATAGACAGAAGTGTATGGAATGAAAGTAAAGCAGTGTTTAGGGAGAATGGTGGTTAGAAAGACTGACGTAGCTCTTTCTGTAAGCGGCCAGAGGTGACAGGTAAAGATGGTTCACTACTCTCTTGACCCAGAAAACCCCACAAAATCATGCAAATCCAGAGGTTCAAACCTTTGTGTTCACTTTAAGAACACCCAGGAAATGGCCCAGGCCATCAAGAGTATGGATATCAGCAAAGCCACCGAGTATCTGAAATGTGTCACTTTAAAGAATCGATGTGTGCCACTCCAGAGGAATAAGGTGGAGTTGATAGGTACGCTCAGGCCAAACAGTGGGGCTGGACACAGGGACGATGGCCAAAAGAGTGCTGAATTTGTGCTGCACTTGCTTAAGAATGCAGAGAGTAATGCTGAACTTCAGGGTTTAGATGTAGATTCTCTAGTCTTTGAACACATCCAGGTGAACAAGGCACCTAAGATGCCCTGACGAACCTACAGAGCTCATGGCCAGATTAACTCTTACATGAGCTCCCCCTGCCACAGTAAGATGATTCTCACTGAGAAGGAGCAAACTGTTCCAAAGCCAGAGAGGAGGTTGCACAGGAATAAATAAATAAATTAAATAAATAAGTAAATAAATAAATGATGTCCCAGAAGAAACTGAAAAAGTAAAAACTCATGGCATGGGAATAAATTTATGTGGATAAAATAAATACAAATAATTTTTTTTTTAAAAAAAAGGAAAGACTGACATAAATAAACGGTGTCACACCTGTAACTAGAACATAAGAGACCAGGAACAAGTAGAGAACAGTAAGGAACAGGAAATACAACAACAAAAAACAATGAAACTAACAACAGTTTCTCTGGCCAAGGTGTGGTGGTAACTGTCTTTAATCTCAGCACTGGGAGGCTGAGAGGCAAACCCGTTTCCAAAATTCCCAGGCCAGCCACAGCTATAGAGACTGTCTTTAAGACAACAAACAAACAAAACCCAGGTTCTTCAGAAACTATAAAAACACACAGCATAAATGCCAAAGGACTATGGCGGAATGCAGACCAAGACTAGGACCAGGAATGAGAGAGCAGGGTCATAAATTTCTCAGATGTTGAGAATCAAGAGCATCACATGTACAATTCTATATATACAAATTTGAAGACTTATATAAAATGAAAAATTACTCTAAAACTAAAAAGGTTTTAAACTTGTCTAAGATTAAACAAATTTCCCGTGTAAGCCTAAGATTACCAATAAAAGTAAATTCAAAGTTTAAAGTGATCCTATTAATCTACATCCCTCACAGCAAGACAAAAAGGTGTATAAGTAAAACATGATCCATATTCTTTACAACAAAGATGAAAGATCCCTAACGTGTAAAACTGAAAATCAGATTCAAAGTAATTAAAACGTAAAAATGTCATGAACAGATGGAATCAATTCAATGAATACAAAGCTAGTTCAATCACCTACAAGCAATGTAATCACACATACAAACATAGCGGCCTCAGCAAGTAACTGTTATCCCAGCACTAAGGACACTGCTGAGAGGGGTCAGAGGCCTTCTGAACAATACAGCAGAACTGTGGGATAGAAAGGTGTGGTAAGGAGGGAGGGAGCTAATCAGTAAGGACAGGGTAAGAAGGAAAGGTAAGCAAGCAGAGCAGTGTACTCACAAGGAAGGTAAGAGAAGCCATAAGCTGGTGCTATTATTTAATGTTTTCATTTGTAATACTTTTAAAACACACACTATAGCCTCAAACAGTTAGCTTCTGTAGTCTATAACTGAAACTAACAAATTCCTGTTCTAGGTTACAAAGTTACTGACACATCCTTAGGAACTCTATTCACACCAATACTGTTCTTTATTATCAGGGTATTAAGATTAGAAGTCAATTTAAAGAAACCAAGGCACCATATAGTCAATTTTTTCTCTCCAGACCAAGTGTCATGAAGCCCAGGCTGGACTCAAGATTGCTACAGAGCTAAGGATGACCTTAAATTCCAGATCTTCCTGACTCAACCCCCAAGTGCTGGGATTACAGGCAGGATCTCATCATGCTTAATTTAATGAAGGGTGGGAACCAAACCCAGAGCTTCATGCATGGCAGACAAGCACTCTACCAACAAACTAATACTGTTAACACTGGTAAGGGAGGAAGAGGATGACTGAATAGGCTTGCCTAAGACAATTAGCAATTATTAAGTTGTTTCTACATCTTACACTTTTAAAATTTTTGAATTCTATTCTTTGAAGCCTAGCAATTTAGATTTAAAAGATCTAAGAAGAAAAAAGACTTTTTTTTTAGATCAAAGCACAAGAGCTTAATGATCATCAACACACTCTACCTAAATTAGTGAGTAAAATGGCTCCTCCCTTACACAAGACTCTATGGTAGTGTTATCTATTTAACCTTGACTAAGTGAAAGTATCTGGGACAAAATTAGAAAATGGTTTGAGATATGTAACAGAAAATTATAGATGGAATAAAAACATTTCATTTTTAAAGTTAGCTTCCAGGTAAAGACACTTGTCACTAAGTCTGATAGCCTGAGTTCAATTCACAGGAACTGCATGATGATAGAAGGAAACCAACTCTTCCAAAGTGTCCTTTGTTGTCCATCCTACACACACACACACACACACACACACACACACACACACACACACACACACTATAAATTATTTTAATAAATAAATATAATTTAATAAATAATATCAAGAAATAACTTCACACATGAAGTTTTTACTTCATAATATACACAATAGGTAAGTAATACTGATGTTGGACACTGTTCTGAATGTTCTGCATAAGAATATTTAACAAATACAAGAAGAAAATAAGATATAAGTGTAGCAACTGAGGAAAATATGAACAGTTTGGTTAGCTGACTGCTCAAATCCTGTGGACTTTTACTGAGTGAAGTATCAGCATTTTCTTTAGACTTTGAATTCTAAATGCAATTATAATGCTAATGTATTAATCTACAAATCACAAAATAAGACCTGTTTTCAGACTGAGTTGAATCCAGGCTCTTGTTCACACTAGGAAAGAACTCTACCACTGAGCTACGTTCCCAGTCTGGCATTTTATTAACAATGAATTACACATTCTCATCTGAGAGCATGAAAGGGTCACTGTCAGCCAACCTTCTCCCAGTGCTCTTTTTTGAGACAGTATGAAAGTAAACTTCTGCACAGATATTTAGCTTCCTCATATTAACCACTGCAAAACCTGGTGATGCCATCTTACCCAGGAGGTTCTCTCGAAAGTTTGCAAAAACTGAGGCCTTCCTATGAGTTCCAGAGCGGCTGCAGTGGACATGAATATTTGAAATGGTTAAGAAAACACTCTGGCAGCACTGAGCAGCCTGTGCTGACAAGCATCATCAGTGATGTCAACAAAGCTGCTTTGTGTTTAGACAGGCTACTGCATGGTCATGGAGGCATCTCCAGAAAGCCAGCAGGGGAAGGGGAAAGGGCTTCCTTTTATTTTCAAAAGTAGTTGTTTGTAAGTTCAAAGATACACAGACAAATAAATCATATCAAATCCAGCCCACAATGTCAACAGTTTTGAGTACTACTATCTATAATTGATCTATGGTGTTTAAAATTTAGTAACTCAAGCAACATCAGAGGATGCAAAAACTGGGCTTTAAGGCCTCATTTTCAGTTTTTCGAAAGTGAGTTGATCCTAACACATAGCATCTTAAACAAAAGAGAAACAGCTAACATTTGAAAATAAGTTTGAGTGTTGAAATACATGAAAACCCTCATAATAGCTTGAGAAAATACTACCTGTATACCTAGATTTAAATTTGTCATTAACCTAAGTAACGCACCTCTGAATATGGACATGTCTCTGTTGCCCTTCCGAACACACACTTCCAGCTAAGCATGGTGGTGCATGCTTGTAATCCTAACATTCAACGTTGGGATAAGTGAGACTTACTGATATATGCTTAGTCATATAATATTCATTTTAAAATCCCCACTTACATTATAAACCATACTGTCTCTCCCTTCATCCTTCCTCACCCTATCCCCATTTCTGGTTTCCTACCACCAAGCAGTAAACACTCGGTATGTTCTAAACTCAGAGGACAAGTCATGATATAGCTGCTTTAAGTATTTCCTCTGGCTGCCAAAAATGTATATGTACATGGAAGATCCATTTACATGTACCCAGAAAAACACACAGAGAGAGAGAGAATAAAAACTCCTGGTTTTGTGCTCAATGTTGACATTTCATAAACACTAGTGCATATTCCTTTATCTTATTCTCAAGACAAGCATCTTGCAAAAGACAGAGAATGTGTCTTAAAGACCAAATACACTATAATCCAAACAAAATGACGCAAGCATTATAATTTTTTCTATTATTCTGTCTTAAGTTCTTCGTTTCCTAACGCAGAACTGAAAGAGAGAAGCATGTGCAGTGTGATGAAGGCAGAGAAACTCCTGACAAGGGATGAGCAGATGACAGTGGACCCGCACAGCTTCTCTGGAAACTACGGCAATGTCTACAGGAACTCATGCCACCACACTGTATGATGGACCCGGGTACAGAGAAACAAAAGTGCACAAGGATGTGCATCCAAAGACATGTGCTGGGAGCCTGCAGCGGTACTAGTCCCAAAACCCAAACTGGAAACTTGCCCTATGCCTGTCAACTGTGAAAGAAAGGAAAAGCTTGCATAATACAAAAGTCAACAACCTGAGCACAGGTGTAAGACATAAATGATGAGTCATAAATACAGTGTTAACAAAGCGAGTCAGACAGGATACTATATGGTTTTACTTCACTCCAAGTTCTAAACAGGCAAACATTTGATTTTTTTTCAAAAACCAAATAAATGGTCCCATTAACAAAACAGAAGAACATGTTCTCCTTCTGGATTGTGCTAACTACACACCCATTTGTGCCAAATGCAGTACACACTACATTTCCGTTTGTGAAAGTCAATGAGATAAGCACTCTCACATACGTATCATGCTTCAATCAGAAACTTGTGAAGGAGGCAAGAGGGAATGAAAGGCAGTGGGTAAGGCATCGCCAAAACTGTTTTCATTATATCCCCATTGTCTCAAGTTCAGGATCTTAAAATATCATCAAGATCATAAATCATTAAATAAAGCACACAGAATATTAACGTAAAATAATGCAAAGGCCTAGCTATAAATGCACAACATACAGGTGACCTTGAAAAAACTAATCTCAAGGTCTCAGTTTCTGGCTAAAAGGATGAGATCATGGCTACTGCCCCAAATGCTGTCCCACAAAACTGTGTTATGTTAAGGAATCAGATACACAAACATCCTATTTAAACTACACTGTAAATCTGAGGTGTACATAACAACAAACAGAAATAGGTTAAAGGCCAAATACAACAGTTAATAATCTTAAACAGTTATATGGAAAGGAACGTTTGTCCAAGTGAACTCTGAAAGAATGGTCCAGTCGTAGAGCACTTGGTAACAGGGGCAAAGCTATGGGAATGAACCCCAGCACTGAAGAAGATGAAACAGGCTCCACTTTTGGTTTGGGCAAGAGGGTGGGGTGGGAGGCGGTAAAAGGGTGTTGGGAGCTCCCTTTACATCTTCATGTCTTACTGCCCATTAAGGGCTTCTCTAGATCATGTGCACCAGGCCTCAAAGACAAAGACACTGTGTATGAAAAAACATCCCTGGTTTGTTCTCATGAGTTGTTTTCTGAGCCTTCTTCTTCGAGCACTAATAAGAGTTCACTTATTTTTTTAAACAATGTCCAACCTTCAAATTTGTCCATTTTTCCCTTACTGTTTTCTCCCGTTTTTCACACTTCGTAAGCAGAAGCAAGCACACCTCTGTGAATTCAAGGACAACCTGGCCTATATAGCAAATTCCAGGAAAGCCAGACCTACAGAGAGGCCCTACTTGCCTACCCTCATTAATGAACATCTACATAGTAAATAAAACTAAAATCTCCAGGTATTACAGACTAAATCCAAAATGTCTTCCATGGGTTTGTATTTTGCAATCAAATCGTATTCTCCACCGGTGGCACTAAGTACGGCATGTGTAGGAGGTGAGCTGGTGGAAGCCAGTCAATAGAGTGGGATTAGAAGGCTAGTTTACCCCTGGTTCTATCATTAGCCTGCCTTGAGAGAGAGAAGCCTCTGGCACACAATCTGCTGCCAGGAACTTAACTGCTCCTCCTCCTTTTCTTCCCACAAATAACTGTAACCAGCTCTTCAGGTTTGATCAAAGTGACAAAAGTAATTAATACCAATTTCTTTTCTTTGTCTTCTTCAAGCTACAAAGGTGGAGCTGGTATGGCCATCACATACTCACCTGGTGCAACAGACGCTTGAGTTTCAGTAACTGTGTTTTTACAGCTGTGCAGTCCTGGACCATGTGCCGGAGGGTCATCTCATCCAGTATCACCGTGTTGTCTGGCACATCTACAAACATCTTCTGAGCCTGGAAAAAGGGGGTCCCTCCATAGCTTTCAAAATGACCCAATGGAGATTCTCTGTAAGGAGAGCCTCTGGAAGGGTGGGGAAGAAGGAAGGAAAAGATATACAATTTTAGAAGAAAGAACGGTACCGCATTACTGCAACAATCTTTCCAACTCAGTTCACAGTGCCTTCATTCAATCACTAAATGTCCCACAGAGCAAGTCAATCTGCTTAGCTGTTAGCAACACTTTTATAATTCCCTGACCCCATTTAAAGATCATTATGTTCAATCTATACACACCAAGAAAACTTTGACTATTTCCATGTTACGTTTTGTTTTTCATATACTTTTTATGCTTATGGTAACTAGTAAGACTTCAATACATACTATAAAACCTTTAAATAAATCAAGTACTGACAAAAATATATTCATACAGTTTTATTCCAAAATGATCTTAAAAATCTGTACATGTATCTTTATTGTTTTTAAATAAAGTTGTAAGGAAAAAAAATAATTCCCCCGACCCCATCCACTTGGGTGTATTTCACTGAATGAACCGTCCCTAAGAGCCAAAAACAAACAATGCTCTTGGCATAGCTCTGTACTGACTGGTCTTCAGCTCCTGACTTGGGGTGGCATCTGAAATGGTACAGCACACTAGATCCATAGCTAAGTGATGCAGCCACGTTATTCTTAATGTGGACACACTATTAGACTATCATCTCTTCAATGACCATCATTAAAGCTGATAGAATGATTTCTTCTGTTTTTACACGGCCAATAACCATCTTCACTAATAAATGTTTTACAGAAGTCTGATATACACCACGTATTCCCTAACCTGAAACTACATGTGAAAAAAACAATGCCTACTCTTTGAGCCCTGGATAGAATGCTTGCCCAGCATGCACAAAACCCTAGACTTGATTCTCATCACCACGTAAACTGAGCATATTGATACTTATAATTCCCTCACTCGGGAGGTACAGGCCAGAGGATTAGGAGTTCAAAGTTATCCTCCTTCGCTACACAGTGAATCTGAGGACAGTCTGAACAGCATGCAAGCCTGTCTCAAAAAAAAAAAAAAAAATCTCTAGAACTTTAAACCAAACTCACAGCCTGAGGCAAGAAAACTAGAGAACAAGCCCACTTGGGCTACAAAGCAAAGCCCATCTCAAAAAAAATTTACATTTTTCTTCAGTTTCATGCTTTAATAGCTATACAGAATAAGAGAAAAACTAAGGATAATGTACTTCATGGGAATATAAAATATAATGTGCTATTCAGAACTGGTAGCTTAAAAATGAATGTATCCATGTTATACATAATTTCAGATGAATTGAGGTATACTTAGAAAATATCTCTTTGATATGATGGCCACTGTGACATATTAGAATAAAGTTAGTTCTGTATATTAAATGTGCAAAGATCGGTATTCTTTTAATCATCATAAAGAAGAGGAATATGGCATCTATTTAAGTTTCTATCTTTCAACAAATATTCCCAAAACACTCAGTATTTATTGCAAGATATTTTTACAAGATTGTTATTCTCTAAAACTGCTCAAATTTCGGTATTGAAAAAAATAAAAGTTCATGATGCCACAAATAGAATCCAGTTTATTCTTCAAGCTCTTTCCCCAAACCTGTGTCCCTCATAGAAACTTAACCAACATCTAATTGTCTACAGTTCCCAGAGCACACTACAAAGTTCCTCATTCCCAAAGGATACCACCTTTCAGTACTTCTTGTAGTCACTCATCCTGCTGTCTCTCCACTCAGATGTCTTAGCAACTATTCTTCATCTCTAGTTAGCTGACACTTCCTTCTGGAAATACTCCTTTAATCCTATCAGGTAGAGCCATGCGCTGCTACAGGTACTTTTATAGAGCCTAGTATTGGGCTCCAAACCACAGTACACTGTGTATATTTTTCATGCATGGAAAACTATACTTCATGAAAGGAAAGGCTATATTTCTTAATCCTGTGTGTGCATAGGTGATTATTACTACTTTGGTACTGCGTGAATAAGAAGACTGGATTTTAACTACCACTTTGCTATTTTTTAAAAGATTTCATTTCTGATATTTTAAACTCTATAGCTATGAAATGAAAAAAACTTTTTAAACATATATTATTTAGGACTAGAGAGATGGCTTGGTGGATAAGAACACTTCTTGTTCTTGCAGAGGACCTGAATTCGAGTCCCAGCACCCACATGTTCTCACAATCCATAATTCCAGTTTCAATGAATCCTCACCTACCCTCTGCAAGCACCAGATACACACATGGTGCACATACATACATGCAGGCAAAATATGGGTGTGAGAAGGGTTGGGAAAACAGGAGGATATGTATAGGGAGAATTAGCAAAATACAGGACAAATGGAAAAGCCTTAAGGAAACCCACTATTTTGTAACCATGAGTGTGGGGATACGTGTGTGCATGCATCTGTGTGTGCATTTGTGCGTTCCTGTGTGACAGAGTATTTAAATAGAAATGCCTCGAGTGCGTAGGCAACACTTCCTCAAAAAGAAGTGAATTATTAAATATAAATCTCCAACACAGGTATGAAACTTCCCTGTAATTCAGGGAAGCTGCAGAAGCTCCCACACCAATACCAGATATTAATCCCCATGGTTTGTGCTCCATACTGTCACTAGATGCCAAGTCTGACTGCCGGAGACACAACACACTTGGTGCAGGACAGAAAAATCCAGCTGGAACTGACCTTGAAACTTTTTCTCGGCTGACTAAATACGCTGCTCACCCCATAATCCTGACCTGTCAGAATGAGGTACCCACTAATAGCCATGACAGTTATGGAGTGACTAACAGACTGTCTAATTAGACATCAAAGACTGTTCCACGGGAAAGAATTCATGTCTGGGACAAGAAATCTGGCCAAAAGCCCATGGCTATGGAAATCATAGGATGGGACCTATTACTATTGTGTTGCCAAGTAAACAAGGTGTGACATTATCTTCTATGTATCTGTTAATAACAATAAATTAATGTTGCTCTCAACCTTGGTTAGAGAAACTTCTTACTGCAGTGAGAAGCAGGCAATGCAGACTCACAACTGGACACAATACTGAGAAGTGACTGTTGAGTGCTCAGCCCTAGGTGGGACATACATATCAACCCTGCAAAGGCTCAGAAATATTACAGAAAGGAGGACAGAAGAGTGGAAGAGCTGGGAGGTAAAGAGACTGCTGAGAATGTCCTGTGGCCGTGGCACACATTAGCGCTCATGAGTTCACAGGAGCTAAGCTTAGCTGCATGCAACCTGCACAAAAATCAAACAAGTCAGGATTATGGTATGGAGCGGGGAGAGGCCCCACCCCTACCTGAAGAGCTATCTGCCCTTGACGGCTGTGCAGGAGGAGGTGAAGTCCTTCTTCTTTAGGGGTTTGGCTGAGGGTGAGTCCTAATGAACAGCTTCCTGCCCATGCACATGCCAGCAGTTCTAAAAACCTATAAACTCATAAACCAAGTTATTTTTTAAAAATTACTCTGGTTATTTTTTAAAAAGAGGAAGAGGAAAAGGAAGAAAAGAGGAGGAAGAGGAAGAGGAAAATAAGGAGAAGAAACAAGAGGACAAGGAGAAAAGGAGAATTACGTAGCATTTGCCATCCAACCCACCACCCTAAATAATAAAACAACCACATTACTAATGAGTTATTATAATTTTATAGGCATCTTCCCAAAATATACATCTAATCTGTAACTTAGCTTCTTATTCCTCCCACTTCCAAAATGACTCCATCATGGGAATGTGCTTTGCCCTGGCCGGTGCAACGTCTCTGTGAGCACATGTGTGGCTATGAGGGGTTTGTTTTTCTCTATTTTCTAAGTCGCAATTTTTACTTCAAAATTACTTGTTAGTATTTCTCTGACCATTAAAAACTTTCATGTAGAAGATGAATAGGCATGTTTTGTGGTAATGATTTAAGTTTTTAAATACTAGATCTGGCACAATCCTAATCAACACTCTAGGATGCTATCTTGTAGAACCACTGAGTTGATTCAGTGAGTAAGAAAAAGATCAGCCAAAACTGCCACTCGCCCACTTTGGGACTTCCTATCTGAAACTATAATAATCAAGATAGGATGGAACGGGAGAACCAACAGACAAGGAAATATAGGAGGGTAGCAGTCTAGAAATGGGTACACAAACACAATCACCTCCTCTTGAAAAGGCAACAAAGGCAATTTAATATCAGATGGCCTTTTAACCAAGCAATAGACATCTATGTGCAAACAAAGGAAAAAAAAGAAATGACCTCAAAATAAAATGTAGAACTATAAAATTCCTATGTATTAGGAAAGAAAAGCTGGTATATCTTGGATTGCAAATGTGTTTTGAAATACAGTATGCATGTACACATACATTCATGTTTTCTAAGAATGAAAACCTGTAAACTGTCTGAACTTTATTTCTAAAGGGCATCTTCAAATTTAAAAAAAAAATTTTAGAAATTAGGAAGCACATACACTGGAAAAAAATATTTCCTATACATATATCTGATTCAGGACTAGTATCTCAAATATACAAAGAACTATTAAAATTCAACAATATAAGGATATCTCAACTTGAAAAAATGGCAAAGATCTGGGTACATTAGCAAAGATGAGACATAGATGGAAAATAAGCATCTGACAAACATTGTTCAGCATTGTATGTCATTGGAGAACGTGGATGAAAACAAGGCACACTACATACCCAATGGTTAATGTCCAAAGCACAACACCTTATGCTGGTAAGAGCCTAGACCCTCGAGAACTCTCATTCACCATGGCAGGAACTGAAAGTGACAACAACCTAGAGCCACAGCAAATCTTGGAGAGGAGAGATCTAACTTGAGGATTTCTTTTTTAAACATTTTATGACAAGCAAAGAATGAGATTCACTTAATTCTTAATGTGACAGACAACAGGAAGATGAAGGAGTAAGTCAGGTGGAGATAAACAAGTGATGATCAGGCATTTCCAAAACATAATGAAATATTAATCTTCATATCCAAGAAGCTCAACAAACTGCAGGCATAATAAGCCTAGTCTCACCATCATCTAACTCCAGGAAGTCAAAATCAAAGTATTTTTTTTTTAGATGACAAACAAAAGTGACTCCTGATGTTAAGGAAATGTTAAATAAGAGTTAAGTTCTCATCAGGAAGCAAGGAGTCAACATCTTAAAAGAAAGACTACCAATAAAGCATTCCACATCTAGCAAAGCAATCCTTAAGATAAAGGCGAAATATAAAACAGAAGACACTCCAAGAGAATAAAAACTGTGAGAATCGCTGACCTCCCTTCCCAAGACGGAGTGATGCCGGAGAATATAGTATCTCTATACATTCACCTTCAGTAACAGACATATCAAACCAGATGATCATCAAGGAACCAAAGCACTGGCGTAACAATGCATGCTAGACCTTAGAGGCCGCTATAGAATATCTAGAGATATTAAATTAGTAGTAAAAAATTCAGCCCTTCTCAGATGGGGGAACAAAACTATCAACAGAAAAATATATGGAGACAAAGTTCAAAGCAGACACTGAAGCAAAGGCCATCCAGAGACTGTCCCACCTGGAGAACAAGACCATACACAGCCAAAAAACCCCAGATCATATTGTTGATGCCAATAAGTACATGCTGACAGGAGCCTGATACGGCTGTCTCCTGAGAGGCTCTGCCAGATCCTGACAAATACAGAGGTGGATGCTTGCAGCCAATCACTGGACTGAGAATGGGGTCCTCAGTGTAGGAGCTAGAGAAAAGACTGAAGGAGCTGAAGGGGTTTGCAACCCCATAAGAACAACAATACAACCAACCAGACCTTCCAGAGCTCCCAGAGCACACATAGAGGGACCCATAGCTCCAGCCCCATATATAGCAGAGGATGGCCTTGCTGGGCATCAGTGGGAAGAGAAGCCCTTGGTCCCACCAAGGCTCAATGTCCCAGTGTAAGGGAATGTCGGGGCAGGAGGCGGGAAGGGGGCGCAGCCTTATAGAAGCAGGGGAGGGAGGAGAGGATATGGGGTTTATGGAAGGGAAACCTGGGAAAGAGGACAACATTTGAAATATAAATAAAATACATCCAATAAAAGTAAAATGAGAAAAAAAATTCCACAAAAAAAGTCCAAGTCTAACTTAAAATCAGTAAGAAATCCTTCACAAACTCTGCTCAAAAATACTTGAAGGCAACAGCTCCAAAATCATCCTAAATGACCCAAAACAAAATAAAAAACTAAACTAGTACTTGAAAATAGATACATAAAAATCCATAGCAAACAGAAATGTAAAAGGGACATGCCCAAAAAAAAAAAAAAAATTAAAAACCTGAAATCTTCAAGAAATAAAAGGCTGGCTAAATATTTCCAAGAAGAAAGAGTACTGAAAAGCCAATAGAAAAAAACAAAAGATGCCACCACAATAAAAATATTCAACAAAGTCTGAATGGAATGTGTTCTGGTTAATAAAGGAAATCTATTTCAAAAACCAAAAGCAACAAAACAAACAATACCATTCTCAACAGTAAATGAACGTCTTGCCCCTAATATCAGAGACAAGGCATAGCTGTTGGCTCTCACTACTTCTAATGAACACCATGACAAAAGATGTAGTAAAAGATTGTACCAAAAAGAAAAGTATAGAGATTGAAAAGGACAGAGTAAAACTACCTGTTCTCAGATAAGTTAAGAATTCATAAAATCCCAAGAGCTAAGGACAAAGTTCAGAGTTCTTTGCATAACAATAGAGTTGTTCATGATTAAATAATTAGAATAAAGGAGGACAGGGAGCTATGAGCCCACAAGTTTTATAAAGTATGCATAGAGGGATCAATAAAGAGATCAAAATCCAAATCTCAAACTAGTGACTTAAAAATACTTCATTTAGAAATAACAATTAAGAGTAAAAGTGTCACACCCACCTCCGAACTGTGTAATACTAGGACTCCTTAAACATTAGGACCTTACCTATAGAAATGCTACTGGAAAGGAAATACACTTAGTGAAGAGCTAGGTTTCAGTTATGATTAGAATAACCACAAGGAGGGCAGGGCTGTGGTATTCTTGGGGTAGAGAGAATTCTATACAATGTAAATCTTTTAGGAAAAGAAAACTATTGGGAGAAAATAAGAGCAAAATATTAAGCAGGGGTAAAAGAAAACCAGTGGTGTTATGACGAGAATACCAGAGATCTGGATCAGTCGGTCTGAAACAGTAGTGTCCCAGCAGGCCTAAGCTAGTTATGAGGCACAATGCCATTATGAACTATGATACCAATGGTGGTTTATACTCTCAATCTTTAGCACCAAGTTGAACACAGAAATGGACTGTTCTAAGGTTTGTTGTAATAAATTTCTTTTTGTGACACCCACCCTTGCAGTAGCTCAGGCACACTTAGAAAACCCTGCACAGACACAGGAAGCTTGAAGGTAAAATGAACCAGTCAACCTAGAAGCCTCAGCCTTATCAGTGAGTTCAGCCAATACTGAGAGAACTCTATGCTGAATGCATCAAATTAGCAGTCTGCAAAAATAATGGCTGTGCTCTCTCCCTTCTCACCACAATCTTCTGGGAACTGTCAATTCACAATAACAAGTGCTTTAAAGCATATCAGTTCTAAGGAGGGACTTATGATCATATTCGGGAGAAAGGCTATTATATTTACTAAATTCTACAAAGTCACAATTTATAGAAACAAGTATAATGCAGCCATCATTTAAACAAATAATTTAATTTGTATATTCTTAAATTTACCTGACCAAATAACCTTCTGTACCTGCTAATATATCGGGAATCAAACTTTAGGGTTCTGGACTTTTGGGGGAAAGGCAAGGTGTGTTTTCTAACTATACTGATAGGTGACAGCCTCAGTAAGAACATTCTAAGCACAGAGACAATTACCTTCACATTATCCATTGTTTCTTGTCTATAAATTTTGTTTGTTTATTTATTTATTTAATGTGTTTGGATGTTTGTTCCTATGTATGTCAGTGTACCATGTGTTTGCATGGTGTCTACAGAGTTGAAAAGAATGTGGCATTGTCCCCATAGACATTTGTAAACCACCATGTTGGTTATGGAACTTAAACTTGGGTCCTCTGGGAGAGCAGCCAGTGCTATTAATTGATGAGCCATCTCTCCAGCCCCTCCCCCTATTTCTAATAGGAGAAGGTCTAGCTATGATAAACTGGAAGAGTGGTTCTCTGAAAATACCAGACTCTATCATGCAAACTTCTGCACCTGCCCTTGTTCCAGCCTGAACGTTCACTGTTCTCCTTCACATACAACACTAAGACACTAATCCCCTGAAGTCTCCAGTCAGACCAGTAGGACTGATTCAAAGTAACATCACTTATTCTGTGCTATCCTAGATAGGTCATACAAACAGAAACAGCTGCTGCACTCCCACAGTGTCCCTTTTCCATACCTTCATTAGGCACCCATTATCACAGCAATAACATTACATTCTAAGTATCCACACACTTTCTCTCCTCAGACTAAACATATTACACATACATGTTTGAAACGGCACAACACAAGTCCTTTCCTAGCTTCAGTGTAAAGATGTCGATTAAGCAGCATCAATGCAGAATTCTAGCATCTTTAACACTATAGTCCAAGAAGTCATTACCAACCCACAACTTACACTCTCATACTATCTCATATCAGCCCAAAACTTTTGAGGAGCACAAAATATATAGGCTACCAATGAGTATGAAGTGAATGAACAAATGTTAAAAATAAACATTGGTTATGGTTTGAATACGATGTATCTCTCACAGGTTCATGCTGTGAATGTTTGATCCAGATGGGAAGCTGGAGAATGTATGGGAGGAGGTTGGCAGAAATGAACCATTAAGGTTGAGCTTTTGAAGGCTATACGTGGCAGTTAGTTCCAGCCTCACTCTCTGCTTCCTGGTGTGTAGTGGTTTAAGGAACCTCTGCCACATGTTCCTCAAACCATGAGATGTGTTATAATTCCTTCCCTGCCCTGATTGACTCAAACTTTGAAATTGGGTGAAAACAACCCTA
This sequence comes from Micromys minutus, assembly GCF_963924665.1. Taxonomy (NCBI): domain Eukaryota; kingdom Metazoa; phylum Chordata; class Mammalia; order Rodentia; family Muridae; genus Micromys; species Micromys minutus. Next base: position 23,198,296 of record NC_137981.1, on the reverse strand, counting down.
TCCTGTCCTTTAGCTGATTCTGTTGGGTGCTATGGTGACAGCGAAGCAAAAGCAACTGACACTGAATGCTCATCACTTAGTTAGGCTTTATACTCCAGCGTTAGTTTACTCACTGTAAGCACGTATCTAAGCTTGGAGAAGTTGGATCCCATCAACAGTACTGAAGGCAATCTTTATACACGGCAGGATCAACTCTGTGATGCTATTCCCACCAAAGCCATAATACCTAGAAGTACTGCATGCATTCTCCCAGACTGCCCAATTACACCCTGCTATGTGTTTACTCCAACACTCAGCTGGATCCTACTTTTCCTTTACCTACTGGAGAATATCTTATTAGACTGGAACTTGTTCAGCTCAAACAGAAGAACATAACAAAGAAAACTTAGGAAAATTACTATACCACCCAGGACCTATCCAGTATACGTGCAAACTCACACATGACAGCTCCGTCTGTATTTGTCTTGTATGGTGAATACATCCTGGAGAAACAAATACTCCATCTTATACATGCTGTGTGTCGGCTAAAACATGTCAAGCTTTGCACTTTGCTCTTGCTACAAGAACACTTAGCAATTTCTTGCTTTAGAGAGCACAGAGAACCATATATTTTTCTACTATTTTTCATCTCAGTGTTATTATTTGCAGTGTAACATGCTCCATGATAAATATAAATACTTTGTGAAATGAAATATTCAAGATAATTGTAATTAGAAAAAACAAAACAAAAACAGCCATTGTTTACCACAAACCCGCTACAGCACACACCTTCATCCTGACTCCTGAATACTCACAGAAAGGTATTCTTAAGTTGCTCACAAGTGGTACACTGCAGACTCAACTGTGCAGAGGGTTAAGTAGACTTAACTTGCAAAGTTAATCCACAACAGATGACGCTTAGGTGTGAATGGCTAGGAACCCATTATAGTACCTGGTCTGATCCAATTTCAAGACTGCTTCAGAATGCAAAATATTTCTAGTGTCACGTGGCCTCCTTTAACAGTATTTGTGAAATTTTACATCTTTAACTCATAAGCAAATTGAAACCAATAACTTTGCAGTTAGTCTGTACAACATCATTTTTTAAATTACAAAATAATAGTGAACATTTATTAATTCTGAAATTAAGAGCCCCACCCCAAGTCAATCACAACTTAAGTTTATGTCATAAACACAAATGCCATTTGGAAAACCTGTGATAAAGCTACTAAAAAAGATTTCAGTTAAGAAATGATTAGTTATTAGAACAATTACATTTCACACATAACCTGAACTGGCTTTGGTGCCTTGAAGGCCAGGCAAAGTCAGCTTGGGAATAGAATACTCAGTCAGGTTAGGCAGACAGACATGAAGCCACAGACAGCGCAGACTCACCTGCTCAAGTCACTTTTTCCATGGTGATGATAGTGATCAGGATGGCTAAGGTGGTAATGGTCCTGTCCACTCCACCTCTGGGGTGGCCTTTTCCAAAATCCGTCCTGCGACTGTCGTACATTTCTGTCTGTTCGGTCAAAGCGGTTCATATTGTCACACTCCACTGGGCAGATTAAAAAGCAACAGTCTATAAATACATGCACACTATAAAAGGTTAACTCCTATGGCCTGGTAATTAAATGCTGCTAGACATGTTTTAGAGTTTTAATTCTAAAAGCACCAGCCATGTAAGCTAACTAAGCACAAAATAGTTTTCCAAAGAAAACCAGATTTTACAGTGAAAGCTGAACTTCATATTTCCAAACTGAAGTAAATTATACTACTTCTCCACCAACCACGTAAGTGTACTGTTTAAAATGCTGGAAAACTTTCCTAAAATCAACATTACATATTTCCAACACAAACAATCAGGACAGGAAAATGTAGATCTTAAGAGCAGCACAGGACCCATTCTTAGGAGTATCTCGATTAAGTTTCTCAGCCTCAAGAAGCACAAATTAAGCTTTCATTATAGATTAGCATGTTTTTAAACAAAGCTCACATTTTTTAACAGTAAGCTGCTCCAATCTGCCTGCGACGAGCTGGCTCAGAAAGATTAAAATGTTACTGAAAACAAAGCCAGTGCTTCCTAACAACAAACAGTCCACTCCGGAAATCCAAACACACAGAAACTCAACACGAATCCCTGAAGCACCCGAGCCTCTTCACTCACCCAGATGCGGTGCTCTCACATCTCGGAGCACTTGCTGAGAATGCTGCTTGGTACAAGGGAGACATTGTGTTGCCGGCTGCCTACTCAGACATAGTTGCACACAAGGCGCCGCTCAAGCAGGCCTTCCTTCCTGCTCCACTCCCAGCCCTCCCTGTGGGAAGCAAGCCCAGCCTGCCCTGTGACTCCATCTTCGCTCAGTGCTTACATAGCTACCGAGTTAGGACTGTTACTAAAAATACTCCTAAACACTAACCCATGCCATGAGACAGGAAGGGCTTCTCCAGTCCAAGAACTAAATGAAAAAGTTCAGAATTTCTTGTGATAAAAACCTTTGCATATCAATATAATCATGACTTTAAAAACTTGACTTATGTGCCTGTTATCATTAACCAGATACTGAGCTTTGAAATTCACTGATTGTTTCATTACAGAAGATGAAATTACCAGTTTATAAAAGAATGATGCAAAAAAACCAAAAGCAAACAACATAAGCCTACTTCATAATCACACTGAAGTTTTGTTTGCAGTCATAGGTGACTGGTGGGTACTGATAAACAGTTTTCTTTCTTGTAGAGACCATTTTTAAAGGAAGTTTTCTTTCTTGTAGAAGACTGCTTTTTAAAAGACCACTTTTAAATAAAATTGCTTCAATAATTTCTTGTTATCTCGTTGTTAAAATTAAGAGGAATTTAAGTTTGGTTTTGAAAACCTAAGGATAATAGAAGTATAATGACCACTTCAATGAAAAATAGCAGCAGAAATGAGGTGGCAAAGGAAAATTTAAAAAGTAAATCTTAACAGTTTAGAGTGTATTTCTGTTCAGTCTTCTCAGTAGCACGTCCAGCAAGCCTATGGCCGCTCACACTCATGCGCACTGAGTCCTGGAGTATTCCCACCTCGCAGTGAGACACTCCTCCAGTTCAGCTCTTCCATACAGATACTTTTATGTGTGCTCCTTTAATTCGGGAATAGAAATACGTAGTACTAAAGGAATCTATTTTGTTATTAGAATGGCTTTATATACTGCTAGAATAAAAGTCGGCATACTGCAGAGTAACAGGAGGCTGCAAGCCAGGCCAGCGAGCGGCATGTGAGAGTGATGACATCACACAAAGTACTGTGCTGCTTTGGTGACCAGACTCCAAACCAGGGATCATTACTGAGACCTGAAGCAATGCTAACGGGGGTCAGCAGGAGAGACAAGCATGTGCCAGGACTGCAACAGGTCAACGTTCCAACTTAAGACATAACTTGTAAGGACTGTGCTGACTGCTGGCGTGCTGCTCCTATTCTCTCCTAGGCATCCGCCCATCCATCACACCTTTACAGACTTTACAGTCTAGCTAAGATGGTAATATTAAGAATATTAGAGCTGGTTATATGGGCAATACTAAGATAGTCCTTGACAGAATAAGAGATACATAATAGAAAAGGAAATAAAAACAGAGTCACAAGAGGGAGATCAATAAAACCCTGGTTCTGAGGCCTACAAAGAACTGCACAATAGGACTGCAGGGGAAGGAAGTCCCCTGAATGTGTAATACTGTACACTGGTGGGACCTGTGGTAAACCTTAGAGAAGGGCAAGCCTAAAGCTACAACTCAATAATACTAGAGCTAAGTTAAGACACTGATCTAAAAACACCTTTGGCCAGACATGACCCTAACCATGACCTGAGGGCTTTTCTGGAGAGCAGTTTCCTTCCTTCTGGAGGTGGCCACTAGATCCAACAATAAATGGCGGATACTTTAGTTCTAGTACTGTAAGACACAGATAATCAGTGTGCTAACCCACTGGAGAGGGAAGGGGTCTAACGGAGCTAACAGAGCTTCATGGTGTGAGACGGCTATGTCAGGCTGGGAGTGATTTTCCCTGGTGTGGTAAAGGAACACAGCGTGCTACCTGATGTACCCCAGCGTGTTCTCCTTACCACTTTCAAGTCCCAGCAGAGTAAGGGTGACACAGGCAGTGACTGTTCTGTAAGGAACTGGCTGACAGATAGGACGGCCTCACTACCCCCAAAGCCTGAAGGGAGTGACCTTTTCAGAAGGTATTATGCTGTCAAGAAAGTTTTCAATTGAAATTTAGTTTTTAAAAAGAAAAAAAAAATCACGTAAGTAAAAAAAAAAAAAAATCATAAACTCGAATTATTCCACACAGTACTGGCATAGAAAGATACCTTTCTAGAAAAAAGCACAGATAACTAGAAGGAAGCAGAAATAAAATGAGCTCCATGTGTCCCAGTACAAAACTGTAGCAAAAATGTGACCTTATGGATTTGAACATAAGAAAAGTATAACCTAGACATCAAGTGAACTTTGTGTGGAGACAGAATATGGTTAAAAAAAATCCTCTCAACAAAGTCTAAAGTCTAAACAGAGTGGCTAAAATAATTAACACTGCATGGAGAAAATATTCACTAGGGCAAAAGCCACTAACCTGACTAACTCTGATGTGCCAAATGCCAGGTGTGTGTTTGTGAGCGATGGGTTGGCCATTAGAATTTCCTAAACAAGAGGAAAGGCAACACAGCTGCATTTCTGACATACCAGAAATATTGAGAAACAACCTACAACAGAAAGACATCCTACAACAGAAAGAACCAATTGCAAACATCCAATAGCCTTCCAAAAGAAATTCAGATTGCAAAACTGTTTCCTTATGAAATTCCTTGGTATACTAATTCAGGTCAAGGTTAAAAAACAGAAGAGCTTGCAAAATTAAAACAATCTCTCACTAAGTACTTCTTCCCTCCAAGTCACAGCTCAAGCCTCAATGCTTCATGATTCCTCGCCCGTGATTCCATGCCTCTTGGATTTTCCTCTGAAGCACCTCTCTGACCTGTTGCCATTCCTTTTAAATTAGACAAAAGCCTCCTCAGTACAGTATGTGGTGAAGCTAAATGTTTTCAGAACAAGGAAAACTACATAGTCTGGTCTTCTAGGCTTCAAAGCATGGCTTAAAGGTCTAAATGGCACTGGGGGAAAAATGCCCAGAGAAATCTGGAATATCTCTTAGGAATCATAGTATAGTGTTGGCCGATCTGTATCAACTAGTTCATAAGTAAAAGACATACAAAAACATACAAAAACAAAGATGCAAAACAATGTAATGAATCTGACAGCAGTTTATGAGCCTATAGTGGAAGTCAGTATGGTGGTATACACCTTTAATTCCAGTACTTAGAGGCAAGTGAATTTCTATGGCATCAAGGTCAGCCTATTCTACATATAGTTGTAGGCCAACCAAACTACACAGTTAGACCTTATCTTAAAACAAAACGAAACAACCTAGACTAGAGCATGACAGGCAGATGGCATAGAAAAGGGTTTTATGGTTGTCTTTCCTACAAACACAGCTTGAGCTCAGATTCAGGCCTGCAAAGAAAATGTAGGGTTGGGTGACAGCTAAATTCATTGCAGACATCAGGAACAGATGAACACCCTCAAAAAGTATTCACAAGATTCTAAAACAAATATTACCCCATTTTCCTCACTCT